>NC_134643.1:192282169-192594213 GCF_030463565.1 Pelecanus crispus | reverse complement strand
CTCTCTTATGTGCTAAAAGAGCAAAACACATTATCAAGAACTCATTACTACTGAGTTCCCGGAAAAAGTAATGTAATGAATCCCCAAAGATACAGCCTCTATTACATATAATGGATGCACTTAAGTCATTCTTGAAAAAGACCAGCAAGCTCAAATTATAGCCTCAGACTGCTAGGTAACATTTCTCCCTGCAAGACTTATCAATCTGACCTCAGGGGAAGAAAGCTTTACCATTTTGGAGACAAAAGAAAGTGCTCTATTTTTAAACCTGTACAGCTAAAATCAGGCAGAGGTTGGCCAGGGACGAGAAAACCTATTGCAAAGGTCTGTTTTGGCACACAAACACCAACGCTATGTAAGTCCAATGCCACAATTTATTAAGCTGCTTATCTCTCTCACACCCAGTATGTCCAATAAATATATAATAAATCACCTGAAGCAGGTCAGCTGCTCGTAGCCGCTGACCTTGCAGTAGATAGATTTAAAATTATTATCACCACATTCAACTGATCCGTACTGATCCTCTTTAACGGACACGATGAACTCTTGAAGATAACATATTACACTGATGTCAGTAAGATATCGAACGTGCTTTTCCTGTGCCTTCTGACATAAACTATAATGCTATCACTCTACATAAAGTGCAAAAAAAGGAAATTTCGGATAACACAGATATTCTTGGTTGTGGGTACAAGTCAGCTCTTCAGAAATTGAGGCCAAAGGACAGCGTGTATTAGTTTACTGCATATTTGCACAGTGTAAGCCAAGCTACAAGCACATAACAAGTGCAGGGAAAGAAGAAAAGTTGGTTGTTGTTTTGTCAAAGAAAATGGTCAATAGCAGAAAAGTAGCACAAAGGAAATACCTTAAGATCTCGCCTTTCCAGATGTAAAAGCTCAGAGCCTCGGATGTCATGGCTGATGAAGATTTCTTTGTACTCTCCCAAACTGAGCAGATCCAGCCAAGCAGCAACTTCATCTGTGCCCCATTTTTGAACTACCAAAGTTAAGAGCAAAACCCCCTTAATTTCTACATGCTCAAATGCATCACAAGCAAAGGTTAGGCCAAAGAGAGTGGAAAACAGAGTAGAATTGCCGTGCTAGCAAAGGGAAAGGTTAGAGGTGTCATTTCCACAAAAACTGACAATTTCCTTTTTACATGCAGGTTACAGGTTAGCAGTTAACATGAGAAAGTATCTAAACAAAGTTGGGGTTCTTTGCTTTGCAGCCATGCTTTCAGCTTTACTCCACTTTCTTCAGTAAAGCCTTTAAAACCTCATGTCCCAACAAATTCACACTAAACCGTCTTAGGATCAGTGACGCAAAGTCTAATGTTGTTCTGCTTTATACCATTAATTTATTAGTAGTCATCCAGGGAGAGGAGAAGCCTTCAAAAACTAATTAACATGTAAAATCAAAATATCAGCCATACCTCAAATATAGCAATGGCAGCAAGCAAGTCCAGTTTTAATTAACATTTTCTAGTATTCTTAATTAATGCAACAAGTGTTCTTTAAGCTACTGTGCTACATAGGCCATTAATAAGCTCTCTGTAAAACATTGTTCTCTAAGGTTAGTTGCCCACATTAGTCCTAATAAGACCACATTTATTGAAAAAAAAAAACCAAACTTATGCTACTTATTGCTATAATCTTGCAACTTCACTCAATGCTGATTAGTTTTACAATGAAGTGAAATCTGAAGTCTAATCTGAAACCTAAAGTCTGATCAACAACTGCAAGATTTTGCATATTTTGACCAACTGTACATTAAAAAGACAAAGACGTAGAAACAGTTTTAGGACCATCTGATCACTGATTAACTCCTGGACATAATCTTAAGGAAGTAAGTTCATGGATAAGAGTGGGAAGAGAGGAGAGTGGAGTTTGTTCAACTTCTAATTAAAAAGTCAGTATTGACTATCACGGCTTTTTGTTTGATTTGTCTCAATTGCTGAACTTAAAACCCAGCTGAAATTTAAGAATAACTGGTTAATTAAACCAGTGTGATAAAAGCCATTGTGCACCTTCTGAAACTAACCTGAAAAACCTGAATTGGAGCTTCACAGGGAAACAACGTGTTTACCTACGACTTGTATTGCTACGAGTTAATCAAATGTAACCACCAGCAAAGACACGGGTCCTGTCGCATGATAAAACTATCTGAGTATTTTTGCAGTAGTTCTTTAGCTTACTTGGAAGTCTTGGGGTCCTACTGAATGCTTTCTAAATGCACTGAAAGAAATCTTACATCCTAATGAAGATGCCAGTTAGCTCAGTTGCTTTTCACTTTGACTTTACTCTTAGGTAGAGTGTATCATTTCAGCTCTTACCAAAAAACCCCATAAAATCGTATTTTCCCCAAATGCTACTGTTTTTCTTGTAATGTCAAAACACATACCAGGCTGAGGGCTGGTCTTATGCTTCTGAACTTTTTCTTTTTTAAACTTTGGCACTATGCGAAACACTGTACTTCTGTTGTTCCTTTTAGCATAATCCAGAGGGGGATCCTGCATGAAAGAAGAGACATAGTTACCTTTAATTAACAGAAACAACAGTGAAATTACATGCTTGAGACAGTAATTCATAGTTAATCTCAAAAACTAAGACCAAATTTTACTTCCATAAAGAGTAATTTCAGGATTTAACTTTATACTTGTTTCATGTATTAAATAACCATTCAAAACCTTTAAATTCACAAAAGGGAACAAAACAGAAAAAAAGCCCTAAGCTTAGAAGCTTGTTCACAGCACAGAGAAATGGTCCAGCATCACTACTGAAATTGCCTCTCCAGATCATGAGGGATTCTAACTTACTCTTCCCTATCAAAAGAAAATTATGTTCAGTTAGAAACAGGACGTATTAATCAAACCCACCTCATCGTCATTTGGTTGAAAAACATAATAAAGCCATGGTATCTCAGCAAGTTTTCTCAACTCTATTTCCACGCTGTGCAAAGCATCAGACAACAGCTCTTCATGGGGAGCTTCTAACTGCTGTTTATAAACAGGCCAGAAAAATAGTATTTTTAGTTTTGTTAACATATAACATTTAAATCCAGATATGTTGTTACCACACACAAACAGATGACTACTTCATGGTGAGTGTAAATGAATGGTGAAAACAAATAAACTTAGTGAATTAAATTCTCCTTCAGAGATGTGTCCGACCACCCTGACACTACATTTAGTACGGTCCCAACCACAAATGGATGACTGAGGCAGCTGGGACATTTGGTGCAGACCAGCTGGACCTAGCTGTCAATCACTGTCATCATTCACCACACTCCTGAGCCTTCATACAGCAAAAGTTATCTGATAACACCAATACTAGAACACACTAGAAATGGAAACTACCAGCACAAGGGAGATAAAATCTGACCAGAACAAGAGCCTGGAAAATATCTGTATGAGAAGTGGTGCAAAAAAATTGAATAGATGGTAGTAAGCCTGAGCTGTTATTTGCAAATGTCTTCATATGATAGATCACTCTCTCATGGTCAAGTAAGAGGAAATGGATCTCACCGAAGATGCTCCATTCCCAAAGGTCTTCCAGTGGTGATACAACACCTGCACTACCTCTTCTAAATAGGTGAGACATGGAGTGATAGCTACTGCTGCTGGCTGAGGGTGGGAAGAACGGGGACCAGGCATGGAAGAGGGACACAATTGCAGCCACAGACGAGAGACAAAAAGCCAAAGACATCAGCAAAGGCCAACGAGGAAAACAAAGTGGTAGGAGTGTGAAAAGCTTGGGACTTGCTGCCCTATGGGAATTTGGCTCTATTGCTACTTTGAGAACCCCATGGAGGTACCAGTTTTCCTTAAAATCCCAGTCTGAAAACTATTCTGCAGCTGTTGTGTGAATCGAACCTGTGAGGAAGAGATAAGGCAGGCTGCTGATCCCTGGCAAAGCTGTTTTGCACTTATCTGGGGTTGCTGAAACACCATTTTGAGGTAAAGAGTTGAATCCTGGAATGAGTTGCTTGGAATCACTAATAAAGCAATCCGAACATCTTTTTCTCTCTTTGAAGTAAAAGTAGTCCCAAAGCAGTGCAGAATATCCTTTTGAAAGGATCTAATTAAGTTACATCCTAGTGAATGCATTTTTAAAATGGAGTTGTAAGAGAATCTTTGATCTCTAGTGCTGGAAAAAGATTTTTATGTTGTTGGGGTTTGGTGAGAGATTACAAGCCCCCATTAATTTAGCCTACCTCACAAAAACTTCTTTCCTTTGCTTCAGTAGTTTGCATATGTTACCACCTTTCAAAGGAGAGACCATCTTTAGTAAGATACTGCTGTTTAGTATAGTAATACTGGAAATATAAGCTCCCTCTTGCTTTTGTGCTCTTTCCTCTTCTAAAGCTGACAAAATTCAGTGCCCATAACCAGACTCTGATCTTTCTTTTGCCTTCCTTTTTTTTTTTTTTTTTTTTTTTGTAATTTGAACAGTTCAGTTAATTTGGAGTACAGTGGAAGACCCACTTGTCTTTGAAGAAGTTACAACTTTTCTCAGTTTAATTTTTAAAAAATATTTAAGTCATCTATTTTATATAAATGAATGAAGCAAAGAGTTATCTCTTTCTCAACAAGCACTTATCTAATTGATTGATTCTCAAAGGAAAACATTTTGCTTGGGGACAAAAGACCTCTCATCTGATGGTGAGAAAGTGTATGCATTGGCAATATTGCTCCTGAAATAAACCCAAAACAATAGCGAAGTTCTGGTAAAGGAAGAGTCAGCAATTTAGGGTAAATTTTCCTCCTACAACATCTTGGAAAAGCTTCTTATTTCCAAGATTGAAATTAACCCTATGTATGAAACAATGAAAATAAAGCATTTTTTCAATTCCTTCCCAGAGGAAATTTTTAATATGAAAATATTTGATTTCAGTGAGCTCAGATAATTTCATTCAGTTGAAATGAAACATTCTGTCATACTTCTCCCTTAATACATTGGAAAATTGTGTTCTGTTCCAAACTGGAAATGTTTTCTAAAAAGCAAAAATGGAAACAGTGCCTTTGGAAAATATCTAGACAAAACAGTATTTTTTTAGTTTTTCCGAACTGTATTCCAGCCATAACCATCTGGGAGATTCCACAAATCAGCTTCATTGTCCCATCTTATCACTTCAGTAAAGATGGTATTTATAGCTAATTCACCATTTGATGTCATCTAGCTAATACTGTTGTACGAACTTTGTTAATCATATCTTACAGGAGGTGGCAGGAATCACAGTCTCCTTGTATATGTATTCACATCTCTTTTGTCTCCTTCAGGAGCCATAACAGAAAGACTCAAGAGCTGGGAAATGGTGACCAAAGAAAAAGCTTATCAAGTAGTATATGCAATGAAGTCATCAATTTACTGCTCTCAGGAGCTTTGATCACAAAAGAGAGGGGTGAGGGAGAATTGAAGAGGCAAAAAAAACCCATGAAGAGGAAGATAAAAAAGAAAGAAGGTTCATCTTTGATAATTTGGAGAACAGTGTATGATGGCAGCAGCTGATGCATCAAGCAACACCTTACATTTCACCTGTCTCTATTTTAGTAGAGTGAAGGGCCAACATACATGTAGCTTCAGCACTTATAAAATACATGGCAATAAGGTTAACCAGGGTGCCTTGTTATTGTGATTGTGAAACACTGTTCTAAACAAGCATGATGTCTAATGAGTGTAATGGACATCTCTGGAAGATTATCTCAGTATCTTCCAAACAGCCTTTTTATTAAAAAAATGGGTTTACTGTAGACTCATGAAGATATTTGCACAGATCATAATGAGAAGAAGTACAACATGTAAAAATCAGAAATGGACAAATGAATCAAACTAAGCTTTGGAGCCTGAACAAGGGACCAGTTCGACAACACACTGAGATCACAACTGGCTATAGAAAAGGTAATGATTCAATGGGAAGGTTTGCATAATAACATTATTTCCAGACTGCCTTGATAAATTACACTAGTCCTAGTAAGGCCTCACCAACTTCAAACTTTTCTTCTAATTCCTCTTCCTAAACTATTTTAAAATTTAAACAAATTTCTCTGTTTTGATTCCCCCTTCAATCTGAAATATGGGGGATTAGTAATAGCAATTTGAAAAAAACAGCAGATATTTTTCCTTTTTCTTGGACAAAAACATCTAATGAATAACTTTGCCTTCTAAAAACTCATAAAATAGATCACATGAGCCTAATCTTTTACTATTTCTAGAACTTAAATGGTTATTAGCCTTTAGACCATATTAACTTTTGGTTATTGAAGAATAGACTTGTACCATTTATCACTTGTGTAAAAAGGTATCCGAACCTGCACCAGGAATTTTCATACCTTAACTCAGCTAAATGAAAACGTTCCTATTTATATCCATTTTTAATTACAACACTTAAATAAACAGTAAGTTAGTAATAAATCTGCTTTTGAATCCAAAGAAAATGTAACTGTTCCTACTGAGTAAACTGGACCAGCATAGAAAACCTGACATCTTTCTTCTCTTCACAATGTCACATATGGAAATTTTCTCATTATACATTCAGGTACAACAATTCTTGAGCAGCCGTCATCATTTTAGGCAAAGAAGAAGATGCAAAGTCTTCAAGTACCATCAGAGGTCTACTGAACACTTACCAGTTAAAGGTTATAAAATAATTCCTGACAGGTATTAGAACAAGGGTGAGATTTACTTGCCCAAATTAGATCTGTAGAAGTTGAATATGAGTCTGAACAGCTCTCACCTCAGGTTCTCTTTAAACTCCGAAAATGTTCACATAATAGAACTCCAGAAGTTCTCTTAAATGCTAAACCTCCAGAAGATGATTTTGCTTTTTCTAAGATAGTCCTCCAAGACAGCTGAGTGTGAATCAACCTCAACAGGGATACTTAGTTCTCTCCATTGACTATTAAAAAGAAGAGCCCAGGCAATGACCTCTTAGATATCTGAAGTGAGGTAAGATGGATGCCAACCTAGGACAAAAATTCATAACTCATTCTGATCCAAACCACAAATGCAGTGTAATATCCTCCAATCGGCCTTACCGAGCTTCTGGTACCAGGTCATAAATCCTGCGCCGATTTAAAAAATCAGCAAAGAACAAATCACAGATAATCTGAATGGGGGAATAAAACCATGTATTTTGCGACCTTACCAAAGGAACTCTTCCTACTAGCAGAGATTCAGTTTCATTATGTAGGGCCTTCACATTGACAGCTATCTCCATGGCAGTGTTTCTGGTAAGGCTCTGGGGAATAAGAAGCATAAAAATTATTTGCAGTGATGCAAGTCAGACTGAGAACAAGTACTTCGGGCTTACAGCACAGATCTTACACATCTTCTCCTACGAGAAATACATCAGTTTAGCTCTACACTGACAACTTCTTCAGCACTGAGAATAGAAACCAAAAATGTAGTATCTATTTACTGTCTTTTCCCCAACTTCATTTAATATGACCTTACACAATCCTGAAGATCATCAAGTGACCAGCCACCTGTGAGATGAATCCACGATTTTTATGGATGACAAAGGCCAACAGAAAAGTTGTGGGCCTCATTTAATAACAACTGTCGATGTGAATCGTTCACCTTATCCTTAGCAGAAGTAAGCTGCTAGCCATATTTTAAGAAGCAAGGGTTAAGTAATATATTTACCATACATAAATTTAGGTTAGATATAGACAGACTCTATCTAATTAGTCTTTTGGGGATCCAATCCTTGAAAACACCCAGATTGTCTAGTGTGAAGAAAGAAACCAGGAAACTCATTTCCCCTCATCCCCTTTGCATTCTCTGCATAGCACTTGGATAACAATTAAGCATGAAAATTTCTCTGAATGCATCTACAAGAATTGACCTGTATGTAGTAACAGCATTTGTTCAGCCTTTGTCATGCCTCCACTCTGTGTCTGGGGACGTGCCTACAGACTTGTCTGCAAGCAGATGTGAGCCTACTTTGTCTATTGTTTTTGCTGTTTGCTGACCCAAGTTTGGTTTATTCATGCTCAGAGCTACACCACCTCACTTGATTTAACGAGCACTGCTGCATCACTTCAGGATGAGCACCCCTGGCTGTGGATCTCTGTTGCAGATAGAGCGAATTCTTGACTGCTTCCGAAAGGCAACAGACATACTCTTACCGTGCCTCTAATCCAAATTCCCTATCTACCTTCTGAGTGCTCACTCCCACCCACAACAACACCCAGAAGGTCCGCACTTTAAGTGTCATTAATATCCCTTTCTAACATCCCATGTTCACAGAAGAGAATAGCAGCTGGGGAGGACACTGATGAATGCAGAAACTGCATCTTCTGCCTTCTCAGGTATCATATCAATCTAACATCAGGAGGGGACTCTCCTCTTTAATACTATTCTGTAAAAAGGCAGTTCTCCTAACTCCCATTCCTGGTATTATTAATAAATTTCAGAATCATTGAGCATGATCTCTACCAAATTCATCACCTATACAGAGCAGCACCTTCAGAATCAGAAGTAACTTTCCCTTTAGTTTCATCTTAGAAAAAGTGGCAAAAAAGGGGAGAAAATACAGCATCCATTCATCTGTTAAGCAATTTCATTTGAATCTGAGCATGTGTATGTATATATAGAAGTGTTGTTTATCAAAAACTTCAAGAATTATCATCCAACTTGTTTTAATATGGGGACAGGGAGCACAATGCAGCTCCTGTGTCACAAGCTTAAGCACACAGATATTATAGCTTATGTACTTATACATAAATCTCTGTTCTTCCTTTACCTCAGGAAATCTTGGGTTGGCTTTATTTAATGCATGGGAACATGCATTAACAGCATGAGCAAGCTCCTGCTCCAAGAGGCCATGTATTTTTGCTGCTTCACAGATTCTACAAAAACATGAAAAAGAGAAAAATATTTCTTACCTCCTTTGAAGAATAATTCTTCAGAGAACACAACATTATCAGATGACAAAATACACAAAGATATGTTTCACAAAACACTTTTAAAAAATATAGTCGTTTATAACAAAAGTTGAAATACAAGTATCTCTTCAAGCAATGCAGCACCTCATATAAGTGATATCCATAACACAGAAGATTTAATCTGCTGTGGAATACTGAGACACATTTATTTGCCTTAGAACACAAATGCTACACAAAAATTGTACCAAAAAATGTTTGGGCTATTAATTCAGATAAACAATAGAGGAAAACCCTAGCACAATAAGACAACTTACTTGAAGTTAAACCCTAGCACATTAAGATAACTTACTTGAAGTTATCTTAAAAAACATTACACCTGTTTCACAAGGCATATCCTTCAGATGTGACATTAAAATTGGCTGCAGTCATTTGAGATTATGGGAGGTCCAGCTGTAAGTACAACCTCAGGACCATCTCTAGAACAGTAACATTTTTAAGCTGTCTTGACTAAACTTCACTTTGGGTAATTTATAACCTAAATTATTCTTCTATGTCTACTTAAGTCACCACCACAGTATAAAAAGAATATGTAGTTCTTCAATTCCTTTCTTATATTATCGGTGCAACTCAACAGATACTCCAAGAATTGATTTTGATGCTTAAGATAATGTGTCATCATGATGAACCGAGTAGCAGCTTTATAAAATGTTCTGATTTTAAAAAAATGCTTTTCTTAAAAAAATCTAGGGGTTTTTTTTTTCTGTGAAAATTGAAGTGCCTTCTTTATTAAAATACTCGCATCTCAGGAAGAAAGTAGTTCTTGAAAATAAGCAAGGCTGTGGGATCAATTTTATACCACCAGCTCACTATCATCTCAACCTATATAAATTACTGAAGTGTCCAGGGGTACAGAGATGAGGATTTTCACCATTAGGAATGAAATAGAAAGCTGCAATAACAATAAATGAGTGGATGAATGCAAAAAGGTACGAAGATTTTACCTGGCAATCTCCTACGAGGACAGGCTGAGAGAGTTGGGGTTGTTCAGCCTGGAAAAGAGAAGGCTGCGAGGAGACCTTATTGTGGCCTTCCAGTACTTAAAGGGGGCCTACAGGAAGGATGGGGGCGATCTTTTTAGCAAGGCCAAGAAATAATGGATTTAAACTAAAGGAGGGTAGATTTATACTAGACATAAGAAAGAAATTTTTTACAATGAGGGTGGTGAAGCACTGGCACAGGTTGCCCAGAGAGGTGGTAGAGGCCCCATCCCTGGCAACATTCCAGGTCAGGTTGGATGGGGCTCTGAGCAACCTGATCTGGTTAAAGCTGTCCCTGCTCACTGCAGGGGGGTTGGGCTAGGTGACCTCTAAAGGTCCCTTCCAACCCAAAGCATTCTGTGATTCTATGATTCTATGAATTTGGGCTCCTTGAATGTTGGTGTGTTAACTGTTTAGTTGTACAATATTTTAAGAAAACTTTCTGGTTTATTGAAAAGTGCTCATCTTTCTGAAATTGTGAGTAACAAGGCTTTAAGGAGAAATAAGGTCAGGAGAAGTTAAGGTCAGGTGGATACATCCACACTGTTGACTTCTAAAGTTGACTTCTAAAAGGTTTTTTTCAATAAATGTATTTTTGCTCCTGCGTAAAAAGAGAAGTTTCAATCAAAAGCCTCTCTGCAAAGAAGTCTTCCAGTTTTCCATTTCCACTGCTCCTTCAGAAAGTCAGTTTTCACAAGAAAAAAATACATAAACACACACAAAAAAATACAGAAATACATAAGAAAAGCATACATAAACAAGTTGGGCCTTAAAAATAAAGTAAAATAAAATATAACAAAATAAGTGATAGAGTGGCAACTAAACATTAATCAAAAAACAGGGAAAGATACACTTCTAAGTCTATGTATGCATTTGCATGAATAATTCAGTCTTGGTGTCTAGGTTGCCAATCCAAACTTATTCATTTTACTGTACCTGGTAATAAGTTCTTCTGCAGCTTGTGAGCACAGCTGGATCTGTGCAACTTCTTCTTCTGTAGCCAATTCAACAGCCTGCTGAGGGTACAAGGGAGATCGAATGACAGGTTTACAGGAATCATACTTCTGTTTGTCTTCCCAAGACTTCAGGGTGTTTTCAAAGGCCTAATCAAAATAAATTATACATTCAGTTCACAGCACTTCGAGTATTCTTACTTATTTTAGAACTTAATTTTATATATTTTAATTTCTATAATTTTTAATTAAAATTAATTTAACAAATAATTTAATTTTCATTTTATATAAATAATACAGCCTCTATAAATAATGACATTACATTTAATTTTTTTTAAATTTAGTATAGAGAATAAGTCAATTTAAAAGCTCGCTTTCTTTCTCTCCCTCCTGTATCCTCAATAAGCATCTTTCAAAACAGTAAGAACACAAAGACAGTGATAATACAAGCATGGATAGTAAGATCCAAATCTGAAAGTAATAGAAGCTTCAAACATAAAAAATGGTGGAAAAAAATCACAGAATCGTTTAGGTTGGAAAAGACCTTTAAGATCATCCAGTCCAACCATTAACCTAACACTACCAAGTCCACCACTAAACCAATTAAGGGTAGAGTAGCAACCCCACGCCTCCTGGCTTGGTGGTTGGATCATTTATAATGAAAGTAAAAACTAGGAATCATTAAGGTTGGAAAGGACCTCTAAGATCATCATTCCAATCATCAACCCAACACCACCATGCCCACTAAACCATGTCCTGGAAGTGCTATGTCTACACGTTTTTTGAACACCTCCAGGGATGGTGACTCCACCACCTCTCTGGGCAGCCTGTTCCAATGCCTGACCACCGTTTCTGTGAAGAAATTTCTCCTAATTTCCAGCCTAAACCTCCCCTGGCGCAGCTTGAGCCCATTTCCTCTCATCCTATCGCTAACTACGTGGGAGAAGAGACCAACACCCACCTCACTACAACCTCCTTTCAGGTAGTTGTAGAGAGCGATAAGGTCTCCCCTCAGCCTCCTCTTCTCCAGGCTAAACAACCCCAGTTCCCTCAGCCGCTCCTCAGAAGGCCTGTGCTCCAGACCCTTCACCAGCCTTGTTGCCCTTCTCTGGACATGCTCCAGCACCTCAATATCTTTCTTGTAGTGTGGGGCCCAAAACTGGACACCGTATTCCAGCTGCGGCCTCACCAGTGCCGAGTACAGGGGCACAATCACTTCCCTGCTCCTGCTGGCCACACTATTCCTCATCCAAGCCAGGATGCTGTTGGCCTTCTTGGCCACTTGGGCACACTGCTGGCTCATGTTCAGCTGGCTGTCGACCAGCACCCCAGTAATGAATTTACTAAAATATAGTTCAAATGCCATTAACTGCACCCTAGATTCACTGTCCATCTCGTGGACGGAGAACTGAGGGGCAGTTAATGCCTTTCACCCAGTAATCCTAGACAAGCATGAACTCTCCAGTGGCTTTGTGACTAGGTTCTGCTCATGTCTCTTCTGTCTGAGACTGGGTCATGGGGAAGAAGGAGGATTAGTAGAACAGAGAGAGACAGGAGAGAAAGCTGCAGAAAGTTATTCTGAAAAATGGACATTAGAGAACTTTGCCATCTGTGCAACTGTGCCAGAACTTCCAGTATGTGATTGAGGTAATGAGGTAATACACCTAGAGAAGAAATAGAAAGAGAATAAAAAGAAAGAAAGAGAGAAAGACAAGGGGGGGGATATAAAATTTTGACTATTCTACTTCTTACTATATATTAATAAGAATACAGGAATAGCACTAATAAAACTGATAAAAGCTAACAAAGAACTGTGTCACATACAAAAGAGCAATTCTCTAGCTAGCTTATTATAGAAATTATGCAACTTTAAGTAATCATATAAGTTATATAGATAGTTATAAAACATTTTTATAAGTACTGTTTTGTTCAAGTTATAACTGAATCAAATTATTACAGAAACAATGTTAGTAACAGTATCTCGTAACACCCTTTGTGCAACATACTCTGTCTCGTGTTAACATCTGAGCTCTGTTTTTATGTATGATCTTAATCACTCCTGGGGGTTGGATCCATGCCTCTCCATCAACTTGCACTGGAACCCCTTCATCACCAAGTATGGTGATCTTTACTGACCGACACTGGAAAAGAACAAACGCGTTATTTTACAGGGCAGTAAATACTAATGAAACTGACGGGCCACCTGAAATATGTTGATTACTAGGAGCTATGGCTTCCCTCCAGGTTTGTCTCAAGGATGAAGCACTTTTATACTTCATTCATCATTGAAGACAATTTGTTACCCGTTAAAATTAAAACAATGTCAGCATTTTATTAACGTATAGGGTAGTGGTCATCAAGAGTACCGCTACTTGCCAGCATCCCAAGCTGCTGCCAACCATGTTGCATGCTTTCAAGTAAGAAACAAACCTGAGCTATCCTGTGGTGCTGCAGTTTGATGACTCTTGAAACTGCCATCTGCATGCTGCCAAATACTGCAACAACTTCTAAGATTTTATCATCGAACGATGGAGCCCCAAATATCTGAAAGGGAAAGAAAATATTCCATTTTTGCTGGTAAATCTAGTGTTTAGATTGCATGTTCAGTGAAGCACAGATTCATTTACAGATTTGTTTTCAACATTCAAATGCTCTAACTTATTTACTGTAGAGTAACTACACTGTCTCTCAGAAGTCACAGGAGTGAGATAATGTAGACAGTAGGCAAATATTATTTTAAAACAGCTATGCTAATAGTATTTCAAATATCTGACTGATGAGGCATATCCTTATATAGGAAGGATGGCATGTTTCGGCGTGCAGACGAAGAAATGTTTTTCAAAGCAAGATAAAAGGCCAGTTCAAATCTCTGCTTGGTTAATGCACTTAATATATAAGAGGTTCTCAAAGTTAAGAGGAATAATGGTGGTTTTCTTCTCAGAATTGCGTATCTTTTTATATTCTGAATTCTCTGGAAACCGGCATGAGTCCATACTTGGCTTTGTTAAACAAAGTTTTCATACTGAAGAAGATCTTGTTTGCGCTGTATGCCATTATCTGCTGTAAATATGAAAAACGCTTCTGTACAGAACAAACATCCTGATATCCAGCCAAGACGCTGAATTTCCATGAGCTTACACAAAGCGAATGAAGTCTCATGTGTGCCATTGCCACCTGGTGTCCTGCAGGGGAATTCAGCCATGCCACAGGACAAGTCTTAGGGTGCCGTTCAACTGGGTCTGGCAGGAGATACCATACTAAGGTCACTTGAAGCTTGACCATTTCATGCTGATATGAAATAGGGAGCAATGAGGGAGAAAAACCAGCAGGAGAAATCACTCCAGTAAGAGTTTAATGGGTAGAGAGATCACCTCTCTGAGTAGTACTCACACCACCTTGGCTGGCACCGGGGGCAGAGTAAGCTGCATCAGAGGCACCTGAGAGAGGATTTCCTGGAGGTGAAGAGTAAGAGGGTGCAGATCCAGGTCTGTGTAATCCAGACAGTGTCTGCAGCACTGGCTCAGGGAGGGAAAGGATGGGGAAGAGGGCAAGGGACTTTGGTCCCTGCTGCCCACCAGGCCAGCAGCAGCCTTCACCCCAGTGCAGTGAGTGGTGGCTTTGGCCAGGAGGCTGAGGAGGGCTTCTCAGGAAAAAGGGCTGCACAGCACAGTTGCCATAGTTCAGTGCCACATCCAGGTGGCACTTCCCTTCAGAGCATCGCAGGATTGCACAAGTATGACTTGAGCAGATGAGCATCAACAGAAGTGCAATTTTACTGGGTCTAGACTGTTTTGAAGCAAAAGGTTTCTCCATCTGAATGTTTCCAGTTTCCATGGAAATGTTTCCATTTTTCACATGGGGATGTGAACGTCTTGAAAAGAGCAAAGACAGTGAAAAAGAGCAATGACAGTGATTTTGTTATTCCAAGGTAACAAGTATGGAGAGTCCTTGATCCAGTTTAACAAGTACAACTTCCACCTACAGAGCCAGTTCTGCATAGGTCAAGAAAAAGTAGTTGTAAAATTTCATTTATTTTGTGCTTCCATTTTACCAAAAGGATGGGCATATGAGTCTGCTGTGTCTCTCCATCAGTAAAACATATCTGTACTGAAAACCAACCACTTTTTTTTTTTTTTAATAAAGGCAAACAAACCTCTGTTCAAGAAACAAGTCCCTCCTTTCCTGTTGCAGGTCATGTTTCCAGCCTGTCTTCTGGACACCAAAAAATCATGCCTAAACAAGCCCCGCTCAAGTTGGTCAGTGTGCAGCTGCCCTGCTTGGCTTACCAATAATGTTTCAGGAATATTTGCAGCTGTTGAGGCAACATCTTTTTCGTGTCCAGGCAAGCAGAACCAGCAGCGCTTCAGACCACCACCACCACCTCTGATGATCAGTCACTCAAGACTGCACTAAAGCAGTGAATTATGCTCCTAACTCCATCCACAACAAACATGCCACTTTGCTGGCACATCTGATCACCAGGAGACTAAAAATATCAGTAAAACTGCTCCAAGACACACACATTTGCTGTGTATCAGTATGACAGCTAGGACAGATCTTCTCTCTCAGTGAGGCAGTCCAGGGAGAAAAAGAAACTCCTGAACAGCAGCTGAGCAGATGTTAGAGATGCTTTCAAGTTATGAATATGAACATGGAGTATATAAAAACTTTAGATATCCATAGGCAAATATAAACACAACTGCCATCCTCTGGCATATACCAAAAATAAGACCAGGACATTGAAACATGTTTAAATATTTTTTGTGACTTTTATAGATGTGTGTGTCTGTATGTGTGTCATATGTGTGTGTATACATATATATATATAATATATATATATAAAAATAAAAGCAAAGGATAATAACTCACAAGAAATGAAAAGCATTTTGGGAAAAAAAGTCCTGGATTGCCTACATTAAAATCATATGCTAATTTGCAACTACAGTTTTAGGTGATTCAGACCTCACACACACTAAATCAGGACATGCAGAATTAGTATAATCTGCTAGTAATTACAGTTGTTGCACTGTGCGTGACATGGATGGCAGCAGTAAGACTGCTCCAAGATGTAAGACATTTAGGTATCCGAGTAGCATAACGTTTCTTACAAGATGAGAGGAAGAAGGGAAAAAAAGGTATCTTCAAATATTTTAGAAGTTCATTGAAAATAATGTTTAAAAACCGGATCACTACCCCCACTAAATTATCAGTCACTAAATGCATCAGTCCTCATTTTCTGAATCACCATAGTCCAAAGCTGTTTGAAGAACAGGAGGAAAATTCAGGTATAAACCGTGAGTGATTATCCTTGTCCACCTTGTTTATTGTTAGACTATAGCAAACACAGGAATCTGTGCTTTGAGAAACCTCATTTACAAGAGTTTGTAAAACAGTATAAAAAGAAACTATTTGTTTACAAAATTAGTTTCTAAAAATACTCTCTCATAGAGCAATTTTTGAAAAAAAAAATTAAGCCTTATTATGAATGTTTTGCTGGAATGGACATGACAGAAGGCAATAGCCAGTGAAAAATCATGGGGTATATTTTCAATTAAAAAAATCAAATACAAGACAATACAGTTTAAACTCAAACAGCCTCCCTGAATAAGAGTTGCTATCCAAACTATATGCTACTACTATTAAAATTAAATGAGAAGAGCAGTTCATGGTATTTATTGCTGGTTTCACCCAGAAGGTTACTTCTTTTTAATGTTACTCACATCATCTTCTTTGGTTCCACCCCAGAAATTGGTCCCACCAGCATAGCTGGGAATGTTTAGCACAGCTATGCCCTGCAGACTTGGAAGGGGGATGTACTGTCCGTCACACTGTAATGGATAAAAGCTCATTCAGTATCTAAATAATGTGATAAAAGTAATCGGTCATTTTTAATACATGAAGATTCAACAGAGCTGGCAGGGGAGGATGGAGTCATTAATAGGTTGACACAAGCCTATTCCATCCATGCTGTGAAGCAGCTCTAATACAAACCTCTTCTTCCCATTCTTAGCACCAATTTTTGCGAAGCTGAAAAAACACTAGTATCTAGAGCAGAGGCGTTCCATGACTCTTCAAAGAAACTTTTTCACAATTTCACATTAATTAAGTCTATTAAGCAGGGAAAAAAAAAAAAAAAATTCCAAGAATGTTTCCGGCATAGCCACAAACATGTAGTTAAATGTAAGTGTTGTTAGCACTTGTATACTTGCCTTCCTGTACAAATAACTCACTTTTCTCCCAAAAGCGCAAATGCAAATCTAGGAATGACCCCACAGTTGTTACCCTGGCAGTGGCTAGGAGTTGTTGATTTTGCAGGTAAGAGGTCACTCCTATGACCAACCATTTATTCCCTCTTTCTTACCTCTTTATCCTCCAAAACCCATAAGCAACTCCAAGTTGCAACTCCATAAGCAACTCCTACTCAGCACGATCGTGGGATGACATAGGTCAATCTCACCCTACTTATGGCCAAGAGTAAATTTAAAGACTTCAGTGAAATCACTCTTGACTTCCAGCAGTACAACTGCCTGCAGAGGTGAGCCCAACAATCTCAAACCATTCAACTGGGAGTCAAAAGTGCAGTCCTGCAGCAGTGCCACAAGCGTGGATTTGAAACAAGTTGGAAATATATGGTCATAAATGCTGTCTTCAGGTGTCACTCTGGGCATCATGAATTTGGAGGTAAAGTTGCCTTTACAGAAGATTGCTAGATTACTGCAAGTTACCAGTCCCACAAAAGGATCTTAAAATTATACAAATGAAATAGAAATCCTCAGGAAATAAGGACAAAATCTGTAGCAATTTTATCGGGAGGAGAAAGAGATGCAAAATCATTTCCAGAATGTGCTTAGTGCTCTCTTTTTATGATTTAATCTCAGCAACAAGACAGAATTTATCATTTTAATCAAAATGTGATAGTATCCAAAATATGCCTTGATATTAATAGATGCTTCACAGCCATTTTTGTTGTAGTAGAGGTCTGCCTCCAATTCCTGAAATTGATATTTTTAATTTTCCAATGCCAAGCGCCTCATCACACATTTTAGCATAAGGCTAATATTATGCAAGGCAATACTAAATATGAAATTCTACTTGCTGGTTTACTTCCAGAAATATAAGAAATAATTATGGAAAGGTCAGGTTTGAATGCCTTATTGAATCTTATTTGAATCTTATTCAAAAGATCCTTAAATTAGAATTCTATCCGTAGCATACATAATGTTCTTTCGTGTCATTATATTCACTTATTACTGCACAATTTCTTGATAATTACTCAATCTTTAGATAACAGCAATCTGCTGCTACCAGACAAAATCTTCCTTAATCTCAGAGGAGTAAGAAAGAGTTCCAGTAACTTAAAATTATTCTTTCAACTTAAGAAGTTATCTTCATATAAATATCATGAACTTCCATATCAAATGGTTAGCATGAAGTAAAAAGAGAAATTATGTATGTTCTTGGTCAAAATCCAGTCTAGATATTCTTTGGGTGAAAACAACTGTAACCATCCCATAGTCCTTTTTTGCATTTGGTAATCCTTTATATCTCCAAGTTCCCAGTATCGTGAAGAAGACTTGGATTTTATGTTATAACTTAAAAGATAAAAAATAACCATCTTTAGATAATTTACACTGCATTTGTTGTTGCTGTGATAATGCCTTGCTTCTTTTGTGTGACTGTCTCAAACACCTATTAGAGACAGTCTCTATAGGTGTAGCGGAGCTTCTTGTGATGAGCATTCAGAATCTCCCCTCTTCTGTCAGGATTTTTTGACTAAGATCATGTGTGTGCTCTCCCTATATGTGTAATCAAGCTTTCAGATAGCTTAAAATGAACCTGAAGGACTAAGACTCCTTATCTCTTTCCTTCTGTTTAGTGTATGATCAGTTCTGTTATTCTCCTTAAAACCTGGTCTCTCCCTTCAATGCAGTGAACATTAAGAAACATACCCTATCTATACAAGAAAATTTCTGAAAAAAACCCCAGCAATTACAAGAAACATTACACTGGATATTTTGGGATATTTAAGTACTGACATTTTATTCCAAAAAAACACCTGGGCAACCACCTCTTACATAGCACATTTTTACACAGTGCCTTTGAGGTCAGCTTGGGTCAACATAAGAACTCTAAAAGGTTCCAAGAGGAAGCCCAAATTCTTCACTACACATTGTGGAAGCAAAAATATTCATTCTGCCCATAAATAAAATTTACCTCAAGTTGAACTTTTTGTTCTAAGTTCTTGTAAGTTCTCTGCAGTAGCTCTTTTGTGCCAAGAACTCCATACCACATCATGTTTTTTGTCCGACTTCTGAAAACAGGTAAAACAAGATTCACATATTGAAATACACACATTATTATGTCTTGTATTCGTAGGATGCAAAAAAGTTAAGAAATTCAAATAAAGAGATAAGGAAAAGAAAATAATGGAAACATCTTGCCTCTATTACTGACAAGTATATTACCTGCACTTTTCAGGGTGCTCTTCTCGCTTGTTATTAAATTCTAGTGAAATTTTTGCATCTAACCCAATTCCAAAGTAGTTGTTCATGACACATTTTTCTGAATATCCCTCCCTGTTAGAAGAAAAGAGATAATTAGGTGTACATTTACACAGTACCTGGACAAACAGAGCTTTGACCAAGATTGTGGTTGGTCTCAGAACAGATACATCGACCAAGAGACGCCAAGAGATGTTTCTTCTGAATCTCCCTGAGGAAACCCAACGGCAGTTTTAGAGACAGATTTGCTGCTAGCTCCTTTGCAAGTGCAAGTTACTTGCCATAGGACAAAGAAGAAACTGTAACACACCCCCATCCTAGCACTACCTCCACCATACCCAAAATTAACAATGGAATATGAGGAAATTGCTGCCCCGGGCACGGCTCTGAGACAGCAGCACCACACCGGGCCAAGCACCCAGGCTGCGTTTAGGTGTGCTGGTGCTAGATGTTTGGCTGATGCTGCCGGCAATAAAGCAGTGCTTTATTTTAGGCGAGCCGCAGCACACAATCCAGATACCATCCATAAGTCTCTGCCAATGTTACACCCAGCTCTGGGAAGCAGACACAGCTTAGGACACAAAATTTCCACCTCACTGCTCCAGTCCTTAGGGGGACACTCTTCTTCTTCCTCCACTATGAAGTGCCCAGACCTGCCTCAGCACCTTGTTGGTCACTGAGCTTCTGTTCAGACCAGTGGTTCGGGCAGGAAAACCCAGCTCTGAAGGACTGCTGGCCTCCTCTCAGAGCCAATGGGCAAGGGTAAGTGAGCAAATATGTCCTATTATTTCTGCTGCTGCAAGACATTTCTGCACTACTCATAACTAAAATGGCACAATCCAACTTGTTTTCAGACCTTGAGGTGTACTGACAGCAAATGACAGCAAAACAGAATTTCATAATGAAAAAAAAAGATTACAAAAAAGTAAAAAAAAAAAGCTTAAGAAAAGCAAACTAAAGCAAAACAGTAAATTTGGAAAAAAAAAAAAATCTTACAGTGAATCTGGATCCGGGTCAATAAACGGCGTAGCACCAAATGGATCGATGTTTGCTAGCAACATTTTGCTAATAATTGAACTTCCTGCAATAGAAGCAGCTAGACCAGCCCTCAAACCTGATTTAAAAAAAACAGGAAAAAATAACAAACGACCAATTTATATATGATAAATAGAGAAACATGTATTGTCGTAACGTAAGCCACATACTGAGAGACAAAGTATTCATTAAATCCTTATAGGGAATGATTGTGTTTCTGTCTTAGTTTTTACCTATGTTGGTTATCTTTTCAGGTCTCTGGCTCTCTTGAGCAGAAGGGCAGCTATGCTGCGGTGCGGTGGCTGACTCTTCAGGTACCACCATTGAGAAAGAAAAAAAACAAAGAAAATTCAGGATTTCAGGCCAAGACTCACTGGCTGGCATAGTAACCAAATGGGTCACCTAATATCCAAAACCACTTCTAGAGCTTTTTATTTAGTTTAATCTTCATCTCCAAACTGTCCATGATTTTCCTTGGGTCCTAGTTTAACTTCATTTGTGGAAAGGTCACAGCCTTGCCATGCCTACCTTGACTAGTATCAAAGTCACTCTGCAAAACACTGTAATGCATGTAAACAAAGAAAAGTACCTTCTAAAAGCTTTCAAATGGACCTAAAGAAAAATGTAAGCTCAGTTCCATTGTTTCAACTATACTAATGAAGTTAATTAAAACAGTGTTTTACTGGTGCCCCTAGTATTAATTGCATTTGGATAAGAACAGATTTTTTTTCAACTGTTATTACTGCACAGCAGCTTTGTGTAGTTTCAGTTACCCATTTCCTGAGAGGTATCTACAGATACCTCTTATTCAGAGGGTTGAACTTTACATGGCTCTGTCCCTCAGCTCCTTCATAGCCCCCACTGATTAGGATGAATGATAGAAGGACTTGGAGATACTGGTGGATGAAAAATTGGACATGAGCTGCAACGTCCGCTTGCAGCCCAGAAAGTCAACCGTATCCTGGGCTGCATCAAAAGCAGCGTGGGCAGCCGGTCGAGGGAGGTGATTCTGCCCCTCTACTCCGCTCTCATGAGACCCCACCTGGAGTACTGCATCCAGCTCTGGTGTC
Organism: Pelecanus crispus; assembly: GCF_030463565.1. Classification (NCBI taxonomy): domain Eukaryota; kingdom Metazoa; phylum Chordata; class Aves; order Pelecaniformes; family Pelecanidae; genus Pelecanus; species Pelecanus crispus. Next base: position 192,572,731 of record NC_134643.1, on the reverse strand, counting down.
CCCAGCACAAGAAACACATGGACCTGATGGGGCAGGTCCAGAGGAGGGACGTGAAAACGGTCAGAAGGCTGGAACACTTTTCCTATGAAGAAAGGCTGAGACAGTTGGGGTTATTCAGCTTGGAAAAGAGAAGGCTTCGGGGAGACCTTATTGTGGCCTTGCAAAATATAAAGGGGGCTTGTAAGAAAGACTGAGAAGTTTTCCCTAGGGCCTGTAGTGACAGGACAAGGGGCAACAGTTTTAAACTCAAAGAGGGCAGGTTTAGATTGGACATAAGGAAGAAATTTTTTATGAGGAGGGTGGTGAGACACTGGCACAGGTTGCCCACAGAAGTTGTGGATGTCCCATAATTCGAAGTGTTCAAGGTCAGGTTGGATGGGGCTTTGAGGAACCTGATCTAGTGAAAGATGTCCCTGCTCATGATCTAGATGACCTTTAGAGGACCCTTCCAACCCAAACCATGCTGTGATTCTATTATTCTAAGATCCTGAATTTCATTTTTCATCCTCCAGGATCAAACGTAACACTACTGCTACATGTGGTATTGTGCCAAATGATCAGGAATCTTCCACATTATTTTGCATTTCCTACCATATGATACAACACAAAGATGTGTATGTCGGTTCAAATAAATTCAGGGCTCCTGACATGAAGTAAAAATCATTATTTGACAGCCAGCAGGGGAACAGAAGGCAATGTTAAAGTAGTGTAAGGAACAGCATATTTCAAAATCATAATTACCTGGGCAGATAATCCTAGTGTTAAGCACTGGGAGGTTTTCCTTGCTTGCAGCCAAAGCCGGAGCAGAGAAAGAGCCTGTCTGAGAATGGATACCTCGGCTTGTACGTCGATCTGGAGATCTTGGTGCAGTTTTAGCTGTGCAGAAGAAGTAAAAGTTAAGAGCACTAATTAGACTTATCATGACCTTACCAAATACATATTTTTTACAGCCCTGAAAGTATTTCAAAAGCATTAATTTAATGTGTTACCATTCCGTGACAAATGTCCTTCCCCCTCACACCACAGTTTTTCTTCTAAATACAGGGAAGAAAACTCAGAAACAGATCAAGTAACAAGCACAAATTAAAATGAATGAGTGTGCATGGCATTCAACGTGATGAGTTCCCAACTTACACTTTAAGCTACTAGCAAAAGTTGAATTATATCCACCTTAAAATGTAATAGTATTTAATGCTCTAGTAAGCTTCTGATAAAATATATTAATGAAGTAATATGAATTTAAACTTAAATTCAATGTATATTTACTTATAAATTTACCTATATTATATAGTTCATTATTATTTGTAACAATTTTAATATAGATAGCTATTCTAACCCATAGGCCATGGAAATACCAGATCAACAGCCATGCTATTTGCTTCAAGCAGCTAAAATGGACCCCCTGCCTGCTTCAGGTTTCTGAAAACCTCAGACAAACTCTGACATCTTTATCTACAGCTGACCTGAAAACTGCAAGGGAAGGGAAAGCCATGTTCAGCCATTCTTGTCTTCGGCAGTTAGAGAGATCACAGGGGAGATCAGTTTACTATCATTTTTTTGTTTTCACAAAAAACACCAGCAATTCCCAAAATAACTGAAATAACTTATTTGTTAAAATTCTCCAGATGATGGATCAATAAAACCTCATGACGGATAGCAAAGTTTGGTAGCTGATCAAATTATTGGTGGCAAAGGCAGGTAATGCCCAGGAAGAAGAAGGAGATGAAAATTAAGGGGAAAGAGAAGATGTTCACAAAGAGGAACTGGTAGCTCAGTGAGGCCAGTTATCCCTGAGATTGCCTCTGGAGGTAATAAAGAAGGATAGGCTTTTCAGAGGGCAGACCTCAGGTGTCGTAATTCACTTTCCTGGCAGAACGTGTTTCATGCAGACTGAGAGAATATACCAGTGACTGCTTTAGCCCGGGGAAGTTAATCTTTGTGAAATTCAGCTCCGTCAGATGTAGCCAGAAAATGGCGTCCCAGGGAAGAAAGTTTGGGTATTACTGAATGCTTTGCTGTAGCATTTCCATGTGCATGTAGAAAGCTTTTGCACACCAGATGATCATAGACATTTCTTGGCTACCTCTGCTCCAAATTATCTCACATGTTAAAACTACTTCAGCTTAGGACAACTTCAACCTTGACCATCTGAAGAAGCTCAGAACAAAAAATGAAATGATTTCAAAGTGATCTGATATATTCCTCTCAAAACCTGAAAACTAATTCAGGAAAAATAGAATGATTAGGACTAGCACCAAGAAGCAGAAAAAAACCACCACCAGGAATGTGGTGGGAAGGATAAAATACACCCTTTTTGGTGACAGGAGGGGGACAGATCAGTTCGCATCAATCATGATAACAGCCTGAGAGTAATGTGGGTGTCCTGTAGGAACAGATTAATGGAAAGAAAATGCAGAGTGAGAAAATCTAGAGACAAAGGTAGTAACAAGAACCAGGGTTTAGAAATTCTGTTCAAATCAATTCAGGCCAGGATTTAGGCATTCACTTTTTTTTCAGTGATGATAATCTAACACAGGACAGTCATTGAAATGGCAAATTCTTCACCCTCTTGTATCCCAGGAATAAAATTACACACCTTTCTGGATGACTTGCTTAAGTCAAACAGAAATTATTAGATGCAGGACAGGGATAAGTGGGTGAAATTTTCTGGACTGTTTTCTATGAAAGGTCTGACCAAGTGGACTAACATCTGTGTAACAGCCTTAGCACTTATCACAAAATGCTACAGTATTGCATGGTAACAATACAACACAATGATTTGTATCTGTGCACAACAAAACACTGTAATATAAAGTTCTAAAATGAAAAGAAATAAAAACTGCAGGTGATATCTAACAAGAGTTATTAAATACTTAGATGAAGGTAATTAACATATGGAAAAACACTATTTTCATTAAATGACCAGGAAGATCCTCGGAGAGTAAAATATAATATTCAGAAAAAAATTAACATTCATTTTTCATAATGCTACTGAAAAATTCACAATGCTGTTCACACAGTCTGTTCTCTCTGTACTTGGGAACAAGGCAGTTATATTAAATAGGAAAATCAACAGAGCAGCTGCTCTTTATTTGACAGATGAGACTCATGGGGATAACTGCAATAAAGATAAACTTTTGCTGTTCATGCTCTGATAAAAACAACAGAGCCCTAGTGAGTAAAACTGATGTTTCATTGCAGATAATTGAATTCATGTTTCATGCTTTGTCCCTAAACACCTATCTTCCACTGACAGCATTAATATGCACTCTATTTCACACATATCAGATGTGTGAAGAATAATACAGCTCGCCAATAAACGCAGAAATCGTATCACCAAGAAACAAGGGGTTTATGTATGTTTCTACATATGGATATACATATGTGTATATTTTATTTTATTATATATTTATGGCAGTAGGATTGGGTCATCCATAGGGCCAGCATCCTCTGTGAGCTACTGTTGAAACTGGACAACCAACAAGCATTGATTCCTATAACCAAGGGAAAAGGAAAGGGGCCAATGAAGAGACAACCACTGAAGAAAGTCTGAAATCCATTCCTGGAGAAAAGGAAATATGAGATTCTGAATCAACAGAAGCCTCAAGAGACTAATGTCATATTTCTAAGGTAGGAGCTACTGACACAGGCACCAGCTTCAGAGCAGACCCTCATGAGGACAACACCTTTTGAGGATGTTGATGTGGGTTAGGGTAACAGAAGGAGATGCAAATCCCAAACAACTTTGCTCACTTTGCCACAGGAAGTTGCTCACCAAACATCTAGAGGATGTAGAGGTTTGTTGCTGTCCTCGAGCTACCACTGTTTCTCCATGACTTGCAGATCATCTCAAGACCTCACTGTCACTGTCCCTTTGGTAATATGACAAAGACTGAAATTTCCACCTATAGTAAGAAGCAGCTTTCCTAAAATTACTACACAGCTTGAGACTCTTGAACAACCCTGGCACATGAACTACCAGTCAATACAAAATGCAGTATTGACGTTTGTGATGGAAACTGTCCAAACATGACCTCTGGCTAGATTGGCTTAGTGACAAAACCAAGCAAGGGAGCAGGCAAGTGAGGGTCCCTTATAGACAAATTGTCCTTCCTTCTTCCACTGCAGCCACTCACTGGCAGGTTTCATAAAGGACACATGAAGGAGGAATTTCACCCTATCATTCGAATGTGGGAATTAGTACTATGCTATTTCAGCAGGTTACTATTCCTAAATATCATTTGTTGTACAGTAACCAAACTCTGAATAGCCAGAAGGAAAGCTTAATGACAAAATGGGCTATTACTTTATGAAAAAGCTACCTTCCAAGCAAGTTGTTTTAAACTCAGATCACTCAATATTCTGATTGCTTTGTAGAGTTATTGATACAGATAATACAGCTGGGTTCTTTCTGTTGCATTTGAAAACCCAGCATGGGCTAGCCATGCTGTCTTCCTTTTTTTTGGAGAGTAACGTGCAGAGCCCTGCAGTGAGGACAGAATGATGCTCCTACAGGAAAGCAGGAGCACTCAGACAGAAGCAGCTGATCTGACCAAGTCCATCTGACCAAGGACAGAGCAGGTAGGGGGCTCTACACCTTGGAAAGCAAGAGTAGCTTGTTATAGTGGCTTGCTATATGGCTTGCCAACAGCAGCCAATAGCTGCAAGGAACTAGCTGGACTAAGGACCTGTATTTGGGACAACAACTCAAGAATTTTTTCATGGGAAGGATATTGAAGACTTTGGTTCAAATTTCTGCCCTGGATTAGACAAATAGAGGGGGTGACCTTAGCACTGCCACTTCCCAGGAGACTTCCATGCTCCAGTTTTTATTATATTCTTTCCTGCTTTATGCTGTTCCACTTGATATAAAAGACTTAAATTTCATTCTCTCTGTTCCAATAACTGTCTCAGGTTAAGTTCCCAGCTGAGACATCAGAGTTTCATTGTCAATACAATGAATAAATATGTCTGTTTCACACAATTTGAAACCCCTTCAACTGAAACGACTGACAGAAATTCCTATAATGTACCCTAAAACACCTATGACAGACATGCTATTGCCACTATTACCCACACTCTAGTCCCTGCTCAGGTTCATGTAGAAAGGTGAGTGTAAACACTGGATTAAATGCAGGCACTTCTCTCCCCCAAAAATACCTTCTCAGCTTTGTAAATCCATTTCAAAAGATAATTCATCTTATCTCCCATATTTTTCCCTCAGCTTTTATTTACCCAAATCTATTAAAAATTGTGACTAGTTTCCAGTGAAACAGCATGCTAGTGTTTTTAATTATGAAGCCAACTATGCTCCATAATGCAACTACAAGATGACTGCATAATTTTAAATTATTTTATTCCTAATTTACTCACTTGAAGGGGACTCAAGTTCCTTTGTATCTTCCTCTTTTTCCTCTTCTTTGGATTCATCCAATTCTTTGTTATATTCTAGTGGGGATTGATTCGCTTGTTCTTCACTATGAGCATTCTGCTCATCCACAACTGCTTATTAAAAAAAGACAGAAAGTTTCAAGATCTTTAAAGAAAAGCTGCAAAAATGAAAAATTAGCTTCTTTTTTTCTGTAGCTTTAACTTTCAGTTTAAAAATATTAACAAAAGATTTCTATTACCAATTCAGTGAAAAAGAGTCTAGCAATCCTTTGCCCATTGATAGAGATTACCACCAGAAATTTTAATTTTGTGGAGGATAATAGTTACAAAAGAAACACACTTTTATATGTGCACAGACATGCATACATATGTATTCATATATGCAGCCAGCCAGCCATCAACATCCAAACAAGCTGCATTTCATTTCCTTGCAGCTTGTAATAAGTACATCATTTTATCTACATAAGAATGTAGAAATCAAGCTTTAATAATGAAAATTTATGCTAGTTAAAAAAAAAAAGGCATCATTATTCTATCAGGATCAAAACATTGCTGATGTGCACCTTTTTCTGCTTGTTCAATGATCTGCCTCACAGCCTTCTTCAAGCTGTTTGCCCGGAGCATTAACTGTTCCCTTGGTTTGAAGAGTTTCTGGGTGGAAGACTTTGAGACACACTCCACTAATTGCTCTTTACTTTCAGACAAGGATTCTTCACTTGAAAACTCCTCTGCTTCTTCTTCCACAATGGGGGGAGTGATGCCTGGAAGAATGGGAGCAGCCTGGGCTTCTGTGTGAAGAGCCTGGAGCAATAGGTCTAGCTTCTCATTTAATTCAGAGCACTAAGACAAAGTGAGAAAGAATACACACACACACACAAAAAAACCACTGAACATTTGAACATTTTCAGTAAATTAAGTACCAGATTATAGGGAGGGATCTAATTTCTCCATGCAAAAGAACTTAAACTGGCTGTGTCTAAGTGTCTATGTCATCGTCTGTCATGTAAAATCCAAACCCAGCTTCAATATTTCATATCAGATCATGAGTAGGTCTCCATGGGTTTTTGCAGACTCTGTGACACCCAACCAGATTAGAGCAATTATAACAAAAAAACTCTACACTCAGACTAAAGTAACACACTGTGCTAAACTCAGCCTGCCACATAACTAGGGTGCAGATTAGATCTCACTCTTCTTCAGATGATCTGCTGCAGAGAGAGAGCCAGCACAGATTTACCCATACCATGCATTACAACAAATTATGGGTACTCAGTACCCCAATTTGGAGAGTTAACCTATGGGGACATGCCTAGCTGATAGACTGAAAACACACGGTGGGTTTGGGGGACGGGGGGTGGTTTGCAACACAGCTGTACATTTAAGCAAGTGAGGTGTCACAGAGCAAAGAGGCTCAAGCCAGAACGAAACACTGTCAAACACCTCTACCCCTGACTGAGACGTTGCTCTCTAGGTACACTGGAAAACAGGCGATATTTTTGTGCTTAAGGGAAAGAAAACCAACACTGTTTGACCCTGGAAGAGTAAAAAAAGAAAATTAATTTTCTAAAATGTGCACTGAATAGAAACATGAACCAGGAACTGCCATTTAGCAAGTACATTTCTTGACTCTGGGATTGTTAATGACTTTGTTTTCTTCTTTTCTTTTCAGCTGATGTAAATTTTGTGCCTCATACCAAATCCTTCTGGGTTTTTTTTCAATGCTTTTGCAACATGATCTCTACAGTTCACAAGTGGTGTTCCACAGGGCTCGGCTTTGGGGCCAGTCTTGTTTAATATCTTTATCAATGATCTGGATGAGGGGATTGAGTGTGTCCTCAGTAAGTTTGCAGATGACACCAAGTTGGGTGGGAGTGTCGATCTGCTCAAGGGTAGGAAGGCCCTGCAGAGGGACCTGGACAGGCTGGATCGATGGGCCGAGGCCAACTGTATGAGGTTCAACAAGGCCAAGTGTCGGTCCTGCACTTTGGTCACAGCAACCCCACGCAACGCTACAGGCTTGGGGAAGAGTGGCTGGAAAGCTGCCTGGCCGAAATGGACCTGGGGGTGTTGGTAGACAGCCGGCTGAACATGGGCCAGCAGTGTGCCCAGGTGGCCAAGAAGGCCAACAGCATCCTGGCTTGGATGAGGAATAGTGTGGCCAGCAGGAGCAGGGAAGCGATTGTCCCCCTGTACTTCGTACTGCACCTGGAATACTGTCTTCAATTTTGGGCCCCTCACTACAAGAAAGACATTGAGGTGCTGGAGCATGTCCAGAGAAGGGCAACAAGGCTGGTGAAGGGTCTGGAGCACAGGCCTTATGAGGAGCGGCTGAGGGAACTGGGGTTGTTTAGCCTGGAGAAGAGGAGGCTGAGGGGAGACCTGATCGCTCTCTACAACTACCTGAAAGGAGGTTGCAGCAAGGTGCCTGTCGGTCTCTTCTCCCAAGTAACAAGCAATAGGACAAGAGGAGACAGCCTCAAGCTGTGCCAGGGGAGATTTAGATTGTATATTAGGAAAAATTTCTTCACAGAAAGGGTGGTCAAGCATTGGAACAGGCTGCCCAGAGAGGTGGTGGAATCACCATGCCTGGAGGTGTTCAAAAACCAGGTAGACGTGGCACTTTGGGACATGGTTTAGTAGGCATGGTGGTGTTGGGTTGATGGTTGGACTGATGATCTTAGAGGTCCTTTCCAACCTTAATGACTCCTAGTTTTACTTTCATTATAAAATAATCCAGCCACCAAGCCACGAAACATGAAATTAATTATTACTCGACCCTTTAATTGGTTTAGTGGTGGGCTTGGTAGTGTTAGGCTAATGGTTGGACTTGATGACCTTAAAGGTCTTTTCCAACCTAAATGATTCTATGATTCTATGAATTCTCAGCTTAAACCGTTATTCTTAACACTGTAGTCTCTCTTCTCTTCGTTCTCCCAGCATATTCTCTCTTCATTATTCCATTGTTTTCCTGTAGCTAACATAATCCCTTCCAGAGAAAACTGTAACTCCTAATGCTAAATATTTCCATTTCTCTATGTAAGTTACCATGTACTTTATCCTTTCTGAAATAAAAAAGTGAAAACAGAGTTTATAGAGATAGTTTAAAGATAGTTTGGAAGTAACTGTTCTATGCACTATGAAGAGAAGAATTTAAAAGTCAGTGGTTGAAATGGAAGCCAAGATGGGTATCCTGGAGAGGTTTAAAAATTAAACACCCATGAGCTATTACACAAAAACAGAACTTTAAACCAGAAAATAGTCATTATCTTACTTTAATGGCCATGGCATCAGCTTCCTCTGCATTTTCCATTGGTTTTTCGTAAGTCTTCCCTATTTTGGCAACGAAGTCCTTTACTGTTTCACATAATATTCTTCAGATAAAAACAGGATAGGGGAGAAATCAAATGAAATGAAATAGGTATGTTTTAAATATTAAATTCTTACAGCAATTGGTGTATGCGCATACTGCTATACACCATTCTTGTTGGAAACTGAACTCTGCGATCATACTTGCAAAGCAGATGATACTTTTTTCCATGGCTTGCCAAATTCAAGCAACAAGCTTTAAAACAAAAACTCTTCCTCCCTTTTTATTTAAGCCTTTGCACACATTGTATCTAAGTCTCTTATTTCTAAGAATTGAAATAAACATGACTAATTTTATTCATTCCCTTGCTTTTACACCTTCCATACCAGAGCTGTTCGCAAACCTGCATTCACTTTGTTGTTAACTTCAAACACCGTCTTGCAAACTCCCACATCAAGATGGAGCCTAGAAACCATGGAGAAAATCTACTAACTTTAATGGAGCACTTCTTAGATGAAAGCACATGGCCACACATGTTCCATTGCACCACTCATGCTTTTGAACCACAGCTGACCCTGAGGCATATCTATGCAAACTACAGTGGCTGCAATTAATTTTCACTGTGTAAATCGGAGAAAGACTTGGTTATTATTATCTACACGGCAGACAGACAGCAAATTTACTAATGAGGTGTAGGTAATTGCTTAGTACTGTTCGTTTGGTTGAAATTTATTTGACAGAAACTAAATAGATTTAACAAGATACAGACCCAATTTAGAATTTGCAGTTAATTTTCAACATGTGCTATGTATACTGTAACAATGAAATTTTATTAACTTGTTTTTAGCAGAAAAAAAAAAGAGAGGTAATGACATGCAGATGTATTTTTGAAGACTGTGACTGGTCTTTTGCATATGGCAAAATATAAGACTTTTTTTCACAGAGAAGGTATACACAGAATATTTCTCATTTCAGATGATGTCCATGATTTGCCAAGTAATTATCCCTCATTTTCAAATGTTTCAGTTTGGGGGAAAAAAAACCCTGTTGTCTGAGACCACTATTTATTGAACTGATATAGACAGAGCTATGACAAAGCTACCTAGCCTGAAGTTCGCCTTCACATTGGTGAAGTTGTTTGTCCTCTTGAATGGATATGCATAAAACAAAACAGAAAAAATGTAATGTGAAGTAGATCACATATTTGCATTAGTAACAGTAAGTTTCATATTTAAGCTGCACACTAACTTGGAGTGATTTAAAATCACTTTATATCAATATTATGTGATTTTTTTTTTTTAAACAGTGATGTATTTAGAATTAAGCTATTCATTACAATTGTACCGTATAAAATTTTTGCAGAAAAAGCATCCGCTCTAAAATACATAAAGATATATTAAGACAAGCAAGCCAGGCCAACCATAAGAAAATCAGGCTCACACAGAAGATTATTATGGTGATGATGTTACACAGGGGATTTAGCCCACACATTGTACATAAAAAGGATCAACTCACTTGGCAGATGATATGACAACTGAGTGCTGATCAGAATTGAGAATTTTTGCAAGATGAGCAGCAACTGAGTCCTCATAAGCAGATATCTGAAAGAGAGAAAAGACGACTTGAATTTCCACACATTTCAGCATTTTAACACCTACTAGTGAGTTTAAACACCTCCAAAAATAGCAGGATTTCCATTTCAGATCTAATACAAGGACAGGCAGCTGGCAATGCAGATTCTACCTGCATACTGCATTTTATGTACCAGATTTTTAATATTCAAAGTAACACTGCATCTGAGAACTTGATCCACAGCTCTTTTCCTCCTGTAGAGAAAACAGTAAGTTATTTCTATGCTAAAAATAGTCCACGACGCAGAAAAAGTCTGCCTTCTTTTTAGATTTATAACAACCTAAATTATTATAATCTAATATTTTTTATTTCTAAAACAGGCAAAGTTTTCCTCAAACTAAGCTGCTCAACTAAGAATAAATAAAAAGTTTGCAGTTATAATCCTGAACTTCCTTTTTACTGTCCCATGGGATCTTACTCCCCAAGTACCCCTACTGACAAAGGCTGCTGAACTGGTATAATGTTGGTTAATGTAAACCAATCCTTAAGGAGCCATTTAAGGCCTAGTCTATGAGAATGTTTGGGAGAATGAATGTGTGCACTGTCCGTCTTTTCTTGCACAGAAGAATTATAAATCCTGAAATACTCAGGCAAAGATTTGGAATGGATCAGATTCACATCTTCATGCACTATATCCTGTCTTAAAATAGGCATGGATACAGACTTCAGTTTTAAAAGAAAATTCTAACCAAATTCCAAATCTAATGCTAAAAATAAATGCAAATGAAATTTTCTGATGGCTTTCTTTAAGAATGTCTTAAAATCTCTTAGTGTGGTTTTGCCCTTGATATGGAGCAGGTAGATATATCAGTGTTTTTTCTTCCTAAAACTCAGCCTTAGTTGTAGAACTCTGATACTAAATCAGTTTTCATTTCAAGGGAAAAAACAATATGTAACTTTCTGATCTGTAAGAACAAACTACTGTTGTTCAAACATCAGTATAAGACTTCTAGAACCAAACCAAGTGAAATAAGTCTCCTGAAACTGAAGGAAAGAAAAATAAAAAAGAATTTAATAAGTACTTTTATTTACTTTTCGAACTGCGCTTTAATACATTACCTACTCTAAGGTTAATCATTCTTTTGCTGAAATATCATAACTCAATAAACTATGCAAAAACCATTAAACCAGAGATTCAACAGGGTACTCAAAAGAAAATTACTTTCTCCAACCCAGAGTAATGGCAGGTAACTATAACCTACAGAACTGATTTTCCAAAAAAAGAGGTTTTTTATGACCAGTTCCTTCCATTTTCAGGAGGGGTTAAACACAATTTCAAAGCCAGAACTAACTAGAACAGCATGTATATTTTATCCTTTACAAGATGAAAATACACTTGAAAATTTTAACTGTCTTGCAAAATTAGAGATGATAAAGCCTTGGTCTGCATTACTGACACTGGAAACAGAGCTGTGTGCAAAGCAACACTTAAAATCCCAGTCAGTGGAGCCCCAGCCTTTATGCATCTCTATATCTAGCAAGCTGTCAAAGGTTATAACCTCCCTGCCAATTAGAACAGTCTGAATTATTAAATTATTCAAGAACCTGCTGATTAAGTATTGCTTCACAAGTTGATATACATTAACTTTCTTAGGAATATATTATTGTCTCATTTTTAGTCAGACTTTTCATGCCAATTAATTTGATTAAAGCATCTCCCTCTCCCTCAAAATCGAAACCTCATCAGATAGTACGAGCACAAATCTAGTCTGAAAGACAGACTAAGCTTTTGTTTGAGGTCACTTATGATTTCGAGCTCTCTGAAAAAACAAAGAGAAAGTTTGGTGGTATCTCCTGATCTAACTCACTTTTACAAGCTGCAAAAAGCTTCTTTCTTTCTTTCAGAATACAACCCTTGCCTTCAAAAGACTGGTTTTTTTTCAATATTTATTCCAAACTCAAGGTAGCAAACATTTTGCTTTTATATATACATTTAAAAGATGTTTTCGTATATAATATATTAATATAGTACACAGTATTATTATATAATACTATGACTAATAACAATATGATATTATTATATATAAAATAGTAAGTATATTCTTATATAAAATAATTATATACAGTATATAATGTTGTTATATTATACAAGAATAAAATACGATACCATATTTTTATATTTAAAATAACATATATTATATATAATATATAAACTAATATATAAGATATCTGTCCATATTAAAAATGTATTTTTCATGAAGAAATTTTTCTCACTGCTCTGCTGAAGACTCCTTACCTTCATTCATTTTTGGCAAATAATACAGAACTGGAAACCCTAATTATCTGAGACACACACCATGAACAGACATTAACGCAGTTCAGTTAGCAGATGACAAAACATCTGTTTCTATTTTTCACACAAGTGCTTCAATTATAAATACTGTCATCCCTGAAGCTCAAAGTTAAGTATATGAATCAACAAAACAGAAGTTCACCTGGCATTCCTCCGACTCTTCTGCAGTCACTGGAAGAATAGAAGGCTTTGCTGGTAATTTCAGTTCATATGACATTATACTCCACCTAAAAGAAACATAACAGCTTAAGTTTCCAGATTATTAGTTTTATCTTTTCTCCAACATATCAACAAAAAGAAAATTCAGTGTCACACAGATTGCTAAAAAACCCCAAAGCGTCTTAATTTTTAATTGTGTGCTAGCTGAATATAGGTGAAATAATTGAGACTAAAGATAATAACTGGGTTTATTGCTTAGACTTTTTGTTAGTGATTTGATGATAAGCCACTTTTGTGAGCAAATCATGGGACATTCAATGCAGGCAACAAAGATCTTCTAGCAAAACATTCACAGTATAAAAGAATTAATGCAAACTAATTGCAGAAATCAAAGGAAAATACATGTGTTCCTAGAGAAAAAGCTCCAAGGTAACATCAGCTTTTCATCTCAACTAGTGGAGGGAGGCATGTGGACAAAGCAAATGGTAAAGTATCTTCATTGACAGATATATATTTTTTTTCCCCTGGTAAAGGACAGTACTCTACAGCACAGACAGTATGAAACCACTAATAGCAAGGTCTCCTTCAAAGCCTGCTGAAAAGAACAAGTAATCACTGAAGATGGCCTTGGGTGCAAGTCTACAGAAATTAAAGCAAAAAATGACACTGAGCTCTTTTCAGCACAGAAAAAGACAAACATGATTTAATTTATGAATCATTCAGAATGCCCAGGCCAACAATTATTTCTAAGGATCAGTAACAAGCATTTCTCTATATACTTTGCTGTAAAATGATCAAGTAGTCTGCAGAAAAGCTTAAAAAAAAAAGGACTTGTTTCTCTATTTCATTAAAAAAACCTTAAAATAAAATCCTCTTTGATCACATTCAAGTGTTTGTAACTACAGCAAGAAGAGAAACACCCATGAGAGGAAAGAACAGAGTAAGAAATACTCCTCTCAAAACCAGAGTGTTACACCTTCATTGGAATGACATGACCACCACCTTCTCTGACTTTTTTTTAATTGGGATTGCTCCTTTGCTTTATGGATGGAAACCACACAAAACAAGGAGTGGGAAGATCTCTTGGTTTTCACTAAGAAAATGCCTCCAACAAAAATATCAGTACTGGATCAAGCCAAAGATCCATTTAGCCCAGCATCTTGTCCACAGCTGATGCCTCAGGGAATTATATGAAGGGTGAAAGTACACGATGAGAGTTCTCCCCACATCCAAAGACAGAGAGCTCAGGTGTTTCCTAAGTAAAGATGCTACCTGTAATGGTATTTAATAGTGTGCATGGAGTCCGTAAAACTGCCCTAAATGGTTTTGAATCTATACAATTACTTAATGCTTACAACTTCTTGTAAAAGGCAGTTATGCAGCTTTATCAGTTACGCAATAAACAGTCTCCTTTGTTCATCTTTGGACAACACGCGGCTCAGATTCATCGACCGCTCTCCCCTCTGACTCTTCAGTTTAAAAAGGATGTTGAAGGGCTGTCCCCATAACTATCTCGGCTTCCCTCACGATTATGATCTGCACTCTAAAAGCCAAACCCACTGAACATGAAGTCTCTAGGATGGATCTAGGCCATCAGAAAACCAGACAAATACAATTTGAACCTCATGGTAAAGCATGTATATGCACATTTAAGTTTACCTGTCTAACATTTTTGTGCTGGCTCGTTCTAGTTTCTCCAAAATCTGAGGAAGTTGTGTATCATCGTCACAGGATCCTCCCCAACCAAGGACACGAGCGAGGTCATTTCCAGTACCAAGGGGTAACACTCCTAACTGACACTGAAACACAACACAGGAGCAAATCTACTATTGAAAACTAGAAAGAAAAAGTACAAACTATTACAAATGCTTCTTATTTCAAGCAACAAATGTTAATTATACAGCTGATGTCTAAAGCTTGTAAATCAAATTGTGTAATTGTGATACAACTTCTCCTGCTTACACCAGTGAAAATTTTCATTTAGAAGTAACTATTGAGTTTGGCCCATATCCACATATACGACAAAGAACCAAGTCAAGGAAAAGTAAGGGTACAAAATTAAGTCTAGTAAGTATAGTCAAGGAAAGTAAGTATATACACTTGCCTGTTTGTGCAAGCTGAGCTTATCAATTTCTGACAAGACCCAACCCACGCTTCCATCACCACCGCACACAAGAATCCTGAAGTTGTCAAACTTCTGAAATAACCGCAAACTGCAAAGAAAACACAGCCTGTTAGGGTCAGTTATGTCCATTATATTCATTCCAGTTATATTCATTAGCAACCATTACATGAAAATATGGTGCACGGCACCTTTATGGTGGTTCTTTTATTGTCTGGGGTATGTGGATACAACCAATTACTTAATAAACCTATCTGCATCCCTTCTATTGCTGTATACTCCACTTATACTGACATTTCTGATAAATAACATGCAGGGTTTTACTTAAAAAAAAATTCCCTTGATATTGTTTTCAGGATTTTAGTAATATTATTTTATTAATTTTATTAATATTAAACAAATATTTCTAAGCTATGAAATTGCAACTGCTCTATGCTTCCCACTTCAGCCAGAAGGACAAAGTACCACAGGGAATTTTTCACGAGAGGACGTTAAGACACAACAACAGGATGTGCTCCACAATACGGGTGGGCTTTTGACAACGTGTGAGTAACCAAATGCAAGGACAGTTGGAGGCAATTATTACATGTAAGGTGATCACAACAATGTAAGACAAATAATACTAATATTTCATATTAAATCCTTAAAGCCATATCCTGCTTTCACTTCCTACAGCTCTTCCTCCTGTTCTCTGACTTTTAACACCTACAGGATACAACACTTGGGCAGTACAAGAAAGGGGGACAAGAGAGACAGAACAAGCAGAAAGGTGAGACACAGAGGAAAGGGGAATGAGATGTGAAGAAACAGCCAAGAGGTAAAAACAACAGGGATTTAAACTTAAAAAAAAAAAGAATTGGAAAGTAGAAACTCTTAAAATAATAAAAATAAAGATGTTTATTTTCAATGCATGTTATTTTCCAGAATGTGTATAATCTCAGAACTATTTCTAAAAAGCAACACATAAAGATCACAAATTTTTGAAGCATTTATATTTTTTCTAAAGAAAATAATGTCACTTATATATGATAAATAATGTCACTTTTATATGATAGGCAGATACCTATTCAGAACAAAAGATGCCGATATTTAAGGGAAAAAATGTTGATACCAGAATAATTTCTCCTACCTTGAGAAAAGAGAGAAAACCCACTAGAAATAATGTATCTCAAAGAATGCAACTCTGCTTTTTAGATCAACTAGAAAAAAGACGACATCGGCACAATCTGATAGAATAACTGCTAAGGACCTCTCTTTGGAAACTGGGAAAAATACTTAAAAGCAACCAACCTGACCTATGATTACTGTGCAAAACCAAAGTGAGCCTCCTGAACCATGCTGCTGGTAGGTACAATTAGATGAAGCAAGAGAACTTGCAAACAGACAGACGTATCTTTTCAGACTGTCCTCTCTCAAAAATTGTCTCTCCAGTTGAGATGAACCTTCCTTACTTTTATCCGTCATTATAATTACGTGTACACAATGTTAGCCAAAAGGGACTTTGATTAAATTCAGATTTAAATTAGGTTTATAATGAAAAGAATATTACAACTTAAAGAGTTAATATAACATGTCCATAACACAGTACTACCTATAAAAATCCACATCTGTATTCCATTATATTTGTGTTATTTGCCCACTGTTTGAACTGAATTTTTGTGCATGTTTCATCTACATTTTTATCATGCAAGCATAATTCTGCATCTTTACGAGTACAAAAATTAGTGTTTCTAGTTGCTGTAACTGATATTAATAGGCCATTTAACCACAATATGACATCTGAGTGGAATTAAGTTAGGCAACAGAAAAACATTCATGAATTTAATCTTTATTGAATGTGCAAAGATGCTTGGGTTGTGGCCACTGCTATGCAAATTTCATCCCTATCTCTCCAACAATCAACCCTTAAGATTTTGTAGAATGCCTGATGGTTTTAATTGTGTTCTTGCTCCAAATTTTTTGAGATGCTCATTTTCTTGACCATTTGCATATGTTGCCTAAACCATATTTTGAATGTAGTTTTCAGATGACAAAAGTTTTAGTGTACTTGTCCATCACCCAATGCAGACTCTCACGCTGACATTTATGTTCCAAATTCAAAAAGATACAGAGTACATTTAGACAATAGTTTTATTCCATAGCTATTCACAACAAGGTCACGGGAATATTTGAATTACACATATGAAATGGAAGAAAAGCACCTGGGCAACTGTGCATAAAGGCCCTGATTCAGGAAAGTATCTAAACATTTGTAATGGTTTTGAACCTTACCGGTGAACAGAAGCCAAAGCTAGCCAAAAAGCCACAAAACACTTGGGCTGATAAGTTTTGGGTTTGAATTTTCAAGTGAGTTTTTCTAAAAAGAAAATATTATCCTACAATCCCTTCACCCACTGGAATTCATCCTGAAATTCTGTTATCTCTTAGATTTTAATTAGGAAGTCACAGTAGATGCTGGTGATAGAATTATAGCAATGAGGGGACAACACAACACTATATTTTGCACTAAATTCCCTTGCAGAAAGGATTGCTCAAGATTTCCAAGGTCATTACCCTAAGTGAGGTCCTCCATTCATTAAATCGAACACCTGAGCTGGATTTAACGACTGTTTGAATCGACGAAGAAACTTTACTCCCTGATTGTCTCCACTCTTTGAGTTAACAAAAACTAAAAGAGGACTGGCACAGGATGGCGGGCATGTGGCTTTCCAGAAACCTGTGAACATAGTTAGAAAGAATGAAATAAATAAGGCTTTCTAATATGAACAACACAAAAAGAAATCATGGGAAAGAGGAAGAAAGGGATGAAAGACAAAAGGAGTACATTTTATCATGCATAATGTAAATGCTAAACTGAATATTAGCCCTGCAAGGAAAACATAATTGCTCAAGATTTACCAGTTCATTTTTAGCTTTCCTGTGTTTTCAGTGCCTAGATTTAGTAAAATCCTGAAGACAATAGCTTTATTGTTTTTCCACAGTGAAAAAAGTTTATTAAACTTTTAGAATACTTCTCAAATCTCATCTTCACAGATTATCACATAATTAAATATATATTTCAGTTACAAACGTTTGGTTTTTAACCTTATTTTTCTTTAACCTTACTGGGTTGAACCGGATCATCCACGTCTGTGTGAGCTTTATAAGAATACTCACAGATTTTAAAAGTTACTGTACTCAGCTGCTCTCAGGTGAGACTTTGCATGAAACCTTTTTTCTCAGACTGAAGTTATGCTACGAATTATAATAGAATCACTGAACAACAGACCTTCAGCTGTGATCCAAAGCTTATTAAAGTCAATGCAGGTCTTAACTAATTACAGCAAGCTTTCCATAAGGCCTTTAGTAAGTAGTACTAATGGACACTGTTGTCACTAACATGATCCGTCCATGGAAGTAGTGTTTTCTCAGCAGCACTTCAAAATCAGACATCACAAGTATAGGTTTTGACATTTGTTTCAGGCAATATTAGAATTACTGTGTTGTTTTCAATTACTAAAAAAATTACTAAAGCTACAAATAAAACATTTGCATTAAAGGATGCTAATTTAATTCCATATTATCATAATGTATAGTTTAAAATAAGGTTTGATTAATTTATTTAAATGCGAAGAAAAATAATTTCACATATGGAACAATCTTCCTAGCATGAATAACAAATAACAGCATGACACTCTGGTCTAAGGCACCATATAGCAAATAAATAGAGTGAGTATATACAGCATAAACAATCACTTTTACCAACTTCATACAATAAAATTCATTGAATTGTGTTAAAGTTGTTGGTCTACATTCGCCATCAACACAAACTATAAAATTAAAGCAGTTAGATTTCATGATACTCCTTATTAAATCCACTCCCTGCCTTTAAGTGCAGTCTCCCACTGCTCAGGCACCTCTATATCCTGAGCCACCAAAGAGCACCCCTGAGTTTTGAACATTTGCTGGGTTTCTATCTGTGTGTTGCACGATTCTTACACTGCTTATATTTAAAAGAAATTTAGAGAAGCTATGGAAGCAATTCTTCTCTTTAGCCTGGTAAAGTAGTTGTTGGATCTGAGCCATTCAGTGAGCTTACCACTGCATAAAGCAAAGTTAC
Organism: Pelecanus crispus; assembly: GCF_030463565.1. Lineage (NCBI taxonomy): Eukaryota > Metazoa > Chordata > Aves > Pelecaniformes > Pelecanidae > Pelecanus > Pelecanus crispus. The sequence goes on along the minus strand of NC_134643.1, from coordinate 192,553,728 downwards.
CCAAAATTTGAGAACTCACAGAATAAGTGATGCATGACAGGCAGACATCAGCCTACTTCATCTGAGGACTCTGGTCATTCACTTGAAAAGTTTCCAAGGGTCATAAATAAAACAGGAGAAAATTTCTAATGGGGGAACTTTCAAAAACATTTTTTAAATCATGTTGGTTAAATAATCCTCTAAAAAGCTACCCAGAAAATTACACTTTTCTCTAAATTTGAAGCCTGCATTCACCTTCTCAGCAGAAGGATTTTAGCCTTGTTTAGTTATACAGATCTCACTAGGCATTGCAAGTCCAGAGCTACCACTGAACACACTACAATACTACGTACCATCAGAGTCTATACTGTTTAGTGCTGTTGGAGGTATGATCGATACCTTACATTGGCCAAGTGGACATTTACGAGGATACAGATCTTTACAGGCAGTATGAACCTACAAAAGAAACAAAAAAATTATTTCCCTACAGTGGAATTTTGTGGTGAAAGTATAACTGGTACAGTATCTATGTAACAAAAATGGACTAATAAGTAACATTCAGGTCTAGAGGGAAGAGGAGTGAGACTGGAAAAAAGCCTGTATGACTGTTCCATCAAAAAGGCTTGTTACTCATTCCACAAAACATAAGTTTGGAGTAGTTCACCTTCAGCTACTGCTATAGCAGATATGAATCGTCCTTTCAAGGCAATCGCTTACCTCCATCCACGAGCAAGGGTGGACCAAGTTCCCAGCAACCAGCATCTGTGCTGGGGGCTGCAGCTACACTGTACACACACAAAAAAATAGCAATCTACATGCCTGGCCCACCTGGCTCTTCTGGAAGACGTATCTGCACTAAAGCCAGCACACCTACCAACCAGACCAACCCGCCAAAGGTGGGTCCCATAAACTATGCGTCGTAGAGGTCTCTTCCATAGTTATTGGAAAAACAGGCACAGGCAGGGGGCGCTGCACTTCACCTAAATTTCAGATCACCTCTGGAGATGCCAATCATTTCCCACTGACTACACAACAGAGCCTCGGACATCTATAAGCCAAAAGCTTCAACAATAAAAAAACTGCTGACTTTCCATTTCTACACCCTAGCTTATGAAACCCATCTTTTTAGACAAGATAAAAAAATTAAGAGAAAACTGTAAAACTTTTTGGGGAAACAGCAATAGCATGTTATAGAATTTCAATCAGCAACCTACAGAGTGTCCTAAAGGAGAGAACGTCTAGATTTTGCAGTAATAAAAATATTACTACATTAATAAATATGAATATTACTAATATTACTAAAATATTATTACAGCAAAATCTACACTGAAAGAGACAATAAAGTAACATGATTATCAGGCATATGGAACAAGCATGTGAACCTTCAGTTACCAGTTAGGAGAAGGCAGAGAAAACACATAGGATGACAACACCTGTTAAAGAAAAGCTGCATCAGTGGGCATATTAAAAATTAACTGAAGCAAGTAGGACAGTCATGAGAAATTATGAACGTTAGAGAGACCTGAGTTTGCACAAGCTGCCTGCTCCTGCTTAATCCAAAAGCACGGTTATGAAATGACAAAATAAAAACAATGGTGAGCAATAAAGCTGGCAAAATCCTAGACGCTTGGACGTGGTTCATTGCACCTACCATAGCTTTACACCAAAGGCACTTCCAATCTTGCAGGCGTAAAACACTGCCACAAGTCTTGTCGCAGACTGCGCATTTGGCACTGACGGGCAGATTACCCTCTAACCACTGGTGAGGCATAGCTATCTGTGAAGAAGTAGTCATAAAAGTTAAATACTCAGGAATAGAAATTAGAGGCTTTCGTCTCTCAAATACAGGTGGATTTAAACTATTTCCCACAGCTCTACCCTTTCATCAAAGAAGCAGGTATGGGTGACCAGTAGAAGTGACACTGACGCTCGCAAGGCAACAGCTATGAATGTGGACTGTGGTGGTGTTTCATATGCTAGGCAGAAAATGTGACAGCTGAAGAAGGGAGACACATTCATGGTACTATGGTAGCAACTAACCACAAAACAATGGGGCAGTTAGATCTAGAGGCTCCGTAATACAAATAAGTACCCATTCACTTAACGTTGACTACGTGGCACAAACCAATTAAAATAACTAAAATTCAGAAGAATAGCAGGACAGCAGAATACCTCTGTGGCTTTACGTACTCCCTCACCATGGCTGGTAAGTCACAGCTTTATGAAGAAGTCCCTAAATGCTGTGCAAAGCTTTACTCAGTGCACTCTTTGTCTCATTAATACCGTGGGCAACTCCGGACACTCATAGGTGTGCGAATTAGTACTAACCTTCCAGAAAGAAGCTTCATACAAGTGGCACATACATAGTCGTGTTTGTAAAAATAACCCATCTACCACAATAAACCTCTGAAAAGGTTTTGTCATTTCTCCTGCTAATTTTAAAATTCCTGCTTTCATCAGTAAAAACCGTCTCACACATCAGTGAATTCCAAACAGGCCTCCTGGGGAATAGCTATTGGTAAGGAGGACACAAAATAGATTGCCAAAACAGCATGGTAACAGTATAAAATACCACCTTTGCTTAAGAGCAGTAGGAACTTCTGGGAGCAATTCTCCAGCTTCAGAGTTTCTCTGCATGTGGCCTTTAAAATCTTGTAATGCAGCTTCAATCTAGTGCCCACAGATACTAAACTTGCCTTGTGAAATAGGAGTATAACTTTTGTTCTAAATACCACGTTAATCTTTGAAAAGTGTTCAGGAACCTACAATTAACTTCAATGGGTCACACGGCAATATTTCTATGCCTAGCCTTGTTTTTTTCCCTATAAAGAAGAGTGAGCTTTGGAAAATACTGTAAATATGAATAGTACTTACACCATCTTCATCTTCAATGATGTCTTTTCCAATTGAGGCTAATGTAGTCCATTTGCAGTTATTTGTTGCTCGGACAGCACATCTTTTATGTGCTTTAAACTTACACACTGGAAGGCACACATAAACATGTATACTATGTTATTTGCTGTATTTCAGTGATACATATCTTTAAAAAAATTAAACAGAGATATTCCATAAAACAGCCAAGTACATGTCACTTAGTGTTGCACACATGACACGACCCATCTAAAAGAAAATTCAGTTCATAATCACTCCAGCTTTAACTCTCTAAATGGGGTTTAACTGCTTAGCTGTAGCCCATGTTAAGTGTGTCCTCACATCCACATCAGTCCCTATTTTTTCAGCTGCAATGCAAGGTACTAAGGTACAAATATATCTTTAACTGTGTTTTTGTCTTTTCTACTCCTTCAGTGACACAACTCAGATACCTGGTTTAAATTTGCAAGAGGTGATGGGAGAGTGTTTCACAGAAGTATTTTGCTTCAGGAGCTCTGCTTCTTTGCTTAAAGGATCCCTTTTGGGCACCATACTATGCCTGTTTTCCCAGAAGCTGAGAAAGTGAAGGGTTAGATGGCGATATATTTATTCAGGATACTGCTAGATACAGTATTTTCCAAGAGGTTACATTAAGTGAGGAAGAGCCTGACTTCTTACTGGATTATTTATTAAAAATCTACTAATTGGAATACTCAGCACAAGAGTGTAGTACAGGCAGACACTTTGACAATCTAATAACTATTTGTATTTTGTTCAACTCAATTAATATGACTAGTTAATGATATCATATTAGACCAAACAGACTGATGCACCCAACTGTGGGTATTTCTGTTACTGGAAGTGCATGACATCATTCTACTTAGAGTGCATTATACAAATTATTTTGGCAAAGACCATTAAAGGTTTATGAGAACTAGCCAGCAGACCAGAAGTAGTAGTCTCTTCTCAAACAAATATTTGACAGGAAACTATCAAAAGCTTTGGCCCATTCCTTGTCCACCATTAAAAACATTAAGCCATGGTACAAAAGGTCTTGTGAATCATAAAGTTCTCATTTTAATTCCACTGATACATTGCCAGATCAATTTAAAAAGTGAATTGAGACTATGTAAGCAACATCTGAGTTTCAGAGCAATCCTCCCTGTTCTGGGAGATGTGTGAAAGTATGGGCTTAGCTCAAAGAAAGAGAAGGAAACAGAAAAAAAGAGTTTTGTTGCTTTTACAGTAACTCAGGTGGTCATTTCGAAAAGGAGCATTCATAGACTCAAAGTCTGCAAATATCCCATATTCCTCAACTAACAGGGTAGGCTCTCATTTTCAAAACAGCTCAGCACCATATTGTGTGTTTGCCAACCTAAGCTGGTTCCAAGCGTCTAAAGAAGTCAGCTCTCACAGAAGCACAGAAATAAAGGCTGCATTTTCAAGTGATGGGCCTTACGCAGTTTTGCCACTTGAATGTTTTGGAGAAGATATGCCACGGAATTCAGCTTCCTACTCATAAGTGATATGCATTTGTCTTTGCCACACAGATCAAAATACAATAAATCAGGGATGAGGGGCAATAGGAAATTCCAAATTATGAAGGCATAACAAAGTAAGGGAATTTTCAAATCCTATTGAGCTACGATTCAACTAGATCTCAGGACCCTGTATTCAATCTCTGCTCTCTCAACAAGGCAAACACAAATTCAAACCCAGGGTCTGAAGAGCTGCAGCAAGCCACACCACGGATGGCAAGTGACAGCTAATGTTTGCTTTGTGGGTACAGTATATAACTTAACAAATCTCAGATCAGACTTTCTGGTCTCAGATCAGACTTTCTGTAGGTCACCCCCCTGCAATCCCAATATCATCAAACAACAATTCATGTTACTCTGAGCATTAAACATTACCATAAACAATGACCTTAAGACACAAATGTCACTTTTGAGCAAAATACATAGCAGTACAGAAGAGACAGGTATAGAAAGGAAAATTTTAATCAAATCTCAACCTCAGCTACCACTACCCCCTAATTTCTTTTGTCTCAGATGACACTGCATCCCATTCATGAATCAGTCTGATATCTGAAATCTTTAGGAAACATGCAGATGTACTGCTAGACATCAATTGTCATTAATTCGCCAATGAAAGTTAAAAGATGAGAAAAGGAAAAATTTAGCCAAACCAAATCTAGAATATTCATAGAACATTACTTTAAATTTTAATTTCCTGTCTAAATGTTTCTAGCGGGAATATGAAGCAGGTCTCTCAGAAAGCAAACCAAGAGAACCACTTAATTAGCAAACAGTTGTCACAGTGGTACCAACATCTGCTGTCATTCACAGTGATTAAATCTAGAGCTATTATTATCTATAATGAAGAAAAGTCAACATTACTGAACATTATCATAGGATGTCTTGCACTGAAAATACACCCCTTTGTTACAGAACACTTCTGTCTCAAAGGCCTTTCATTCTAACCACCCATCAATTAATTCAACTACACTGGCAGGACACTGAATTTTTTTCCCCCAAACTTACCGCTCTACCACCTATTTTATGATGAGCTTTCTCTTCTGCGTTCTTCAAAGAAGAACTGGCTCAGACTGTTCTTTTCCAACTTCAAAGGCCAAAGCCAAAGTTTTGAAACTGATCAGAAGATCCCTGAGCTGGTATCTATAGATTAGATGGAATTATCTATAGATTGTCAAGATGGAAGGATCTGTCTTCAGGTATTCCAAGAAACCTGCTGTTTTGTTTCCAAGAATACTATCACATGACAGATGGACAAGCCACAGTAAAAGCAGTGCAATTCACATGAAAACAGCAACCTAACTTTACCCCAATTTGAAGCTTATGTCTATGTTACAAAGGATAAAATTCAGCAGTTTCTTGGTAGTTTTTTACTATTTTGTCCTGGTTTCGGCTGGGATAGAGTTAATTTTCTTCCTAACAGCAGGCATAGTGCTGTGTTTTGGATTTAGTAGGAGAAGAATGTTGATAACAGGCTGATGTTTGTAGTTGTTGCTGAGTACTGCTTATGCTAGTCAAGGACTTTTTCAGCTTCCCATGCTCTGCCAGGCGCACAAGAAACTGGGAGGGGGCACAGCCAGAATAGTTGATCCAAACTGACCAAAGGGCTATTCCATACCATATGACGTCATGCTCAGTATATAAACTGGGGGGGTTTGGCCGGGGAGCAGCGATCGCTGCTCGGGAACTGTCTGGGTATCGGTCGGCGGGTGGTGAGCAATTGCATTGTGCATCACTTGCTTCGTGTATCATTATTATTATTATCATTATTATACTGTTACTATTAGCATTACTATTTTACTTTATTTCAATTATTAAACTGTTCTTATCTCAGCCCAGGAGTGTTTCTCACTCTTACTCCTCCAATTCTCTCCCCCATCCCATCGGGGTAGGGGGAGTGAGTGAGCGGCTGCGTGGTGCTTAGTTGCTGGCTGGGGCTAAACCACGACAGTCCTTTTTGGCGCCCAACGTGGGGCTTGAGATAACAACAGATTAATCAGAGTGTATTAAGGAGTCTGTTAACAGTTGCCGGTCACGATATTAGTTCTTCTGATCTGCACCATGTTCTTTTTTTTGCAGCACGCGTTAAAGCTTGCTGTCAGTTTGTGTGGTGTGCTATGCTCTGCAGTGATTCATGATCTTTTGCTTGGGAGGCTCCTTATCAAAACCCTGACCTTGAGCATTCTTTGGTATTTGGGTTTCATACAGAAGTCACTACTGTACTTCGGGTACTACCTCATAGAGAGAGTTAGCAATTATACTTCTTACTCTGAGAGGCTTGTTGTGGAGGAAATACAGAATGGCACCTTTGCTGCTTTCTTCTATGATGTTTCCTCCTTCATTACAACAACTTTCCTGTATCTTGAACACCCCTGGGCAGTTAAGATACTTCTATTGATAATTCTTGGGAATGTTGTTTCCATTTTGATAAAGGTCAGTAAGCAGTTTAAAAATACCATCCAGAGATCTACCCCAAGGCTGGATAGTTATGAGTGGCAGGGTGTGTGGGATCGTATGCGCAAGTACCTAGGGCAGTGGGGACCTCCAGTGTTTTGGAACTTCACCCCTGAACAAGTGCAGAATCCTGAAGAATTAGTAAAGTATTTGGAAGAAGTATGTTGTCACCCTGGTAGCTCCAGAGAGACACAAATCATTGCAACATGCTGGGGACTGGCCCATGCCTATCGAGCCGTGGTCAACGCTAATCAGTACCCTCAAAAGAAAGAGAAGGTCTCTGGATCTGATGACAAAACAACAAGCACTGTGGCTACTCAAACCCCCACTACAGGCCCTGCGGCTACTCCAACCCCCACTACAGGCCTTGCAGCTACTCAAACCCCTGCCCCAGGCACTGTGGCTACTCCAGCCACAGCCATGAGCACTGCGGCTACTCAAACCCCAGTGACAGACACTGTGGCTAAACCAGAGAACCAACCTGCGCCGGTATCAGTTGCCCCTATACAGAAGAAAAAATACACGAGGAAATCAGTTCGTTTAGTAAGGGATGAAGATGAACCAGGGCCATCACGAGAACCAGAGGAGGAAGAACCCATAAATGAGATGGTGACCACCCGATCCCTATCCCTGAGTGAGCTGCGAGATATGCGAAAAGATTTTGGTCGTCATCCAGGCGAGCACATCATCACCTGGCTGCTCCGATGCTGGGATAACGGGGCCAGTAGCCTGGATTTAGAGGGTAGGGAAGCCAAGCAGCTGGGATCCCTTTCCAGGGAAGGGGGCATTGACAAAGCAATTGGAAAAGGGGCAAAACCGCTCAGCCTCTGGAGGCGACTTCTGTCAAGCGTGAAGGAAAGGTATCCCTTCAAGGAGGATGTTTTATACCGCCCAAGCAAATGGACCACCGTAGAGAAAGGTATCCAGTACCTGAGGGAATTAGGCGTGCTGGAGGTGATTTACAGTGACCTGAATGATGAGCGGTTAACCAAAGACCCAGATGAAGTCAGGTGCACACAATCCATGTGGCGGAAGGTGGTACGGAGTGCACCAGCATCGTATTCCAACTCGTTGGCAATACTAGCCTGGAAAGACGACGAGGCACCAACGGTGGATGAAGTGGCTAGACAACTCCGGGACTACGAAGAAAAGCTCTCTTCCTCCCTACGGGCCTGTGTCTCGGCTGTGGAAAAACTGTCTGAAAAAATATGCCAAGAGTTCCAACAACTCAGAGAGGATCTGTCCTACTCCCCACCTGCACGGACCAGTGTCTCAGCCATTAGGAGTCAACGTCCCTATGCTCAAGAGAGAGGATATAGAGGATACACACCACGGGGCACCCTGTGGTTTTACCTGCGTGATTATGGAGAGGACATGAGAAAGTGGGATGGAAAACCCACCTCAACCTTAGAGGCACGGGTGCGTGAATTGCAAGGAAAAACTATTAGAAAAGGCGGTTCTCCCAGGAAAATTGCAGCTCCAGTTTCCAGTGAGCAGTTCCCGAGACAGAGTAAGAGGGCTAATTTTACTTCCGACCTTGATCAGGGAACTTTTGATTCACATTTACAGGAAGTGAACAACGAATACTGTGACCAGTGTTAGAGGGGCCCTGCCTCCAGCCAGGTGGAGGAAAGGGACAACCGGGTTTACTGGACTGTGTGGATTCGATGGCCTGGAACGTCAGACCCACAGGAGTATAAGGCTCTAGTGGACACTGGTGCACAGTGCACGCTAATGCCATCAAACTATAGAGGGGCAGAACCCATTTGTATTTCTGGAGTGACAGGGGGATCCCAACAGCTCACTGTACTGGAAGCTGAAGTGAGCCTAACTGGGAATGAGTGGCAAAAGCACCCCATTGTGACTGGCCCAGATGCTCCGTGCATCCTTGGCATAGACTACCTCAGGAGAGGGTATTTCAAGGACCCAAAAGGGTACCGGTGGGCTTTTGGTATAGCTGCTTTGGAGACAGAGGAAATTAAACAGTTGTCCACCTTGCCCGGTCTCTCAGAGGACCCTTCAATTGTAGGGTTGCTGAAGGTTGAGGAACAACAGGTGCCAATTGCTACCACAACTGTGCACAGGCGGCAATATCGCACCAACCGAGACTCCCTGATTCCCATCCATAACCTGATTCGTCGACTGGAGAGCCAGGGAGTGATCAGCAAGACTCGCTCACCCTTTAACAGTCCCATATGGCCAGTGCGAAAGTCTAATGGGGAGTGGAGACTAACAGTGGACTATCGTGGCCTGAACGAAGTTACACCGCCGCTGAGTGCTGCCGTGCCAGACATGCTAGAACTTCAATATGAACTGGAGTCAAAGGCAGCTAAGTGGTATGCCACAATTGATATTGCTAATGCATTTTTCTCCATCCCTTTGGCAGCAGAGTGCAGACCCCAGTTTGCTTTTACCTGGAGGGGTGTTCAGTACACCTGGAACCGACTGCCCCAGGGGTGGAAGCACAGCCCCACCATTTGCCATGGACTGATCCAGACAGCACTGGAACAGGGTGAAGCTCCAGAACATCTGCAGTACATTGATGACATCATTGTGTGGGGCAATACAGCAGAAGAAGTTTTTGAGAAGGGAAAGAAAATAGTCCAAATCCTTCTGAAGGCTGGTTTTGCCATAAAACAGAGTAAGGTCAAGGGGCCTGCACAGGAGATCCAGTTTTTAGGAATAAAATGGCAAGATGGACGTCGTCAGATCCCAATGGATGTGATCAACAAAATAACAGCTATGTCCCCACCAACTAGCAAAAAGGAAACACAAGCTTTCTTAGGCGTTGTGGGGTTTTGGAGAATGCATATTCCAAATTACAGCCAGATCGTAAGCCCTCTCTATCAAGTGACCCGGAAGAAGAACGAATTCAAATGGGGCCCTGAGCAACAACAAGCCTTTGAACAAATTAAACGTGAGATAGTTCATGCAGTAGCCCTTGGGCCAGTCCGGGCAGGGCAGGATATTAAAAATGTGCTCTACACCGCAGCCGGGGAGAATGGCCCTACCTGGAGCCTCTGGCAGAAAGCACCAGGGGAGACTCGAGGTCGACCCCTAGGGTTTTGGAGTCGGGGATACAGAGGATCCGAAGCCCGCTACACTCCAACTGAGAAAGAGATACTGGCAGCATATGAAGGGGTTCGAGCTGCTTCAGAAGTGGTTGGTACTGAAGCACAGCTCCTGCTGGCACCCCGACTGCCGGTGTTGGGCTGGATGTTCAAAGGGAGGGTCCCCTCTACACATCATGCAACTGATGCTACATGGAGTAAGTGGGTTGCATTGATCACACAACGGGCTCGAATAGGAAACCCCAGTCGCCCAGGAATCCTGGAAGTGATCATGGACTGGCAACATAAGGGTGAATTATTTATAGCTCGGTGGGCCCATGATGCCTCAGGCCATCAAGGAAGGGATGCAACGCATAAATGGGCTCGTGATCGAGGGGTGGACTTAACTATGGACAGTATTGCACAGGTTATTCATGAGTGTGAAACATGCGCTGCAATCAAGCAAGCCAAGCAGTTCAAGCCCCTTGGGTATAGTGAACGATGGCTGAAATATAAATATGGGGAGGCCTGGCAGATTGATTACATCACGCTCCCACAGACCCGCCAGGGCAAGCGCTATGTGCTCACCATGGTGGAAGCAACCACTGGATGGCTGGAAACATATCCCGTGCCCCATGCCACCGCCCGGAACACCATCCTGGGCCTTGAAAAGCAAGTCCTGTGGCGACATGGCACCCCAGAAAGAATTGAGTCAGACAACGGGACTCATTTCCGAAACAACCTCATAGACACCTGGGCCAAAGAGCACGGCATTGAGTGGGTGTATCACATCCCTTACCATGCACCAGCCTCCGGGAAAATTGAGCGATACAATGGATTGTTAAAGACTACCCTGAGAGCAATGGGTGGTGGGACGTTTAAACATTGGGATACGCATTTAGCAAAAGCCACCTGGTTAGTCAACACCAGGGGATCTGCCAATCGAGCTGGCCCTGCCCAATCAAAACTTTTACGTACTGTAGAAGGAGATAAAGTTCCTGTAGTGCACATGAAAAATATGCTGGGGAAGACAGTCTGGGTTACTTCCCCCTCTGGCAAAGGCAAACCCATTCGTGGGATTGCTTTTGCTCAAGGACCTGGGTGCACTTGGTGGGTGATGCGAAAGGATGGGGAAGCCCAATGTGTACCTCAAGGGAATTTGATTTTGGGTGAAAATAGCCAATGAACTGAATTGTATAATATTAATTGCTTTATAATACTGTATGTTATCTCTTAACTATATGTTATCTCTTAACTGCATGTTAATATAATAATATAGTAGGTTAATATTAAGTATATAATACTATATATTATGATTGCTATATGCCGCATCAATGGTATTGCAGTAAGAATTGCCCAGCCTAAGGAAAATGAACTTTGATGAAACCATGTTGGAATGAGAACTGACTTCAGCATGCAACAGTCCAACACTGCACACCACCTGTCCTGCTCTGAAAGACTGTGATGACAGATGGAACCCAAAGTCATGGGCTAAATGAACTCAATGGACATTTTAGAGGGATGGGCCATAGACGAAGGGAATGATATCTGTGTGTATATCAAGATAGGGAAAGGGGTGGTGATTAATTGGAACACATTGGAAAGGGGAGGGCCTGTGCATGACGTAGATGGTATAGAATAAGGGGTGGATACTGTCCTGGTTTCGGCTGGGATAGAGTTAATTTTCTTCCTAACAGCAGGCATAGTGCTGTGTTTTGGATTTAGTAGGAGAAGAATGTTGATAACAGGCTGATGTTTGTAGTTGTTGCTGAGTACTGCTTATGCTAGTCAAGGACTTTTTCAGCTTCCCATGCTCTGCCAGGCGCACAAGAAACTGGGAGGGGGCACAGCCAGAATAGTTGATCCAAACTGACCAAAGGGCTATTCCATACCATATGACGTCATGCTCAGTATATAAACTGGGGGGGTTTGGCCGGGGAGCAGCGATCGCTGCTCGGGAACTGTCTGGGTATCGGTCGGCGGGTGGTGAGCAATTGCATTGTGCATCACTTGCTTCGTGTATCATTATTATTATTATCATTATTATACTGTTACTATTAGCATTACTATTTTACTTTATTTCAATTATTAAACTGTTCTTATCTCAGCCCAGGAGTGTTTCTCACTCTTACTCCTCCAATTCTCTCCCCCATCCCATCGGGGTAGGGGGAGTGAGTGAGCGGCTGCGTGGTGCTTAGTTGCTGGCTGGGGCTAAACCACGACAAATAAATAACTCTCTAAGTTAATTTAATATTACGGTGTGCTAAAAGAATACTCATATTACAAAGTCAAGTACTACAAAGTTAAATTACTCATGCAACTTAAATTTGCAATATAGCTTTGCAATATAGCTTCCAAATGCAGGTGTAAAGTCTTCAGTTATATGATCATACATTTTTTGAGAATAGTACACTCATTCACTGCATGCAATGGATGGTTCTTGACAAGTATGCAGCTGTGCTGTACTCTGGTTCATAATTTTCAACAGATATTTATTTGCCTTATTTACTAAAAGCTAATGGAATACTGCTTTTTAGACACCAATATTCATTTCTTCCTGGCCTTTTAAGATTATTATTATTATTATGATGCTCAGTACTACTACAATTAAGACCTTTTTCTTCAATCGTGTATATCTTAAAAGTATCAGTGACTTCAGAACAGCTTCAGCTGATTTTTGCAGTTATAGAAAACTCAACATTTCTGTGATACGGGTCCCAGATTATAAACAACAGACAACCACTGATTTGATCAAAAATCTTATTTAAGTGATTTCCCCAGGATTACAGAGGGGCACAGTGTGATGCAAAGTCACAGAACACAGTTTTCTATTACTCCTCAATTCTTTAACAATGAACATCCCTTCTTTTCCTGACTGCTTCATTCACTATTCACTCTCCAGCCTATGCAGAAAATGTGGCAAAAATCCTGGAGACAATGACTACCCAAGTAGTGGATGTACAATATCTTGTGCAGTAGGTAAGAACAACAGGGGTTTGTGGGGAAAAAAAAAACCCAATCATAATGAAAAAAGACCAAGTGCACAAAGCGCATTTGCAGAGGAAATTTAATCCCAGTATTTTCTTATTGCTTGACTTCATGATCCTAAAGTGTTCTTTCAATATTGTTTGTTTGTGCAATTCATCACAGGAGAAAGCATCTCATTTAACTGCAATCTCCAGCTTATTAGGTATATTTGATATTCAACAATAAAGATTCATTCATGATAATGAAAACACTACATGAAGAAATATATCTTTGAGAAGAATCATAAAGGCAGTGTTCCACTAGCAATGACTTGGATAGAAATGCGGTATTAACACAGAGTAATTGAGGCTAGAGAGCTTTCAAAGAGTTTCTGTAGATAATGATCTATAGTTCTTTAGGTTTCCTTGCCTAAACATTCCATGTATCCCTGTGTTTAGCTGACAACTTCTTAGGCTTAGACTCCTGAGCATATGCAAGCTAAACTCTGAATAAGAGAAACATTTGACGAATAAAGCCTTATTCGATCCAGCTAGTTTGGAGTAATTTCCAAAGCAAGGAAAAAAATCTGTAATTTCTCTGTCCTAGTAAAGACTCTAGATGAATGTTGTGGAGATCAGTCCTTTAGAGCTAGCTAGAGCAACACAACACACAGACAACATTTGAAAAGTAGAAGACACAAAAGAAGGAACTAGTGGGAGGAATAGCATTGCATCTCAAAGGAGTATATGATTAAATTTTTTAAAAGTCAATTGTTTTTTGAGGAGTAGAAAGAATGAAGCCTGGTTTGATATGAACTTAGATCTTCAGTTTTATATACATATCGATTCTTTGACTTCTAAAAAGACTCAAGTTCACACTACAGTCTTTTCCCTAGCAAAGGTATTAACATACCCTCTTTTCCTACACTGGCTTCCACAAAACCTACAGGACTATCTTCAGGGTGGCCTGCAATTAATTTGGTCAACCTTTGCAAAGGCTACAGGGACGGAAGGTGCCCTGAAAAAAGAAGACACCCATCTTATCTCCAAAAGAAATGAGGTTTGTTTTGCGGTCAGGCTGAAAAAAAACCAGTTGTGTAGCACTGCTGGAGACCAGCAGGTCTAAGAAAATAAAACATTACAGAAGTGATCTTCTAAAGTATCGTAAACTTCAAAATATCAGCAATGGGATTTACTTTTATTTTTACCTACAGTTAATAGTCAAGAATCAGACCACAAAGAGTACAAAGACTCTAAGCTACTTTCAAGATAACTTGGTGTGCCAGTAACCCAAACCACCGAGAGGAGGAAGAGTTCCAATATCTCCTGAGAAGAAGCCTCTCATGCTTCTCAATACAAGACATAATAGAGTTGCCTGGGATCAATGACCACGCAAATAATTGAATTTAGTATAGATATTAATGGATTCCCAGCGTAAAGCAGTGCTGGAGGTTTCAGATGCCAGACATGAATATTTAAACAGTTTTTTTAAAGATGTAATGAGAAAAAGTAGCACAGAACATGTCTGGGGAATCTTAAGACTCCATACTTCCTACATCATCTCCTCACACAGTGTATATTGCTAACACAGGGTAAGTCAAAAAAACAGATAGTGAAATGCACTAGAAGTGCACATGGCAGAAGCAAGTAACTATGAACTCAGTCATATAAGAATTTCAGAGAAAGAAGTAGTATCAAACCAAAATACACTTCTTAGATGAAGAAATTAAGGATGGTTAACACGGGTTTTTACAAGTATACAGACTTGGGGACAAAGTATGAATATTCTAGTAAGAGTCAACTGTCAAATGATTTCTATTAGATGCATAATTAAAGTTCTCCTTTTATTTTAAAAAATACTTGGAAAAAAATAAAGAAAATAGATATCAACTAGTAGCTAAGAAGTAAGAGGAGGTGAACTTATTAAAAGATAAAAGAATATCATAGTATCTACATATAAACCAATCCAGGTCATACCTATTTATGAAACTGTGGACCAGTGAAAGCAAATCCAAACTACCTTCATTAGCCATTCCTAAAAAATGCTTAAAGATCAACTGGCATCGGAAATGTGGATAAATGTAGCACTAGTTTGTAGTAAGTTATGCATAAAGGTGACAAAGTCCAAATCTGGAAATTGAGGAAACCTCCTTAATGTAAAGATAACACCACCACCTTGGAAATTAAAACCATACTTAGAAGCAAAATAAGACACTGAAAATCCAGAAAACTATGAACTACAACCATTAGCACTGATAATCTTACAAGAATAATTCTTGCTAAACAGCCTTTCAAAATAGCTATAATATGAAAGGAAAAATTTTTTATGAAAGGAAAGAAGTCTTTCCTTTCCTTTGCCTGAGCAAACATAACTGTACTTGTACACAGAGGCAATATAACTGCATTTTAGTTAAGCACGATACTTCCATCTGCCAATAACAGACATTGAAAATACCACGATTGCCTTAAAACTGTCCAAACGACTTATACACACTGGAAAACATACACCAGAGAATCTGGAACTAACTATGCTACTTCTAATTTCTATGAAATGGGTTCATCCCGTTCCTTGGCACCTGCACCATTAGCTACATTAAAAGCATGGACAATTCAGGACAGTGGGTTAATGTTTCCTTTGTAAGATTTCCTTAACACACATTATTATACTCAGTCCTCAAGTATTAGAACAGCATCAATAACAGAAATGCATTTGCAGTTGGGTAATATGCATGCAAAAAATCAAGTTTTCAATGGTGTAACTGTAACTCTTTTCTGGACAGTTAGCTATTTCGGTAATTAAATCTCTACATTTCTTCTATATCATAAGGTCACATGGATGCTTTATTTTCTGCTGGATTCTAAGACAAGCAGACGTGCTACCACTGCAGCATGAGGTAAATAAGCCATTTCAGGTTTATTATAAATATTTGTTTGTGAAATATCATTTCTCCAGATAAGCTTAATGCTGAAGTCTTAGCCACACCTCCTTTTCCTTTGTGCTGGATTTAATCTGTTGAACCATCAAACCGCAAAGGCATCTACATCTCTACCCCCTCACTGCATGAGAGAGAATTTCTGAAGCAATAGATCTGTCCTCATCTGTCCCGCCTGCACTGCAGGATCAGGCAGCAGCAACAGAGCAAAGAAGAATTGCAGGTGAAGAGGTCTTAGTGCTGAACAAAGTGTTAAGAATTTAGAATTTTTATAAATTTTGGTCAGAAGCTACCATTATGATTTATTTTCCTGAGGAATGCTGATTCTGCAAACCAGTAAGACTATTTTGTTTTACATTTTTGATGGGCAAATCAAATACATCCTATCTTTTCTTGCAAACTGTCCACCCAGCACATTCCAAACTGGACGCTGCAGCAGAAGCAACCATTTCATTGAGATGAGTTAGAAAAAGGCACTTGGAGCACAAAGAAGGTGAGCCAGATCATTAGCAGTCCCTCTGCCCAAAAGAAAGTCACTCTAGTGAATAGAGTTCTCCCTTCAGGCTTTTTTTTGCTCGTTATTTTCAGAATCATTACTCGTCTTAAACTTTCAGCCATCTGTCTACATACGCAGCATTATAAACAGGGGGAAGAAAGCATTTCTTTTACCTTCACAAGACAGGCCGTGAGAAGTGACTCCAGAGAGGCTCTCTCTACACACATTACAGAAGGTAGGTCGGGCATGGGAGCAGGCGTACCAGTTATGCATCCCTGAGAAATGTTCCACATTAAACTGTGCGGTCTAGTAAAGGAGAAGTTAAGACAAATTTGCAAGTACAGAACACAGCTACGGTGACTGAAATTACCTACGGTTCCATATTAGAGGGAACGACAATGCAATGTTCACCAAAGGTATTTTCCAAAGGGTATTTAACCGGCTCTCCCTCCAAACTTCTAAACAAAAGTGTGATAATAAGCTCTCATTTCACTAGTAAAGGTCTTAACATGAAGCTTCACTCTGACATTAGACACACTTTTCACATTAAGGAGGGTGAACACTCCAGTTCTGTGTCCTGTAGCTTGATCTGTTGACCTAGAGCAGGTTGCACCAAGAGGGATGTCGACTTACCTCATAGTGTTCTCTGGACTGAACAGACTTCAGAGAGCTTATCCAGTCCTCCATTTCTTTTCTGTTCTCAGCACACAATATTAGCCTCCTAAATGGAGTGATTATCTGAAAAAGATAACGCATTCTGATTAATCCAGATAGTAAAAATCATGATAGACTATAATATTTAACGTACTCTTTCCTGAGAGATGATGCAAAAGGAAGACACGCCCTTGACTACAAGATAGTAAACGCTTAAAAATATTTTCTTTAATACACTACCAACAACGAAGGAGTTTGCTTTTCCTTTTTCAGTTCCCAAGATTCAAATCAGGCTTCAGTACAGGTCTTTACAACCCATATTGATCATTCCTCCTCCTCAGTTCTTTGTCTATGCACTGAGATTTAAATACTCCAATGGCAAGCACTGAAACTCCTAAAACAACCGTTCGGGAAACTACTAATTGACTAAGATTGCAATCCTATTTCATAACAGCATTATAGCAACTGCAAGGTCCATTCCAATTGCTAAACACAAAAACATATCAAAATCAAAAGCCTGGAAGTCTTAAACCACAACAAAAGCTTTCATCATATTTCTCTATCTTGTCCATTGATATTAAATTTACACAAATTTAAACACACGTAAATTTTAAACAGAACTTTCTATATAAAACTCAGTATAAGGACACATACAGATCTTTATAAAAACACACAGAGAACAGAAGCAAGCAGCTGAAATCATATCCTACTAGGATGGTTGAATGAATTCCTGGAACAAATTGATGCTGGTGAGTTTTCAGTGGTCTGGAGTTGGATTCTAGAAATCTGAAAATGCTCTATCTAGGAGGTTCAGAGTATAAGCCATTTTCCCCTCTCCCTCACCAGCAGAAAAATAATTAAAATAACAGGAATGCACCAGAAACTATCAGCTAACTCCCACTGAAATTATTTTGAGCACTGCACTAAAATAGACGAAGCAGTTACTTACACAGCAAAGAATTTAAAACAAAATAAGTACATGAAATTAAAGGAAAATTATTTGTTTTGTGGTAGGAAGTCTGAAAAATAAAATCAAATCCTTTATCAGTCTTATGCATAAATCTATTGCATAGTATGTACCACTCACACTTGCAAATTACTTAAGTAAAACAAAGAAAGGACCACAAAAAATGATAGCTCTGAGTATTGTTTTAAATGCTACAGGCTAGGTATTGTAACATTTGCACAATATTAGTAAACACTTATCTACAGCTGCATTTACTTACCCAATCTCTGCCGTAAATAGTCTCTAGCCTTGATTTGCCCTATCCACTTCTTCATTAAAGTGAGCTGCACTTTAACATATCTCAGAGGCAACGTAACTGAAGTGCAGCAAGCTGCAAGTCACATGGAGGGGAGGCAAAACCCTGTGGGCTTGCTTTTTTTTTTCTTCTTTTTTTTTTTTTTTTTATGTACTCGCTTCACATGGAATTGAGTAGTTTCTCTGTTTTCTATTTTCTTCAATCTTGCTTAAGCTTTTTAATAAGGTTTATTAGTAGCTCTCCGTGGCTCTTCCTAAAGAACAGTTAATGCAAAGAGCAATGCTTCTCTCATTAGTTTGGAGCCAAACAGACGCTTTATTACTTCAAAATGTTTTTCTAGGCCAGGTCATCAAATAAAGCCCAGAAAAGCCATTAAATCATAATATAACCCTGGCTCCAACAACAATCAGTATTCTGCTGGAATTTCCAGGTTTCAGTGGACTCAGAAATCTTATTTGGGCAAATACACCCACCAGATTATTTCCTATTATATAGCATGACATTATAATACGGATTAAGTAAGGACAAATCCACCCAAAATTCTGCACTTTGCGTCTGTCCTTCCGCTGTGCTCATTACTGATGCTAACCTGCAACCAGATGTTGTAAAACGCCATTAAGAAACAACAGCTGCATTTATTGCTGAAGACTCCTGATAATCTTGATCTTTTCAAGTAATATTTATTTCTATTACTCATGTCTTTAATACTACTGATCACAGAAATCCCCTGTGTGTCCCTCCACTCTCCCCTCCCAAAATCAAGGCCTTAGTTCAGTCATTCACATAGTTATCTAGAGCCAATGGAGATGCCCTTTGGTATCCAAAGCATTGGCACAGGGCAGGTAAATATGACAGAGGACCACAGCACCCAGAACAGCAGCTATAAATAAGCCAGGTGGGAAACCAAAGGCCATCTCAAAAGGTACTACACACCCATGTATTGGCAACCAAATCATGTCACTAAGCATTGCTAACTACTGCATGTAAACATACCAGAAATTCCTATGTCCCACCTTCTTATTAATAAACTTAATAAACTACAGAGCATTTCAACAGTCTAAAAGTTAAATTATATACTGACAATCACATGAATGTAGGATCAATTGTTATTAGTGCTATAAAAATGAAGTCAAAAGTTGGAAGACATATATATTTGTAAATACAGCATCTATATCACGATGATTAAACTACATATTCTCTTTGATTTACATACTTTTAACAACAAACTTCAAGAAGGTATATGATAACATGAAAAAAGACAAAATGCATTACATGCAAAAAATATCAACAATGCTTGGAATTCTTCTTAAAAAACAAAGAGAAACTAAGCAGTCTGTTTAGGTTCTCATCTATTTCAGTCCACAAAATCATGGAAAAGATGTACTCTTGTCATTTATTACATATGTCACGTAACAGAAGAACTCAGGGAACCAAGGAAATGATTAGCAAACAACATGAAGTGTTTCTTCCTAAATGTAACACATTATTTAGACTTGCAAAGTATTCCCAAAGGATGTTGAGGAGACCAGAAGTATAAATGTCTAAAAAGGTATTTGACAAATTCATCACGAATAGATGCATCATATACTATAAAACACAATATCCAAAACTTCAACTAAGCAAGTCCTCAAAATCCAACAACGAGTGAACGTTGGAAAGTTATACAAGAGGAAGAATCACTGTACATGCTCTGCTCCTTATAGTCTCTTCTTGAGTACCTGCTACTGCTATTATACTACTTTGATTCGGTATGGTTTTATGAGCTTTATGCTAACTCAGTATAGCTGTCCTTGCTTGTCCTAAACTGCGAATGACTTCCTATACCTTCTTATTTGAATTTACGCAGAAGGCATGCTTTCTTATGGATGCTTACAGAAAGTTATGATTAACTAACTGAAGTGGGATGTTTAAAGTGCATTCATTAAAGACAGTTGAACCTGTATGCAGACATAATCAAAATTAAAATTGATTTAATTGTCCTTAAAACTATTTTCCAGCCATCTAAATTTGGATTTTACTAGTAATCTTATCTCATTGCATGTAGTCATATTCAAAGTCTTGTTAACTTTTCTTCTACCAACCAAAGCCAGTATCTTTTCTTCTATTACATATTACCTTTTTTTTTAACTTAATGCTCACTCCCCCAAATATTATTATTATTATTTATATATCACTCTGAATATGCTAAAGTCTCAATAGACAAGAAGAAATTGTATAACACAACGACAAAGGAAGCGTCAGAGAAACCACTGGAAGACCATTGAGGTAACAGAAGAATAAGAAAACTCTTAAATCTTGGAGGAACTTAGGTGCTAATGGTCCACACGCTGACAAAGCAGGAGACAAATCAAGAAGGATGAAGACAGACAGAAGGCCTTAAAAATAAATAAATCAAGAAGATGTAATTTAGAAGATGAAGTTACTTTGAAAATTTTCACTGTTGTCAAGTAGCCAAGAAGAAGCCATTGCTGATTTTGGAAGAGAGAGTTATCAAAGCCAGATACTGCAGTATATTGGAAAGTAATGAAATTGAGCTAGTGGGAATAAAAAACGCTTTTAATGCAGCAGGCATAGGGCAAGAGTGAGCATATATAGAGTCTTAAAAGTTGAAGGCAAACAACACGAGTCCTAAAACATCATACGGAATAAAGAATGTCTGGATAGGAAGAAAAATGGCCCATTACTGTGATAACGTTCCTTTCTGTTCAGAAAAATAGGGGGCTTAAGTGGGGAATGAAGGAGAGAACAAGAGGACACTGTTCAGTCTGCCACCACATAGGTCTTGCCATAAATTGGGATTTTCACACATGTAGGCAACTAGGATAATTTGGCTTCTAAAAATATACACATACTCATATATATGTACATACACATCTGGCAATTACTTTGATGAAAATTATACAGTCAAGTTTTGGGCCACTACTGCAAAGTTTCTTTCAGACAGCACCTATTAGGAACAAGCTTAACATCTTGAAAGGAAATAAAATAGCCGTTAAATTCAGTGTGAAATTCAGTGAAAGCACCTTTCACTTTCAAAGTGGCTAACTGTACCAATAACCTTCTATATGCCTTCAACCCAATGGGTTTAGACTTATGACCTGTAAAATAAAATCATAGTGAGTTCAATTAAAGCCTATTGCCTAATTTTTAACATATTTTATCATATCAGCAATATGTAAGAAAACACAGTTCCCAAAGCTTGGTGGCTACATTTCTGGCTTCCTTTACCGATTCAAAGAAAAATGCAGACACAAGATTTGCTAATCAAGAAAATAATGGTCTACATCTCAGCAGCAACACAGCAGCTATTGTAAAGCACCCCACTTCCTGCAACATGATATTTGCATTAAGGCACCTTCTGCTGCTCTAAACTATTATCAGGCATTACACTAATAGCACTTTGTATGGCCGATCTTGAATTGACTTAGTAATGTAGAAACATCACTTAGAATCTGAAACGGGTGGGGAAATGGTTTTCCTGTTCTTTGAACAGATATTTTTAAAATATCTTTCTGGAACTAATGAAGAGAGGGTGATATGAAGAGAGAGAGCACCCCCACATCTCCTCTTAGGGACCACACCCGATGCCTGGGGCATGAACGTAGAAGATTTAATGCTTTGCAACTTCTCTGTGCTTCTAGACATTGGCGAGTGAGCTCTGGCAAATACCAGAGTAACATGTTATGCCTCCCTTGCTTTCTGTCTGCCCCTCCATTTCCTTGTCCTCATGCAGATGGGTCCATATCAATGTGACAGATGAATGCACCTCCATCACAGTGGTGGGAGTAGACCGCTGCGGTCATTGATACTCCTGTACATACCAAAACTTGTCTGCAAAAATCACGGTGCTAACAGTTGGGCAGCTTTAATTTCTTTAATTTCTTGGATTCAATACTTTAATTTCTTGGATTCAGGATACTAAATAAATTACAACAGTACTGTCACTGTCAAAGGTGTAGTTGGTGCTTTATGGTGAATCGTCACTATTACTTTTCAAGATAAGCCAAGCCAGGCAAAAGTATAAATTACAAAGGGAGCGGAGGATTTAAAAGCAAGGCAAGTAATAAATGGCTATTATATTTCCCCAAGTACCATACAGAATTTATAATCAGAACAATTAGCTCTGTCTACTCCACTAAAACGTTGCTTCCCTCTTTTTGCTGGCCTTCTCCTATTTCACTGTTGCCAAGCTCACAAGTAATGAAGTAATGTGTGGTTTTCACCCCCACAATAAAAATTCTTAGGAGGGGGAAGAAAAGCATTAGTCCCACACAGTATCTCCTGCACCAGTACACCAGGACAAGCGCGGTTAACTAAAAGGCAGGACAAAAGCATCACAGGAACAGGTATAAGGACTACTCTGACTTCACTGTGCAGTAGAATCCGGCCTGGGTAATTTAGGTGGCCTTGCCTTATACCACATCACGCAGAGGTTGGTTATAAGTGGCACAAAGTCTAGTTGGAGGCCAGTAACTAGCAGTGTATCCCGAAGGTCAATACTGGGTCCAGTTCTGTTTAACAACTTCATTAATGATCTCAATGATAGGGCAGAGTGTACCCTCAGCAGGGAGGGAGGTACAGGAGAAGTCCAAAGTCCTGCATCTGGGGAGAAACAACCCCAGGCATCAGGGTATGCTGGGGGTCACCCAGCTGCAAGGCAGCTTGGCAGAAAAGGACCTGGGGGTTGTGTTGGACAACAAAGTGCACAGGAGCCAGCTATGGGCCCTTACAGCAAAGGCGGCAAATGGTATCCTCGGCTGCATTAGAAGGAGTGTTGCCAACAGGTCAAGGAAGGTGATTCTTCCCCTCTGCTGAGTACTGGTGAGGCCACACCTGGAGCACCGTGTCCAGTTCTGGGCTCCTCAGTACAAGAGAGACATGGACATACTGGACACAGTCCAGGGAAGAGCCACAAAGACAATGAAGAGACCGGAGCACCTGACATGAGGAGAGGCTGAGAGAACTGGGACTGTTTAGCCTAGAGAAGAGAAGGCTCAGGGGGATCTTATTTATATATGTAAATACCTGAAGGGAGGGTGCAAATAGGACGGAGCCAGGCTCTTTCCAGTGGTGCCCAGTGACAAGCTAAGAGGCAATGGGCGCAAACTGAAACACAGGAGGCTCCCTCTGAATGTCAGGAAACGCTTTTTTCCTGTTAGGGTGACTAAGCACTGGTACAGGTTGCTCAAGGCAGTTGTGGAACTTGTGTCCTTGGAGATATTGGACGTGGTCTTGCTTCAGTGCAGGGGTTGGACCAGATAACCTTCAGAGGTCCCTTCCAACCCCCAAATCATTCTGTGATTCTGTGAAAACAGAATCCAGGTAAATCAAGTAATCCAGTTACGACATGTCCAGCCTGTAAAACAAATGCAAAAAGTATCCAGCAAAGGTCACTGTCAGAAATCCTCATTTGACCTCATGTATCCAACATCAACCAACTGCTAACAGAAAAATATTATTCCGACAGAAGTATAAGCTTATAATGAGACAGTTACAAGAAGCAGGGTAGGAAAGTTTCATGAAGAATTAGAAATTTATCTTAAATCAGTATTTAAATATAGCAAAAACAATAAACCATTCTTGTAAATGTAAACTGGAAACTGCTATATATAGTTCAAGGCCTGCACGTTTCTTTAAAGTCCTTACATAAAGATTTGTTAAGCACGTTACTTTGCACTGCTGTGCCCTTAGCTCCAGCTTCACCAGCTCATTACACATCTATCAGATGGGATGGCTTCTGTGCTTAAAGGAAAACATTTAGTTATATATTTAATGGCATCAGGTACAAAGTTATACAAAATAAAACAGCAAGTGACCATTTTTTTCATCTGTAATAACAGATGCCTGTTTAAACATGATCCAGCTCCTTGAAGCCAGGGATCCTTGTTCACTAGAAGCAGGAAATTTATTCAAGGTTTATACCAATGGCTTTGTTTATAAAATTATTTGGTACACAGGAACTGCATTGAGGGATACTTTTTAAGGTTTCTCCAGGTATTTTAACCACTTTTAAAGCAGGAAGAAAAAAGAAATGTCAGAGAATAGGTAAGTGTAAAACTGCAGGAAGAATGAAATCTAGCAATCCTCATCACTTATTCTCCAAACACCCCAACTGCTTCACCAGTGCTATACTACGAGTTCAGACAAGGAAATAAAATACATTTTTAATGCATTAACTTCTATGCAAATCTTCATATTGTGTTTCACAAATTAAAGAAACTCTTAGAAAACTAAAGGAAGAAAAAGAGACATTTTCTGTGAGCTGTTTTTGAAAAATTTCTGGTTAAGCTCAAAATTTGTGGAAAACAAGCTCCAGGCAAATGTAACTAGAACCAAAATGTACAATATAGCCCAGATCGGTCACATTTTTAAGCATCCTCTTGTTCTCCTCTTCTGAAAAGTGTTCAGCTTTCTTGTAATAGCTCAAACCCAAGCGATTTATCTATGGATTTTAGCCTCACAGCTGAAATGCTTTATTGCTTTTTCATAATGAAACTTAAAGCTTCAACGTCTCCAGACACTCTAGGGAAAGGGAGACAGTGCATCAAGTCACAGATAAGGAGCTTAAAACTTGAAACTCACACCCAAAGCTACTCAAAGAGCTCTCAGCTTATGGTTTTTTGTCACTGTCAGAGGGCGGGGGAAAATGAGCAAATGCTAAATGGAGGAAAAAAAACCTAAGTGCATCACAAGTGCACACTAATTGCTGTTGCCTAATTTTTTTTTTCCTTGGCATATTAATTTGCTATTTCAGTTTTTGTTTTGTTTCTAAGCTGCCTGAATATAGAAAAAAAAAAAAATCCCAAAAACAATTGAGTGGAAAATTGAACAAAATGGAATACAAAGCACTTCCCCTCTCTTTCTGTGGTTTGGGCATTGCTCAGGCTGGGAGCATCAAAAAGCCTTCGTCATTTAGAGGCTAATCAGCATCTGTATGAAACAGCAGATAGTTCACAACTAGGGAAAAACTAAATCCATCCTAAGAGTTAGCTTCCCGTGCAAAGCTGAGTCACGTTGGTGAGGCCAGCACAGGAACTTGAGCAGTTTCCAGCCATATTCTACCTTCTGGAGATAGCAAGGGGCCCTGAGATCTTCCTGGATGTCACTCCAGGACCTCTGTCAGTCCTGCGCTAGACTGCAAGGGGGGCACGGGGAACATCTGGATATGCTATTGCCCCATCTTGAAACGGTGCCACACACTGACCCTTCTGATAATGCCAAGGGCAAAATTTAAAATGCAGTGATTCTGGAAGTAGGGTTCAGCTCAGAGAGGAAGTTGCTTAGCAATAATTGAAACCAGGGGAAACCACTCCAAGTTTGGAACAAGTCAAAGCCTTGAAGGTGGTTGCTGACCCCATGATCCCAGGAGTCTCCCAACACGAGTAGCAAGATGATTTCACCAAACTACAGAATAAGAAAGACGGTGAAAGAGAAGCAGCACAAAGCCCAGAAAAGGTCAGTGCAACCTTTAGGTGAGTGGCCCTTGGAAAAAAACAGGCTGAGGTAGAAGAGTGTCTGAAAGAGTCTTGAGGCTATGAGTAAAGAAACCATCTCCTGATGTCCACTGCGACCAAACTGCAGTAAACTAGATTCTGTAAACAAGTGGGACAGCATCAGAGAAATACCTCCACTGGCATCCATAAGCTTTTCTGCACTTAAGTAACGCTCAAGACCCTGAACTTTGGGCAAATCAAGAGTCAGTAATAAAACTGAATTGACGTTAGATTATGTAAATAGGAAAAAAACAGTATTAGGATAATTATTCCCAGCTTTGGGACTATGTCTCTTCATCTCTGATATTCAGAAAGACAGAAGACTGGAGTGCCCAAACCCAAAGATGAAAGGTTTTAAACTCCTTTGGGAAACGGCTCTTTTCATTTCCTCTTGATGTGGCTTGGACAAGGTTAAGCAGTTCTCACATTCCCTGAAGTTCTTGTAGTCCCTGAAGAAAAGCCTCAGTAAGAACTCTGAAAAAAATCTGGGTGACAAGAAAGGAAGCAAAACATGCCCAAGTCTAAGAAATTAACACCGTCTCTCCAACATACTGCAAAAATCTGGCAACGCACTTGGTTTTCCAAGCCCATCATGAATATTAAAAGTTCGTTTCCTAAAATCAGTTAGAAGCGGCTAATCTCAACAATGAGCAGAGAGCTGAAATAAACTGCTAAAAAGCAATACACCTTCAGGCCCAGTTGTAATATTCAACTTGAAATTCTGATGAATCGCAAGAATTTAGTTTCCAGTACAGCTGGGCAACCTCCCATTAAAAACAGCAGCTGTACAGGAGGATTCAAAGATGAAAAGAATTGGTTTATCGTTTAAGATGGTTCCATATAAATTATATGCCAGTAAATTTTATATCCCCAGCCAAGACATAGGATATGCTGCATTCAGAAATATGGATAGGAAATAGGGTAATCAGAGTTCTGGAAGAATATAAACTGGAAGAAAACAATATCAATTTTAATCACAGTTGAAGTATAGTAGCTCCAATGGAGTATTTGGCCTCACTAACCTGTAAAAAATACCTAACCATCTCAAAATAATAGGTTGAAGGAAAATCAGCAAATATAAATATTTAGTTTTTCAAAATCTATCCAAATTTACAGAATATCAAGGAAATCTCAGACAACTGGATAAAGATTTTTTTGTTCAAAAACATATTAAGCAGAACCCTCTGCTTTCAGGCCAAAGTGAACTGATAAGTCTGACCAAAACAGTGGAAATCAGAGGAAAAAAACCTTTAACTTTTTGTAATAAAATTACATTCAGGGACTAACTTTAATGAAAAGCCATTCATGTTTTGTTTTTTTCTTTATATAATATGAAAAAAAAACTTTAAAACAGAATTTAATCTCTTTAATTCAAACTAAATTAAGTACTTCTGTTAAAAAAAGTTAAAACATCAGGTTGACCCATATTTATCTTTAGTTCAGTCATTGAACTGAAAAGTCCAATTATTTTTATGTCTCGACCATGCGATAAGATGAAAAGCTAAGGGACATTACAAAAGTAAGAAGGAATAATAGCAATTTTTAATATGGGAGAAGATTAATAGATAATAAGCACCTTATTATTCTCTTACAAAATTTTGTGGTGCAATTCTTAAACTGGAAGAGAAGTGTAAAGTAGTGATACAGGAACATTTACAGACAGCACAAAATTTTGATTACTTAGTTCCTGCCCCCCCCAGTCAGCAAGGCACTTCAGAGCAAGCCAAGCAAGGTATTAAACAGACAGTACAGTGACTTGAAAAAGTTCAGTGTTAGTAAAAACAAAGAAATACACACCAGAGAAAAAACACAGAAGCATAGAAGTATTTATGAATTATACAGCTCCTAATTAACAGGAAAATGATCTTAGTACCATTATAGAGGATAAAAAAATGCGTAATGCATTGCTGCTCCAGAAAACAGACAAAATGTGGAATCTGTAAGGAATGTAAATGAGTGTTAATTTAGAAAATAGTCCCAAGTATCTGTGACTGGTGCTCCCTGAGTGCCAAACTGGTCACTTCACTTACAAGATGATGCTGCAGAATAATAGTCAGAAGAACAGCAAGAATAGGTAAGAGTACAGAAAAATGTTCACAAAGATTATTTACCTTGGAAGATAGTCAGACCAAAAGGAGGTAATAAAAAGTATAAAATAAAGAACAGATGGTTTATAGGTTTCTGCTGCCTTTGCCTCGTAACACTAGGTGAGAATACTTAATTAAAACCCAGCACATTAAGAGTTCTCCAAGGAAGTATTTTTCCACAGAATAAACAATTACACTCCATGGTCTATATGGTCTATAGCATCACTAAAACCAAGAAATCAGCAAAAATTTATGATATTAGACACTTTTGCAAGCATACCCAGAATCCTAGTAATCAATGTTATTGGCTGGAATATAAAGTCTCATTTCCAGCCAATTTCAAATTACTAAGAATTGCAGTAGGCTTTCCAGGACAGCAGATCTGCCTACTGCAGCTTCCTCCCTCTCAAGATGACCACTTTCAGAAGGCGCATATTCAACAAAAAGTACTTGATTCAGGAAGTTGAAAGTAGAGGTCTACATTTTAGGTGCCCTGGATGACAAAGCTCCTATGGTAGCTAAGGGAGAGTTAGTTAATAATCAGTGGAGTCTATACTGAATTGAGCAATTACAGGAATCTACTTTTAAAAGCTATTAATCTGACCCTAGATACCTAAATGTAGGGGTCTATAAACCTATCATTGAGTCCTACCCCGAAGTTAGGGCAAGCTGAATACCCATCCTGAGTACCATCTAGTACGTTAATTCTCATGTTCCTGGAGGGCACCTTCCAGAACAACAGTGAAATTATTTCCTGTTACTCTCAGGTGCAATTAGATAACAGAATTAATCTAGCCGGATTTTCACTTTTCTGAATATACATATAGTAAGAAATTGAGTGTCCATGGCTTTGTGTAATTCTTAGATGCACTAGAAGTTGGCCTAACCCAAATCAAATGTCTAAAGCCAGCTATACGAAGTAATGCCTCAAAGCCAGTATTTCTACCCTAAAATTATTGTTTTCCTTCACATTTATCACAAAAAATTATAACTGAATTAAATGTTTCAAACATGAGTTCAGATGGATTAAATATAGGTGCTGCCACAGGATACCTGTGCATTTTACATGAGACTCTACAATAGGTTTATAATAACCCAGGGCATTTTATACATCCATGTCGCTCAATGACTGAAAGGCAGCATGCTTAATATCTACAGATTTTTTTTCCTTGTCAATGTGCATCAGTTCTTCTTCACCAAAAGCAAGGCAGAGATAGAAACCTAAGCCAAAAGCGAACCTCTCAAAATCTCTTTTTAAATCACAACTCATAATCACCTTTGTTGCCTTGAGGAACTTCATTAATTGAATATGCCTGTTCAAGAATCATTTTAGTATTTAAAAATTCCATTCCTTATACCTATTAGATCAAAAGCACACCACCAACGTTCTACATGCCCATGCCTGCACGCTGGAAGAGGACTATTCAGCCTCATTCAGCCTCAAGTCTTGTTTTGAGAACAATAAAGAGATTTTTCTAAATGCACTTGAGATATCGACAAACCATCCCTGCAAACAAAATGCATAAGGAATTACAGCTCTCAGCAGAATTGGTCACTGCCCCATCTGCTGGCGTGCAATAAAGATGGGAGACTGATTAACCCCCAAAGTCTCCCCAAAGAGGTAACGTGCTGTACAACTATATTCCTCAGGTTGTGCTGAGACAACATAAACCACCCTCTGATATAGACAGAAGCAAAGCGCTATGGAAAAAACATTCAGCAGAGTACCCAACACCATTACGAGGACTCAGCACCCACCCGTGCCACTGAACAGGCATGGGGTGAGTCCCTGTGGACTCTTGATGTGGCAGACAGAGAGGGTGATGCACCTCTTTGACGGGCTGAAATGGCTTCTTGAACCTCTTCTCTCTCTTCCCACAGACTTAGGAGACTGGTACCTAACAAGCAAGTAGGAAGAATCTGGCCTTGAGGGTCTCATATAAAGACTCTGAAGTCAAGGGACACCTTCTCTATTTAATAGCCTCTAGATGAGGATGCTCAGAACTACAAGATGCCTATCATCTATTATGAGGCACCCCAGTGCAAGCTTGTGCACTAGGAACTATTTGCTAGAAATGAGTTGGTTGTTCATTGAAAAGCAGTGTCATCAGCAATAAAGAAAAAACTGAAACAGATGACCTGGTTTAAGTTTAGCAGCTTCTCATTTTAATTAGCAGATATTTGTTTATCTCAACTTTCCCCTTAACCTCAATTTGTTTGTAGTAAGAAAGGAAAAGTAATTCTGGTGAATACACACTGATATTTAGTTACATAAAATATTCTGCAAGCATGCGCATTACAAATAAACTCAACCTTAAATCTGTGTGTTATGACTAACTTTAGGACTTGAGTTTTATCCAAAAAAAGAGCATGGAAAATCTTGACATGCACACCTCTGTCTCCAAACAGACAAACTAGAAAGGGCAAAAGAAGGCAAGCCAGTAGCTTCAACAAGCGGGGGCGGGTGCATTTAAGTGAAGTGACAAAAGAATTTGTAAAATAGAAAAAAAAATTTTAATGTAGATTTTTAAAGCTGTCTTTTCCTGGAAAAATGGTCATTTGGTCTATATTCCATCTACATAAGTTTGTGTTGAAAATATTCTCTATTGGGACAAAGAAACAAGAGGAGTACCTTAACCAGAGAAAGCTAAAGTTAAGGATTTCATTTTTGCTTTTTAACAAAGAGAAGGCTAACAGAGCACTTAGAACATAAAGAAAAAAAAGTAATTTTAAGAAAGGCTGGATTACCTTTTTTAAGATGGAAGGAAAAAAAAAGCAAACCGAAATGTTTCTTTATATTGATAAGGAGTATTGCTTGAAAGGTAACAACCCACGCCACCCCTGCAACTCCAAACCAGTGCAGGCAAGGCCAGAGATGTCTTACTTCACTGAGCTGTGTTGCTGGGAGACTGGGTTAGGCAACACGAAGAAAGAAGCCAAAAGATTAAGCGAGATGACGACTATTACCGTATTTCACAGTCAAATCAGATGACACTTCAATCCAGGAGAGCTATAAATCCAAATAATTTTTCAAAATTAATTTGAAGACTCCTTAGAGAAAACACTGTTTGCCCTAAATGACCCAGGACATAAAAATAAATAGCGTCTCCAAAGCTGTTAAAGCTGCAGCCCCTGAGATTTCTTTTTTCACTACCATCTTCCCCAGAAGTCTTGATAATAGATACAAAACATGCCTTTGGTGAAGAATGAGATACTGAGTGGGCCTAAAGGATTGTAAAGGATACCAAAACACCAAACACTGTAAGAAAAAAAAAAAAAAAAGAAAAAAGAAAAGAAAAGAAAAGAAACTAAAATATACCACTTTTCTTCCCCACAAAACTTTACACTAAGATCATAGAATCACAGAATATCTCAACTTGGAAGGGACCCATAACGATCACTGAGTCCAACTCCCTGCTCCTTGCAGGACTACCTACAACTAAACCATGTAACTAGAAGTGTCATCCAGATGCTCCTTGAACTCTGACAGGCTTGGTGCCTTGACCACTTCCCTGGGGAGCCTGTTCCAGTGACCGACCACCCTCACAGTGCAGAACTTTTTCCTAACTTCCAACCTGAACTTCCCCTGACATAGCTTCATTCCATTCCCTCGTGTCCTATCGCTGGTCACCAGAGAGAGGAGATCAGCACCTCTCCCTCTGCTGTCTTCCTTGAGGCAGTTTTAGATTGCAATGAGGTCACCCCTCAGCCTTCTCTTTTCTAAGCTGAACAAGCCAAGTGACCTCAGACACTCCCCATAAGTCTTGCCCTCGAGACCTTTCATGATCTTGGTCATCATCCTCTGGACACACTCTAATAGTTTGATGTCCTGATATTGAGGCGCCCAAAACTGCACGCAGTACTCAAGGTGGGGCCACACCAGTGCAGTATAGAGTGGGACAATCACCTCCCTCGACTGGCTAGCCATGCTATGCTTGATGCACCCCAGGACATGGTTGGCCCTTTTGGCTGCCAGGGCACACTGTTGACTCATATTCAATTTGTCATCAACCTGAACCCTCAGATCTCTTTCCGCAGGGCTGCTCTCCAGCCTCTCGTCCCCCATTTGTACGTATAACCAGGATCACCCTGCCCCAGGTGGAGAATCTAGCACTTGCTCTTGTTAAATTTCATACAGCTGGTGATTGCCCAGCTCTCTGGTCTATCCAGATCTCTAGATGAATGTCTTACTTCATGATTCAGTGGTCAGTAGTAACATTATAGCCACAGTTTTCTTCATTTTCTTTTTCCCATAACGGAGGCTACAGTGAAGGAAGTTTGGGTCTTTAGGGGGTGCTGAGCTTTATATCCCATCTTGAACAATAAGTGACAGTCATGACTGCTGGGATCCTCAACTCATCATCTTTGTATGCCTCATTATTCCTCAGCTATCCTGATGCCTGCATGACAGCTTTACTTCTGGCCAGGAGTAAGGCACAGGCAGAACTTCTAAGCAACAGAAAGAACCTTTTCAAAAGGCAAGCTGGTACCTCACACAGCCACCCCCTGATCTGAGACCTTCCATCAAAGTAGTCTTTTTAATTGCTTTCTTAGTCAGTAAAGAAACTTAGATTGACATAACACACTGGACTGTCCAGGCCAACGCGAACATGTCTTTGAAGTGCTCTGACTACTTCAGTAGCTGCCTGGGAGGTACCACAGCAAGGAAGACCTGATGAGGCTTTCAGGAGACTTGCGATGGACTGCCTTGGAGAAGAACAACCAACACTGGTAACATAGACCACCTGTGACATTAAAATCCTCAGGAAAATGGAAAATCAACATTTTAATAGAGAATAATGGGATTTGCAGGTTAAGAAAAATGATGCTATTGCAGTCAGTGATACAGAGTCAGAAGACTTTTAAAGGACAACTTTACCCACAATCTTCCTCATAGCTAGTTCCTGTTCAAAAAACTTACTTTTCCAGAGGTTAAGAATCAGCAGAACAACTGTGTCAGATGTTATCACTTAGTTCCAACAAAGCACTTGAACAATAAATGGCAAGACCTGTGTGTAAAACACACTTGTGTACTTACAGAAACAGGGATTTATGAACACTCTTTGCTTCTTATACCAGTATCAGAAGCAAGGTATGACTGTGAAGACAGCTTTTCCACCTGACTTGGAAACATATAGGGATACGATCGGCAATGAAAAAACTAAAATACACTTCAATATGACAGAAAACCAAAAGTGTTATTGTAAGAAATTAAAATGATAACACAATTACATTTGAATCCATTCAGCATGTCACCTCAAAGACAAACTACAGCATAAAACCAAGCTGTACTAGTAAGTACCAATGAAGTACTAATACTGAATGTTGCTAAATTTTTAATGCCTTGTATCATCATCTCTTGAAGCAACTGTTATCCAACATTCTAATTTCTGCTAAAAAAATCACAGAAACAGAATTGTCAATAGCTGATGTGATATTGTTCTGATACATTATATCATTTCCAAATAAAGGACATTTTATTTCCAAATAGAAGAAAACAAGAAGCAATTCAGAGGATTCTTGATAATCTTAGTAACAGTCTGTCACAGCTTTCAAGACCAATATTATAATGGTTCCATACCGTGAAGCTGTTGTTGACATTTTTTGTGCTTGATTCAGCTACGCTGGCATCTGACAGGTCGACTTCATCAAATATTAGAGACTGTGAATGGAAAAGAACATAAAAGCATTAAATATAGTCTGAGTCCACTGTCAGGCATGCTTACAGTCTGTGCTTTCATTTCCTTGTGTCCATTCCAATTGGAAAATAAAAATAGAAAAAAAAGGTGGTGAAAAAATAGAAAACAGTGATGATGTGACAGAACTTCCTATTTGACCCCTAAACACAGTCCTATTTGCTATCTAAGTGGTACCTGAGAGCATAAAAATGTGGCTCCAAAAATAAATATCACTTTAAAATCTCCTTTAAGTATTTTTTTTTTTAAATAGATGCAGCTTTGGGGTGTCTACTGTGTAGCGTAAATGTGGTGTCAGAGGAAAGAGATTCACATTTAGTAAAATATAAATTAATTAATCAATTTTAGGATGAAGCTCTACATTCATGAAGGGGAATCTATGATATGGTATCCATACGAGAAAACAGAGCTCAAGGGCGTGAAGAGATCCCTTCTACCCATTTATTTGATGCTCCAGCAAGAGAAATGTATGTCTTCTTTAAACACCCCAGCTTCTGACAAAGGATTAGTTAGGTTCTGTTAAAATCATGATGGGTTTTGAAGCACAGAAGGGAAGACAAACAAAAATGCCGCCCCCTCTTTTTAGCCATACCATATTCTTCCTCTTCCATGCCATGGGAAGGAGAATCAATATAGGGGGAGTTTCAGCATGTCTGGATTCAGCGTTACGGAGTATTTGTACAAGTGCCTCATTATACCTCCTTTTCTCACCTTTGTGGCACAGATGACATTGCCATTCTCAGAGCTCTTATGTGCCACGCTTATTAAGTCTTTATATAAACTCTTTGTGGTAGCACCATGTGCAGAGAAGTGTGACAACAGAGGTACTTCAGTGCTGGGCTCCCTGGAGAGACGATGTTTTCCTTGATTCATCACAGCCACACAACTGTGCACCATGCAATTATAGTCATATACTCCTAGAAAGAGAGGTCTCCATGCCTTAGTAATAGTTTTATTGAGAAGACCAAGCCATAGAAGATGATGGAGACCTGAAGCACCTCACCTATAGCTCCCATGAGTCGCTGCAACCCTGCAGGGTAAAGAAAAGTAATGCCCACTGCTACGGAACAGCACAATCTGAGCCAGCCCAAGCCAAAATGCTCTCAGTCCCAGCCCTGAGGGGGAGGGAGGAAATGCCTTGTGGAAAGAAGACAAGTATTCCCCTCAGCCCACCCCCAATTTTCCCACCAAAAATTTCAATTGATGGGAAACAGCTTTTTCCCTTATATATCAGTTTTGGCAGAAAATCTTCCTATCTTGATTTCACTTCACCATTTCCACCTCTTTAACAGCAATATGGGCATCAGACTAGAAGAGTTTTAATGGAATTCAGTTTGAGGGATAACTTCTGACCATTATCCTATTTCTTCTGGTTCTTTTTGAAATGTTAGATTTGACTGCCTGAGATCCACCCCCACAAAAAACTTCCATAGCTTCTTAAGAGGATGTCCTGGTTTCGGCTGGGATAGAGTTAATTTTCTTCCTAGTAGCAGGCATAGTGCTGTGTTTTGGATTTAGTAGGAGAAGAATGCTGATAACACACTGATGTTTTAGTTGTTGCTAAGTACTGCTTATGCTAGTCAAGGACTTTTCAGCTTCCCATGCTCTGCCAGGTACACAAGAAGCTGGGAGGGGGCACAGCCAGGACAGCTGACCCAAACTGGCCAAAGGGCTATTCCATACCATATGATGTCATGCTCAGTATAGAAACTGGGGGGGTTGGCCGGGGAGCAGTGATCGCTGCTCGGGAACTGTCTGGGTATCGGTCGGCGGGTGGTGAGCAATTGCATTGTGCATCACTTGCTTTGTATATTGTTATTATTATCATTATTATATTGTTATTACTATTATCATAACTATTTTACTTTATTTCAATTATTAAACTGTTCTTATCTCAACCCAGGAGTGTTTCTCACTCTTACTCCTCTGATTCTCTCCTCCATCCCATCGGGGTAGGGGGAGTGAGCGAGCGGCTGCGTGGTGCTTAGTTGCTGGCTGGGGCTAAACTACGACAGAGGATTTTACTATTTGTCTGAATGGTCAAAAAGCTTAAAATAACTGTAACAAACTTCATTTAAAAAAATCAAGAGAAATCACCAGTCTTCCTTAGTTAAAGTTAATTTAACACACTACATCTTATACACAGCAGTTTTTTAACAAAACAATCACTAACAAATCATTAAATTATTGTTATTGCACTTATAAATAAAAAAAAATGGAAGTTACAAGTATATGGCATTAGACACTAATAGCAGAGAATTACCTTCGAATCCTTAGCATAGTAAAGGGTACGACCTCGAAGTTTGAAATAACGCTTTTTCCACCTCTGAAAAGAACTGGTTTGCTTCAGTAGTAATCCTTCTTTTATACTCGTCTGAAAAATATTAAAATACAGAAGACAAGGTAAATACATATCTAAATAGCTACGCATATAGTTGAAAGTTATGCTTTTTAAAATTTAAGTTACACCTCATATAACTGTGAATTTAAATTTCTATCTATTCACATTAAATTGAGATGAATTTTCTGGACAACCAGACTTTGCATTGCTATTTTTTAAACAACGACGATGTTGGCAAAATGCTAATTTTACATGTAAACTGAAAAGGCAGTCGAGAGGCATATAATTACTGTGAAGATGAACACAAAATAATTAAATTGTCTGGATAGCTGCAAACCCACAAATATTAAAGTAAGCAACAACTGATGGTGGCACAATTCAGAAAAAAAATGCTAAAAACCATCTACACAAGGTCATTTCCAGTTCCAAAGCTGATTATGTTGAGGAGAAAAACAATTTCCACATAGGCACTAATTCAACAAGGTACTTAAATGTGTGTCTGATTCAAGCACATGAATTATGCCTTTAAAATAGAGGGAATGATCCAGTATGATGCAAGTCATGCATGACTTCAAGTGCATTGCTGAACTGAAGCCTTCAGCATGAAATCAGCTTACGATTAGGAATAACTATTATATGGAAAGTGTGAGAACAGTAACAGCTAGGGATATTTTTACCAGGCAAATATTTTTAGTCAAAAAAAGATTCACTGATCCAGACCTTTCCACTGCAGACTGAACCCTGCCTACATAAAGCCCATTTTTTTAAATAAGACACAAATTAGTATATTTTAAACGTGTATGCTGCTTTCGCCAGCGTGTGTGGGATTCATCCAACCGATTACAGAAATTCTCCACTTAATCAGATGAAATGACATGACACAGCATACTAATTGCATGAGTCTTGAAATTAATTTTCTTCAGCTTTGAAGCACACAAAGGGTATGAGAAAAAGCAAGTACATTTGGACATTATATTCCAAAATGGTCTCTAATTCCAGATTATTTCCAATTTGTAGTGCAATAACATGATGAAAATCTTTTAATACAATTTCTAGACAATGTGATATAAACATAATTTTAAGTTATTCTAGACCTTTTAGACACTTAACCAAGACCTGACCTAAAGTTCATAAACATCTTCTTCTGTTATCAGATGTCAAATTCTCCTTAACTTTAATGCAAGTAATAAAAACCCAGAAAGAGCAGAAAGCACTTTAATGTTCCTACCATTTCCTTGAAATGAGAAACATCACTGTTGCGTTCATACATCACACCCTTCATTTAGATAGTCCTAACGTCACAAACTAAGAATACGGTCCAACAATCACAAAGCAATTGAATTAATGCTCTCGAAAAAGCAACCCTCTCAGATGAAACATCACAGCTGAAAGTTTAGATTTATCTCACTTCACACGCCAACAACCTGGACCAACACATGCAATCAGCCCTCCTGCTCTAGCTAAGGGGTAGCAATTCTCAGCTGAAAGGGTCTGCTCAGCACACACCATTTTATGATTGCTGCA
Source organism: Pelecanus crispus (assembly GCF_030463565.1). NCBI lineage: Eukaryota > Metazoa > Chordata > Aves > Pelecaniformes > Pelecanidae > Pelecanus > Pelecanus crispus. Next base: position 192,516,387 of record NC_134643.1, on the reverse strand, counting down.
ATTTTCTGACCAGACCCTAAGTTAAGCTAGTTTTACACGATATAAATAGATTTAATTAGTTAGCAAATACAAGCACGTATTCAAAGCTGCTTGTTGTAGCCGTGCAGCACTTCTGTTTCATATCAGTCTCTGAGATTTCGGAAGCTCATCACATGGGATGGGAGTAGATGACTTGTGTGTTTATCAAGAGTCAGAATATGTAAGACCAGAGAAATTCAGTTCCAAGGAAACAGTACTCCACATACACAGCAGGCACTGACTTACTGAAAAAATCGCCAAAATGGAAGGAAATCCACGTTCCCTAAAATACACTATGTGTACTAGGAGACACAGAACATACATTACACTGGATATTTTCAGGAATTTTAAAATCTGTTCAAAGAACATTAATATCCCTAAACCTTGAGCTATTACTCACTAAAGAATTAATTAACTCTTTCATGTCATTTTTATGCCTACATAAGCCATTCCCCCCCTATTTCTACTCACGCTTTAAAACACCAGTATTCCTAAAAGCAAACCAATAACTTCAAAATTAAATCTATTTTGCAAATCACCCATTCAAAATTAACTCCCTAAAGTTGGTGGTAAATAACTATGCAGGCTCTACAGAATGTATTTTTGTATCCAAATGTTAAAAAAATACTAGACTGGTAAACATCAACCCAGGAAATGTAAGCACTTCATGAAGGATACATCTGAAGTTTACATTTTACCACCAACAGATATACTGGGCTGAGGTTTGAGCATCTTAGACAATTCCATGGCTGCAGGCATCAAAATTGAGCATAAAGCTTTGGCCCGATATCCTCAATTAACTTCATTTAGCCTTTAAAATGTTTGAAAAACTTCGAGCTGCCAACTGAGTCATTAGGTAATTTGCTAATAATGCTTTCCTGAATCTACACACAAGTCACAACACAGCAATTTGAGATCGGAAGGGACCTCTCAGGTTGTTGAATTTGGGTTCACATTATTGCCGACAACCAGGTCATGTAAAGTTTTTCAAAAGCATTGATCAGGCTACAGCTACATCTTAAGAAAGTGATCGGTACCTTTTCCTCTCCCATCAGCAATTAAGACAGTGCTCCAGGATCTCGCTGTTCTGAGAAACCTTCTTCTAATTAATCTCAGCTGGACATTAAATCTGAAGCATAAGCAATAATCACTGCCAGTTATATTAACTACTTTCCTACTGTAATTTAGGAGAAACAAGAAATGCACATCCCACAATCCCACGTTACTTCTCACTTTTCCAGAATCACCTCTGATCTGCTTGCCAAAACCTCTGACTTCCCCATACAGCATCTTGTATTGTCTAGTAATACAACATCCCTCCAGAAGGATGGGACTATAAGAAGAGTAGAATAGAATAGAATAGAATAGAATAGAATAGAATAGAATAGAATAGAATAGAATACAATACAATACAATACAATACAATACAATACAATGCAATGCAATAGAATGCAATAGAATACAATAGAATACAATAGAATACAATAGAATACAATAGAATACAATAGAATACAATAGAATCACTAATGATCTTTACTACTTTAGTCATTAACAATTAGGAAAGTGATTCACAATATTACAATCACAGCACCTCAGTGCTCCACAGTGGTATATTTTCCTGAAGAAATCTAATTATAAAAATTATAGCCACATCTCATAAAATTAAGAAGGTGTACATATGTGTTCAATTATCCAAGAATGTTGAACGCAACTCTACATTGCCATAATCTAAATGACAAAAATAAATGGTATTTGTGGGTATTTTATCACTAAAAAATGAGAGGCATCTTCTTTTATATCAGCACATTTTTAAATATTCAGTATATTACACTTGCAAATTCAAAACTAACAGTTTTACTTTCAAAGACAACCACATCACTTACTTCTAATTCACTCAGTTTGTATACTTCCACATTTGCACAAGTCAAATTTTTTTCTGCTGCTGCTAGAAAAACCCAAAGAAAGGAGAAAATACTCTGAATTTAGAATAGAAAACAGTAAACTGACTATAGATGCATTATTGGCAACTGCAAACTAAAAGATTGAATGATTAAAGATAAAACTTGACCCTCTACTACTTTTCAGGTATATAAGCGGACATGCTGCTCAAGATGTGTCAGGAGAATGACGAAAAGAACATCAGGAAATTTCTCAAAGTGAGGAGAATGAAAACGAGAACAGGAAAGGCCATAAAACAGGGCAAGTCAAATGTAGACAGGAAATTAAGAGGGTGAAGAAGAATTTTAAAATCACCTTGCAACAGATGCTCATGCTGAGACTAAAATGTGTCTTAAATATTTTGAAAGATGAAAGGCAGCTAGGGGGTTGGCAGGATCATTTTTCAACAGAGGTATGAAAAGGGCACTCAAGGATGAGAAGATCACAGCAAAGCAGCTCATCAAATTCTTGGCATTTGTCTTTACAACGAAGATGATGAGATGGTATGTCACACAGTATATTCTTTGTAACATCAGAACAGCTACATCAACATGAAGCACGCATACAGGAAGTACTAGACCAGCCAAATCACTAAGACATGTGGACCAGATGGCATTGACCTGAGAGCCTTGAAGGTCCTGAAAGGACCACTGATACTAACTTCCAATCCCGGTAAAACAGTAGAGTCCCTACAAAAGAATGATATTGCTGAGCTCATACACATCCGATGGGGAAAAGTCAACAGAGCTTTTGTAGAGGAAAATACTACCTTGCGACCTGCAGGGAGTTCAGGGGATAGAGAGGAAAGCATGTGGACAAATGAAGATCCAGTGGACTCGGATTTTCAGAAAGCCTTTGACCAAGCTTCCCACCAAAGTTTACTGAAGAAATTAAGTTAGAATGGAATTGGAGAAAGGGGCTTTTTGTGGACAGAAAGTTACTCAAGGGATAGGAAGCACAAGTAGGGCTTAACAGTCACTCTCTCTTCTGGACTCCCAAGGAATCAGGTTTATTCAAATTCAGTGACCCAAAGAAGAATCACACAATGAAATCTTCAGATCTGCAGAAGATACTAAGCTCTTTTGAGTAGTTAAATTCCGTACCAATGGTGACGATCTCAAAGGATGTTAAAAAATTGAGCAAGAGGGCAAAGAGGCAGAAGATGAGCTTCAGCCCAGGTCAATGGAAGATGCTCTGCTTCGGGGAAAAAAATCTAAACTTCACTTACATTCTCACATCAATTTTGAGTGGAGAAGAGATCTGGGAGTCACAGTTCACAGCTCTCTGTGCTCAACCACAGCCAGAAAAGCCAAAAAACTTTGTCACCAAGAAAAGTAACAAAACCAAGACAGAGGATGTCATTTTGTTGCTATATAAAACACTGGTGTACCAGACAGTTCTGGTGTCTCCAACTCAAGAAACAGGGTTAAGAGAAAGTACAGAGAAGGGCAACTCAAATGATCGAGAGGACGGAGCAGCTGTCTTACAAAGAGAAATTAAAAAAGCTGGAACTCTTCAATTCGACGAGCAGAAGACCGAGGGGGTAATATGATCAAAGTTTATAAAAGCATTTTATAAAAAAGTTTATGAAAGTATGGTGAATGGAGAACTATTGCTCACTAAATCCCACAATATTATAACAAGGAGGAATGTGATGAAACTATATTGAGATCAGCTTAATAAAGACAAAAAGCAGCACATCTTTACACAGCAGGTATGTAAGCTTGCTGCACAAAGCTTGCTGTCACAGGAGACTGTAGAGGCAGACAGCGTCAGCAAGTACAAAAAAAGGATTAGACAATTCAAGAACACCACCTCTGTATGTGGTCCCTTTAATCCGCCATGGGGAAGTACCAGGGGAATAGACTGCAGCCAAACTCACATGCTGCTCCTGAACTGCCTTTCCTATTCCACTGTTGCAGATGGATTATTGTCTGACCCAGCAAAAAATCTCACAGGTTGGATTTTTCCCACTATGTTGACAGTATCTCTTTTGCTTTAAATCTGATGCTTGTGTTTGTAAGTGGACCTAGGCCCTCATTTACCAAAATAATTAATATTTGTATTATTGACAGACCAGGCCATTAAAGAAAAAAAAAAGAGATGATAGCATTTGATATTGTTTAACACCCTCCTGTGACACTTCTTATTCATACAACTTTGCAAAGTTGAGTACTGAAATAAAACCAACCCTCTTCTTTTTAGTATTGTGGAGAGTTTGGTACATTTTCACCGTCTGCACAGGTATGGCTTTAGGCAGAGCCTTCATTACATTACAAGGTAAAGTCTCACAGCTCATATTAACTCAGAGCCCCTTAAAGTATTCTGTGAGTTCAGTAGACAGAATATTACTTTTATTATTAAAAAATGTGGTGATCAAACTCTTGATTTTGATTAAAATTATGGCCTGGGAATTCCAAGCTTGTGATTTTCTTGACAATCTCTGTACAGCAGCTTCCATTACTGTCACTTATGCTGACAGACTTTTCATTAGTTATGTCAAAATAAAAATAGATTTTTATCTACCCAGAATAAAAACTTCATCAACTCCTCAGTGCAAGGTTACATTTTAATTGAAGATTCCTGATCATAGTGAAGGGAGCCTGAGATCTGAAAATTAAAACCAAACCAAGAATTATGTTATACTTATGAATTTAAATGGCTAAAAATGGTCAAAATAAAACTGAAAATCAATATGATCATGTTGACTATATAACATTGCTTTAATTTCAATAAAATCTTAATAAAAGGAAGTACCATCAAGAACTGATCACTCAGTGGAACATGTGGAGCTACCATGGGGTACCTAAAGCACCATGCTTGCCTCAACTGAGATGCCCCAGACTGCTGCTGCTAACACATCCTCCAGGTTACATTAGTGACAGAGAAATCACAAAAAGTGGCAAGTTGCATATGCTCAGTCTGTCATTGTTGATGACAGTTATCCCTGTCCCATTAAAGAAAAAAACAGTCTAGCTAGCTTTGAGAAAACAGCTTTCCAAAATCTCAGAATGAAAGCCAGCCACACTCCCCCTACTCCCCACCACAACGCTAACCTGTGATTAAGCATCATCATTTTTGTGTAATAATAAAACAGTATGTTCTTCCAAAGTTATTCTTATATTCCATATTTTTGGGGTCCTTTATGTGGATGGACTCTAGCCTAAGAGAAACTGTACTACAAATAAATGCAATTACACAGCTTATGCGGTGCATTTTTTCCTCAGCCTTGTTCTCCCTTCATGTTCCCTTCCAGACTATGCTAGGGAAACAGATTTTGCATTACTGTTGTTAAAATTTAAAAAAAAAAGCTTTCAGCTTCCTCTACTTGGAATATATGGTAGTGTAGTAAAACATGAAGTAAATATGAAATTGCAGAGTAATTGTCATAATAAAAATATCTTGGTAGCAAGGTGAAGTTCAATTAGCAGATTAATTTAAAAATAGAGGTCATAGCACATATCAAAAATGAACAGGATATTGCCATATTACGATGAAACATTACACTGGGAATTAAAAAAAAAAAAACTATTTTAGATATAAACTTGATACTAGATTGAGAATCAGAGAAGAAACTCTATCTGCAGTTCAAGTATTTAAACTCCTAACTTCCACCCATGTACAACATGTTGATCTCACTCTGTGTTCTCATTAATCAGGGCATGAAACAGCTGTAATACACTGAAAAAAGATAAAATGCTTCATAGGACTGTGACTTAGTGCCAAAGATTTAAGGGTCTTGGTGTTTACACAACTCAGCTAACTTAGTCTTAAAGTAGTATTTTATAGCTACCGTTTGGAACTTCAATAGCTCTTCCTTTTAAATTACACATGCTCTGAGCAGAGAGATTTAAAACAACTACATTGAACTGGTTTTCAGAGAGAAGAATATAAATGGCATGTATCTCAGGAAGAAAAAAATGGAAAAAATAAACCCCATAATAAACAGTCAAGCTGGCAAGATTTTTTTTCTTTACCAGAGTTATTTAGGTCTTGGTCTCAACTAAATAGGAGGAGTACTCAACACACTTGCCAGTCTGTGAAGTATATGCAGTATAGGTCCAAAATAAACCATTTTGCCACCTCACACAGCAAAACACGAAAAAAAAAAATCCCACTACGTTTCCACAGAAAAGAGCAAACTCTTCCTCTAGTTCTATCCAGTGTTAATATGCAAATAACAGTTGATCAATTACTTGAGGAAATTACAAAAGCATCATATATCAAAAATATATTAAACACCGCTACAAATTTTTAAGCAATCCTTTCTTGAAAACAAATCATAAGTTAAGCTTGTCATAACAAACCTTCTGTGTTTTACTTCTTGCAGTTTTAATTTTTGCCCCTCTGTGAATGTTTAAACAAATTCCAGTGATACTGTCAGACTTCCTAGGAGCTACGCTGGGTAGAAAGGAGCCTACACAGAGCCATTTGGAGCTTGTGACTCTCCGAGGAAAGTTATGGAACAACTCATTTCCTTCTTGCAGGCTTTTTCCACATCTCTATCTGACTTTCACCAATCATGTTAGGAAAGAGAAAAAGCTTTTAGCAACAGAATTCACACCAGGTCAGGAAGAGTTGTAGAACAGAATAGAATAGTTCAGTTGGAAGACACCTACAACCATCATCTGGTCCAAACCATACACATTGTAAACATGCAGTTTCAGGAAATCTCAGTATCACGCAAATGTGTTTAAGAAGAGTAAGTTCTTAGAATCTTTATATTTATTCACCACTTTGAAGAAATGAAAAACGTAAAAATACCATCCCATCCATTCACACCTTAACCGTTTCTAAATTACCAGTCATTGTTAGAAAGTGATCAGTCATTGCAGTTGGTATCTTACTCGATGCTCAAGTCTACAGAGACAAATAGACACCAATTTCACAGATGCTGTAGTCCTGTGATCTGTAGATTCCTGATATGTTTAGAATTACAAACAGAGAAGTTCCTTAACTGAATAGCCAAGCATTCCTGAATTTTTACAGTGTTTCCAACTACCGCAGATACAGCAATTACATGCTTTAATCTAATTCAGTGGCTGCACTCCATTGCAAGTTTATATTGGCCCCGATTTTATTTTACTGGATGGCACATAAAATCCTGGATACACATTAATCATGTTTTGAATTACATTTTCTAGTATTTTTCCACTAACAGTCTTAGCTTGATACTCTACTTCTAGAATAGTTAAATCAATAAAACCTTTAATTCCATAATAACTCAAAAGCAAGGATCTCTTACTTACCTTAACAACTTTTCGGGCATGGGGAGACAAATAATAATGTATTTCCCACTATTGAGAAATTCATCTCTAAGTGAGAAAGCTGGGAATCTAATTTGAGTGACAGCGGTAAAATTATACTAGTAAAATATGCAACAATGAAAAAAAGCAATGTACTGCAACAGGCACTTAGAAGAGCTAATGTATTACAGATAGTGAAAAATCCTTTTGATTATCATAAAAATTATTTAGAGAAAGCAGAAATAAAGGATAGATATGCCACCGATTGGATATCTATTCCCAGTTTGACCGCAGATTTTACAAGTGACCTGGGGCAAATCAGTTACTGTGTGTTCTTTGATCTCCACACTGCAAAAAATACCTTCTTTATTCTCCTCCACAGGAGTATGGTTGTGATTTCTTACCATTTTATTGAGCATCTCACTAAAAGTGGCATTTCATTTTAATCAAATTTGTTCATGAATAACTTTTTAAATGATGGGGACTTCAGAAGTAATAAAAGTGGAACTACAGAAATTCACAATACCTATCCTTTATGATCAGGATGATAGAAAAAAACATTGAAAAGCACAAACTGTAAACAAAGCTGCAGGATAAAAAGCTGCATTTTGAAACAAGGAATAACACAGAACTTTTTTAATACTTGTACTCCATAACTAATACTGGTACTGTACATTCAGGTTACACATATTCATAATTAAGGAGCATAGTTGTTGCAGAATCACAGAACAGTTGAGGTTACAAGGGACCGTTGGAGATCCATCTAGTCCAGCACCCCTCACAAAGCAAAGTCACCTAGCAGTCGAGTTTTGAGTATCTCCAAAGATGGAGACAACACACCCTCCCTGGGCAACCTGTTCCAGTGTTCAATCACCATCAGAATAGGGTGTGGGGGGAAGTTTTTTCTTGTGTTTAAATGGTATTCTCTGTATTTCAGTTGTGCCCATTGCCTCTTGTCCCATCACTGGGCACCACTGATTCTGACTCTGTTTTCCTTACACTCCTCAGATATTTGTACGTATTCGTAAGATCCCCCTGAGCCTTCTCTTCTCCAGGCTAAGCAGTCCCAGCTCTCAGACTCTTCTGATATCAAAGATGCTCCAGTCTCTTAATTATCTTTGTGGCCCTTCGCTGGACTCTCTCCAGTACACCCACGTCTCTCTTCTACTGAGCAGCCCTGAAGCGGGCACAGCACTCCAGGTGTGGCCTCACCAGTGCTGAGTAGAGGGTCAGCTCCCTTGACGTGCTGGCAATACCCCTCCTAATGCAGCTCAGCACACTGTTGGCCTTCATTGCCCCATGCTCCTTCTCTGCCAAGCTGCCAAGCTGCTTTCCAACCAGTCTGCCCCCAGCCTGTACCAGTGCATGGGCATCTTCCTCCTCAGGTGCAGGACACAGCAGTTGCCTTTGCTGAACTTCATGAGGTTTCTGTTGGCCCCTTTCCACAGCCTGTTCCTCTGAATGGCAGCACAGCCATCTGGTGTATCAGCCGCTCGTCCTCATTTTGTATTGTCTGTACACTTTCTGCGGGTATACTCTGTGTTATCATCCTGGCCATTAATGAAGATGTTACACAGCGCTGTCCCCAGTAACAACCCCTGGGGTACACTAGTAGTGTCTGACCTCTAACTGGAGTTTGTGCCACTGATGACAACACTTTGAGCCTTGCAGCCAGTTTTCAGTCCATTTAATCATTCATTTATCCAGCTTGTATTTCATGAGTTCGTCTATGAGAGTGTTATGGGAGACCATGTCAGAAGTCTTGCTAAATTCAAGATAACAACATCCACTGCTCTCTCCTCATCCACTGAGCTAGCCACTTGGCTGCAGAATGCTATCAGGCCAATGGCTTCCTCTTCATAAAACCATGCTGACTCCTCCTAATCACTGTCTTGTCTTTCACGTGTTTGGAAATGGTTTCCAGGATTATTTGCTCCATCACCTTCCAAGGGATCGAGGTGAGGCTGGCTGGTCTGTACGTCCCCAGATCCTCCTTGCTCTTCTTGAACATGAGTGACATTTGCTTTCTTCCAGTCCTCAGGAACCTCCCCCCGTTGCTACAACCTTTGAAAGGTAATGGAGAATGGCCGTGCAATGCCATCAGGCAGTTCCCTCAGCACTTGGAGGTGTAGCCCATCAGGTCCAGTGGACTTGTGTACATGGCAGCTTAAGTGTTCCCAGACTTGATCCTCCTCCACCTAAGGTAAGTCTTCCTTGCTCCTCACTTTCCCACTGGTCTCAGGGACATGGGACTGCAGAAGGCTGGTCTTACCAGTAAAGACCAAGGTGAAGAAGGCATTGAGTATCTTGGCCTTCTCCATGTCCTTTATCACCAGGTCCCCTGCCTCATTCAGCAGCAGGCACAAGTTTGCCCTAGTCTTCCTTTTTCTGCTGATGTACTTGTAGAAGACCTTCTTGTTGGCCTTCAAATCCCTTGCTAGATTCAACTCCAGGTGGGCTTTGGCTTTCCTAACCCCATCCCTGCATGATTGTTTCTCTAAATTCCTTCTGGGTCACCTGCTGCTGCTTCCACCTTTTGTACACTTCCTTTTTAAGTCTGAGTTTTTTTCAGAAGCACTTTGTTCACTCATACAGTAGACTGCTCTTAAGATTGTAGGACTATCACAAACAGCCAGATTCTAACTCTGTCTTTTACTCTACCTTCTGTTACTTCTAAAAGTGAAATTCCTTGTAGCAAAACCACACCTTTTTTCTACGTTTTCTTTTCCTATAACTCCTTACAAATATTACTTGCACAATTTCTCCCAATCAGGATTTTCTTATATGAAAATCTAGCAGTTCTAGACAATTTCTGAAGCCCAAATTGGCACCAAAAATCCCAGTTGCAGTTACTGTATTTTAATTAATTTGGAATTATTAATTAAATTTAGTAGGTAAATATTTTATAACTTGGTGTAATTTGGAGGAAAATAAAAAAAGTTTGTGATATCATACTGAATAAGTGCCAAACAGATATGAACTTTACTTTCCAGCCCACTAACAGTCCTCTCTAACCTCTGGTAGGTGAGTTACTCATTGCACCTCAATTCTGAAGAGGCAGAAAAGGAATAATACTTCCTCACCTCAAACAGACGTTATGCTGATACATTTACTTGTTTGTGCAGCTACAGATAAACATTACATGTGTACCTGTTGAACCACTATAATTTTAGGAAACGGATTATTACCACAAGAGTGCTGATGAATTCCCCAAAACAGCAAGGCACTTTCAGTAAAGGACAGGGTCTCAGCTGTTGCTAGCGATTCTCATGGTAAAATCCTATTTTCCTTCCCAGTCTTTAGCAGCAACACTGGTGGAAGCAAAATTCTCATATTACAATGAGAGGAGGAAATTCTCTCTTCTGAGATGACCAGACTGGAGAGCAGAAGAATAACATACATTGGACCCTCCCTTCCCCTCTGTTTACTGATGGGAAATAAGAGCCTGTAATTACTTTCTAATTCACATTCCCTTTGTGACCAGGCTCATTCACGTACATGCTATTTTCTCTCATTCAGAAAACACAGTAAAGCTTCTTCTCCCAAAACACACATCTCTGACTGGAACACGGCAGATCAGTAACTCTCAGAGTTTTATACAGCGTGGCTCATGCTTGTCTATCCATCAATGAACCTCTTCTCTAGCTCTATATAGGCTCTGGCTCTGTGTCCAAACCCTTGAGTTGTGGAATACAATGCATTGCCTCACTTCAGTCCATAGGAAAATCAGCGAGTGGATCCTCTTGAAACATATTTCTGGGCACGTGAAGGAGAAGGAGGTAACTGCACGCAGTTAGCATGGACTTACCAACAGTAAATCATGCTTGAACATCGGGGAATCTTTTCTATGACCCCTGCATCAGACAATAGCATAGCACCTCCCATTCCACTTGCTGTTCAACAGCTCTTATTGCTAAAATATAAGAAATGTAGTAGTTACCTGCTTTTCTTCTTTTGGTGAGTTGACCAGTTAAGTATGGACTTTGCCTTTTGAGTTTTAAACAGCTTGATGGTATTTTTTTCCATTTAAACCATTTAAATTGCTATTAACAAAACAGCCCTAGTATAAAACCAAGTAAAACTAGAAACATGGAAATAAATGTGCTAGAATAAAACTTGACTATAGTTGTCTTCTTTTTTTTTTTTAATTGAGGAAAGTACTTCCCATATAAATAAATTCTCAGTTTTATAAAACATGTCAATTTACCTATCCATTGTGTAAGAGGATCTGACACCTTGAAGAGCATTTATGTGTTTTACAGTGGCTTGCTTTCAGATTCTGATGCAAAAGCTACTTTCCATGGGAGCTAAAAAAGGCAAATTGTATTTCAGCTTCAATAAAACCTCAAAAATATTCTGAAGTCTTTGTTTAACAATGTATCCTCCATACCCACTGACATAATCAGAGACTCATAAAGGATCTAGAAGAGGCATAAAAAGATCTTTTAGTCCACACTCTCCTCCAAGGTAATGCTAACTGTATACAGATTTGCAAAACCAGGTTATTTACCATCTTATTCTGTCCCATTTTTTTCACTTGAATTTTTTTTCTGGCCCATTTGTTTGCAAAAAGGGCACTATCATCTAACATCTGCATCAGAAGACAGAAACACATGAGCAGTAGAGGCGCCACATCTCATTAAGCCTGATTCATTGCTTCTGTAGAGTTAATCTTCACATGTCCAGCTCCCAATCACAGAATCCCTAGACAGAATGATGGGGGGTCTAAAATCTGGCTTTTCACATGACCCGACTGTCATTACAAAAATACACCATCCTTCTTGCCTTTCTATTTAAATGAGGTCTGCATCTGCCTTTGTCAGCCATCCTTAGACTATTCCCATAAGACATTTGCCTAAGATGTTCTTAAAGCCCCCAGTTACAGAGATACTCTACCACTAAAATGTTTTCCCTTGTGTAAACCTCCCTTGTTGCACTTTAAACCCATAAAGCTCTGCTGTAGGACAATGATACAGATGTAAAATGTCAATAAATGAACTCAGAACTCAAAGACCGTTCCTAATTCACAGTACTTTGTAAGGAAAAAAACAGGGAGAACAGCAGTTACTTGATAGGACAATTGTTATTGCTCTTCACTTGGCATACCCCAACTTTCTTTTGTTCAAATCACACTAACTTTTCATCAGGAGAAAATATGAACACGCCGTTATTAAATGAGTCATAAGGTTGCTCTGCTTTTTGACCAAACTAATAAATTTACATCTAGAAGTACTTTAAGCAGAACAAAGGTGGAGAATTGCAAATGTTTTTCCAGAGGATATAGGTTATGAAAGTCTTATATCCTGCTATGTACTAAGATTAGGCTTAGTATACAGCCTCTGAAGTAGATATGATTATGCTGTGTGAAACCTCTCAATGAAGTACCATCTTCAAGAGCATTTATAAGCGAGAAGCTCTGTTCTCCTCCGGGATGCGGATCGAGCGTCCTATTTATTTCATTGGCCTTTCACATAAAAGTGGAAAGCATGGAAAATTTCTTTTTTAAAATAGATGTGGTTAATCAGATTTCTTCTTATGTCTCCTGATCATGTTTCTTTGGGATCTACTCTCTTCTGTTTAAAATACTTTTATTCTCATAATTGCTTACTTGTCTTTAATAAAGGTACTAGAAACTTTTGAGATTCATTCAATTTCTAAGCTTTAAATACTTCAGGAACATCTGCAGTTGCTACCTTTTCCCTGTGCTAAGAGTTGGAGGATTTTGCCAGATAAACCCTAGAAAATCTTGCCCATGCTGTCTCCTATGCTGTGACAGTCACAGAAAGGAAGATGCAGTGACTGCTCAAGGTTTCAGGTTAAGCAGCCAACAATAGTAAGTCTGAGTTGAGACAACACCATTAGGAGCTTCAATGACTGAGGCACAAGCACGCATGTTTCAGGACCAGTAATTTGGAGCAGAAAGGCAGGGCAGGTGCTCCTTAGTACTAAACCCACCCAAACTTCTAAGCCAGAGCATCCATTTTCTTTGCACACTTGTGCTAGAGGCTGAAGTACATTAGAACTTTCTCTATGCACAGAGGAAGCCATAGAAACCAAGCTAAAATAATTAAAATTATATTAATCAGATCTAAGCTGTATGATGAAAATTTTAGATCTACAGGATGATCTTCAATATTCTTTCAAACTAGCTAGGCTTCAAAGAAAAGGCTAGGTAATTATAGTCTTATGCTATCTTAAATCCAAGAAAAATAATTCTAGCTATTTGTTATAATGCTTTTCTTGTTAAAAAATGAAAACCCCTTTAGATAGACTATTTTAAGAAAAAATGAGTGGTCCAAAATGTCATTTGCACAAAGATACTGTGCATTTATTAATTGGTTCCAGATGGTAGTTAGAGGTGCTGATCACAAGGACCTGGATGAGAGAAAGGCAACAACAAAGTCAAAGCACCCACATCAAGAGTTATTTCTGAGTCACCCGAACTTATCACTCTCACTTCTTCCAACCAGACTCCTGATATGGTCTTATACTAGCAAGAAGTCTGGGAATAAATGTGACTAATACTCCTCTTTTTTTTTTCCTTCCCCCCTTTTTTTTTTACACCAAAGAGATGCTTCTCAAACAGTTAAACCATCTGTACACTTTGTATCTTGCAAGGCTAGCCCCACTGATTCTTCTGGGGAAACAGAAGAAAAACTACACTTGCCTATTTATATGTATGATACACTGGCTTTATTTATTTGGGCTGAAACTACCATCGCTAGCAATTCTAGAGACACAGCAGTTAACACCACAAAAATATGGATGCTTTCTACAATCTAAGACAAGTTTCAAATCAGCAGTGCTGATTTTAAAGGCATTCATTGAGTTATCCCATCAGCTGCAGAGACTGCAAGTGTTTTCCTTTAACACCGCAGCTACTAGCCGATTTTCAGGTTGCCAGCTGGAAGGTGATCGATCAGTGAAACTGGTTAACAGCAGCCAGAGATTTCAAGAGGGCATTTGATCAAGCTTCACTGAGCAGCAGCCTCTAAGGGTGCTCATTTGCTCTACAGTTACCCAAACTGATAGAGGATTATTCATCTAATGACGCTGTAGTTGCTTTTGAACTATCGTTCAAGATGTTGAGTAGGTTTTGCATACACAATACGAGCATACAGCAAAAACGTAAGGTATTTTAATTACAAAAGGGAAAATACTTCTCACCAGACTTTTCTCTCTAAACTACAAATCAGAACTGCTAAACCCTCAGAGACTTTCACTTGCACTTAAAAATGTAGCTCCATACCCTCAGAAGGGGCAGAATGTATCGAGGTCTAGGCATACGTTCCCTTCCATTAACTGGCGTGGTAAATGGCCTGTCAACACAATACCATGGGCGCCATCACCACCAGCAGCCTTAAACCTCTTTATTCTCCACAGGAAGTGATGGTTTAATTTATATACCTGTTAGTTAATGAAGGTCTTAAACTCACAAGAGAAGCCCGTGGGGGAAGACGCATGGATAGGCACTGACAAGCTAATAGATGATGAGAGCGGCAGGAGGCCTTGAGGTAGGTTCGTTATTGAAGGCTAATGGGCTCCTCCATCTTCCTTGGGCCCACCCCATCTATCTGGAATGCAGCACCGAGCCACTGAAGCCCATTTAATGAATGGGTCCTGCTAGGCACCAGACCTTTTGCTTTTTATCTGCATTAGAAATTGGTTGGGTTATAATTCTGAATGAGAAGGCTGAAGGTTTCTTCATGTGTTTTCTAACATACCTTAAGGTTGATAGAATGAAAATACTACTATTCTATATGTAAAAAAATTGACCGTCCAAGCCTGAGACAAAGATCAGGGATGTTGTAATTTTTACATTTCCAATACAGAACATCTTTTTATTATTATTATTTATAATCCTCTATCTATTTTAAGACTCGACTTCAGTGGGGTGGGAGGTTAATGAAAAGCAACTAAAAATAAATATTCTGACAGATAAAGCACAGTGACTGGACGGGGGGAAGCATTTTCTTTGCAGGAGAAGTTTTTTTTAAAGAAGTTTTACAGTAGTTTTACTTTCTGCTGCCTTAATCACCAAAGATTAATGCAGAGGCTGCTGTGCCTTGGAGCATCCTTTTGGTGCCATTTATATTTGGACCAAAAATGGTCTGAATCTGGTCCAGGGCACAAAACAAGGAGTTACTGCCCCCAAAAAGCCTGCAGCTTTAAACAATCAAGATACAAAAAGGGTGCAGTAAGACACCCTAGGGAAGGAATATGGCAGTTTTTAACTAAGGAGCAACAAAATTTAAATTACCTTTTTAATACCAAAAGGAGATGAAGGCATTTAAATGGAGAGAGAAAAGTGGCATGATATGCGTGAAATGAGAAAAAGGATCCTTAAAGCAGCACTGGCACAAAAAAAGGACAAGGAAGAAAAAAGAAAGGTTTATTATTCCAGCATCACTGCCAATGATGGGAAAAACCACACACAAATAAGCAAGGGTCTCTTGCAGTGTGAGCCTACGTCCTCCGATTTACAGTAACCATTCACATATGCTATGAATAATCAAGAATTATTCATATGAATAATCATATTCATTATGAATAATCAATGACTCAGAAAAACTACACTTTGAAGTCTCTGCTTAAATGTGTTAACAACATTTGTTATCATTTGATACATGGTGTCACTGAAATCATACAATTGAATCTAGCCATTTCATTCACCTACCTAGAAACCTTTTCAATGAGCAAATAGGACCAATACTGAAACAGAGAGAATGTGCACTAACATTGCTATCAAGAGCAGGGACATCTTTCTGGATAAGCAAGCCCCAGCAGTATTAAACAAGAGAGTGATATAAAGTACATCTCCTCACCTACTGGTAAGCAAAGTAGAATATTCTTGTTCTAAGGATATCTGGAAACTGGCTCTAACCGGTTGTCTGAGGAAGATCCACAAAAAAGCATAAATACAAACAATTTTAAAATTACACTAACATTTCTCCAGTATGAAAGAGAAATAATCTATGAGTAGAGTCCAACTAGGGTATAATTGGATATGTTAACACTAAAAAGTGGGAAAAAAATTGAAAAAGTGGAAACCACTGCTTATTTCAGAATAGATGTTGGATAATATTAATACAGAAAATTTTTTATTTTCCATCTCTTAAGAATAATTAATGTATTGTTATCTACAAATTAGGATTTGAATAATAAATGATGACCACTGATGGCCTTTTTGTGTTTAGTGAAGATCAAGACAGGTTCTTCTGTCTCGGAAGAAAAAGCCCTCCCTACCACGAACTGCCCTAGCATACCACATGATGCTAAATTTTACATACAAGATGCAACAGACTTACTCCAGATCTTGATGGTTGGCAAAGACTGTAATTAATCCTAGAAATTACTTGCTATAATTGTGCCAATAGTGAGGATGAAGACAATATGGAAGCTATCTATATGAAGGAACCACATATTGCCTTTCCATGGGACGGACATATAGGTGAGAATATACAATCCCAGTAACCAAATGCGTTAGCTTACAATGCAATACACAAAGACGCCTCCACTACCAACTTGGTACTAATTGTAAGGAATTCTAATAGAATTTAGACAGAATTTAGAATTTAGATATGACAGTGATAATTTTTACTTTAAAGGTATATCATTAGCATGCATGAAAATAATTTAATCCTTTATCAGTTCTAAAAGATATCATTATGAAGCCATAAATCATTATGAGGTGAAAGTTTCCTGCAATCTTTCAAAAAATACATCGTAATTATTTCTAAAATTCACACACTGCATAATTAATACCTGCCTATATACTTCTTGAAAAGAGATAATAAACTGGTTTATAACTAGTAATTCTGCTTTCTACAATAAATAGACACGTCATACAAAGAGTATTTCCACACCTTCCTAGAAGTTATCCGTTGCTTTGAAGCAACTCATTAATGTGTCTTGCATATCCTTCTGAGTATTCTTTTTCTTTACACTACTCTTTTACATTGCAGGATGTCATGGACACTTCCCATGCATAGACTGTTTCTGGACATATAAACTACTTTGGAAGTAAATACTGCACCTAATATTTTAATACAAAATAGCTGATGCCAATGAAATCTCATGTTAACCTTCTTTATTTATGTTCTATTTTATGTTTTACAGGTTATTAAAATGATTGTAGATTCTCTACCTAAAATTTCCAGGTGTTGTTTCTCTACTCAAGCCAGAAAAGCTGTTGGAAAAGCTAGTTCTCATAGCCACTTCCTAAATAATACTGACTTTGTCATAATATTATGTGAAAAGGAGAACACGTGCTGATTTTTATAGTTTCCCAATACTCTACATCTAATGTCTTGAACAAATATGAAGATAAAACACAAACACAGTGTCCTTCTAAAAATGGTAATTTCCTTTTAAATGAAAACAATCCACAAAAGATTTTATTCCTTTTATAAAAACTGGATTATAGCTAATGACCACGCGGGGGTAGTAGTGTGATGGTAATGCTCAGGTACAGTGTCTTGCACCCCGCAGCACACAGCAATGCAAGCGTAGTGGCTGTGTGAAATAAGTGCATTTCTGCAGTGGGCTTTTGATTCTTTATAGCATACATACTTTAACTATAGGACATACATACATATGGCCAATTGCAGTATCAAAATCTGAAATTTGAGAGACTCAGGAAAGAACTGTTGTAAGTTATCCTTTTGTTCTATAAAGGATTTGTTGTGGAAAAACAGAACAGTCACAAATTAACATTTAGTGAGAAAACATATAAAAAAGTTTTGGCAGTCATTTACTGAAAGCTGGCGTTTTCAATCCCTAAGTTACAGAAGAGTAAACATTTTTGCTAAGGCAAGTTGGTAAGTTATCAGTGGTTAGTCACTTCTGGCCTTAAGTTTAGATCTGAATTTTCTATACATAAAGAGGATACTTGGGCCTTACTCTTATAAAAAGAAAGGTTAATTCCTATTCTCTTTTTAGTGTAAAATAGGGTCAATCTTTTTTCTCTTAGTTACATCAGCCAGTATCATAAATAACTGACAAGAGTTGGTCTTGTGAAAGTCACTTGCCTTTTTTAAAACAAGTATATAAATATTTATTAGACTTGTACTGCATGCAAACATAATAGAGGAGAAAAAAGGGAAAAGTGGTTACTTGCTATATAAATAGCTGTAAGTACATACTAGACCATACAGTGCAGCTAAGCCTTATAACAAATTGGTTGTGCCATATGATTTGTTCTTATTCAGCTATGTTGATTCACAGACATTATTTTACTCACATATATTCTATTTTTGATATATAAATAACATATATTACAAATATATATGATTTTTACACACATAGGGGTCCCAGATGCATTTGATAGCATTGTTATACCTGGTCAGAGACTGCCAAGAGAATAGAGGCAGGAAAAGAAAGAAGTCTTGAAGTTGGCAAGCCAAACTGAGCTACAGGCCACTGATTTGTTCCTCTCCAACCTTTTCTTCCCCAATGCTTTTGCGTATGTTTGTAATATGTTGCAAAGTCAGTAATTCCAGCCTTCCCACAGTCTTTGTACAGGCAACATCTGTACTAACATCGAAAGAAGTCTTGTTAAGGGCTTGCCCAGACGTGAAAGTTGATGCCGATTATGGGAGTGTTTGACACTAAAGCATAATAGCCAGTCCATAACCTAATGTGCAGTCACTCTTACCCTCAAGCAAAAGCATCACATTCCTGTTTTGCTTAATCCCCAGCTAAATAACTTCTTCTTCGCTGTCAGGATGATTCATTAAATCAACAGCTATGTCTGAAATAATTCTTCAACAGAGCAAATGCAGCTCTGACAACCCAAGAAAAACACAGGAAGAAAAAAGAAGTCAGAATGGGGCAAGGCATCTCATGGTAAAACCAGATAAAGTCACGGTGGACAAGTGAGCATCATCTTCAGTGGTTACCACTAAACAAAACAAAATTCTAGAACACAAAACTTATTTGCCATACCAACTCTCTGAAAAAGAGGAGGTTGCTTTCAAACAGGAATTTCAACTGCCTAGTTAAATACAATGTCATCTCACTTTATCTGAATAATTTTGCCTTTTTATAATAATATAGTATTAATTAATTAATATTAATTAATATAATATTACCATTGTAATACCTAAGGTCTTCATTTGTCAGTTAATACCCTTTTTGCCTAAGCCAGACGAGGCTGAGCAGTTTGTGCTGGCACAACTATGTTGGTAACTAAAATGACTGCGTCAAACAGACTTAAAATGACCATAATCAAGGGGGATTAGAAAAGCTATTCTTGTTTTTATTTCGTGTGTTTGCTAAATCTTTTACAAAACACTTGCTTTAATTGTAAAATATGGTAAAGAGTCAGTTCTTCCCCTTTGTAAAACACCCCACAGTGCAGCTGAGAATGACATTGCAAAACATTAATAAAACAGGAAAATGCAACTTAAAAAAAACACACAGAGTGTTTTAAGAACATGACAAGTATTGAAAATGTCTTAGAATTAGTTAAGAACTTCTGCCCTTTCATTTGCAACAGACAAAGCTTGTAGGCAGTAAAAGAAGGTAAGAGGAACAGTGTATTTTTAGGCTGAGCTGCTGATATGTAGAAAACTTAACTGACTTGGTCATGGTGAGTCAGCGCCAACAGAACAGTGAATTGAAATCCTAATCCCATTCTCAAACTACTGGATTGACTCACTTCCCACATCCAGTTACTCTACTTGTATTTTATGCAATACCCCACTCAAACCATGAAGTTGCTTCTGTAAATGGAATTTTTCATGTTACAGCCCACTCTTGTAAATCAATCAAGGAAACATTTCATTACTTTTTAATGAACTTCTGTGATCTCACTTCCCATGTCATATTGTATATCCTTGCTTAATGCTAGATAAATGAGTCAAATTGGGCATTCCAGATGACTGATATAAAATAGTTTTAATGCTTCTTCTTAGGAATATGTGTCTACAAAAAACCCTGATCACAAAATAAATAAGCTAAAGCCTAGATATCATCATATCTGTAAATCAATGCACAATATTCTTCACCAATCAGCTGCTCTGGCTTAGAGAAAAAAACAACATACCTTTAGATTTTTTTCATACAAAATGACTTGACCATTTCAAAATGCCAGAAGGTACTAATAAATGATGCCAACGATCCTAAGAAAGTTTGCTCTCCCAGTCTCATTAAAGCTTCCCTGCAGAAAAAAAGCACTTAAGAAGAAGTCTGAAAAAAACCCAGCTTAGCCTGGATCTGATCACTGAAAGCTCCAGTGTTATCTGCTGGTAAGAGGGCAGTATCTTACTCTGCCTCCAACTGTTATGGACAACATAGATAAGTTGGGTATAGATAAACATAAGAGTCTATGCAAATACCAAAGGCTTCCCTTCTGCACTTTATCTAAATCTGTAAACCTGCATGTTTCAAACTTCATTGAGAGGAATAAGAGCTGCTTCCCTTGTCAACGTTCAAAGTTTTGAGGGAGTCAAGAAGAGTGTCATAAATGCAGCAAATCCATTCCTGTACAGCAGAAGCCACGTAGGTCTCAGGGCTGGGTGAAGGCAATTCCTTTTGGTTGGCAGGGTAGCCAAAGGACATGCCCAGCCAGGTTAAGGAAGAACCCAAAACTTGACTTTGAAGGGTGCCAGGGAGTCAGATAGCCTTTTCTGGCATTACCTCAAATGCTGGCATTTGCCAGCCACAATCCGATTTCAAAATTCTCTTTAATCTCTTCATTCACAAATGAACCAAAAGGAAGGGACAAAAAACTCGGTTGTTAATATATTAACTGCTGCATATAGGAAATAGTTGAATTTCTTATCGTTCTATTGCAATTTCCTCACACCTCCCGGGGCTGCGGCAGCATAGACTATCAGTCACATTATGGGAAGCAGGAAAGATGTGAAATTCTGCCCAGAGAGAGTCATCACACAAAGATTTCTTAAGCCGTACGTTACATTTCTAGAGCAAAAATCAGATGCATGATACACCTGGTTGTGTTAAGCAGTCTGGAAGCTATGAAATGGTTAGTTCACTGTTTAAAGACCATCCTCATGAAAGACTATAATAACATAATTAATATATTGTATTTACTTATATCTATATAATATATTTTAAAATATTTAAAGTAAACCTAGTATGTGAGAAAATTCAAACACACAAAAACAATACAAAATTTGGAATAGAGAAGAGCTGACAGTGGTTATGGGGCCACTGGACGCCTTTCCTACACATCACCCCTCCACTCCTCTAAAGCTACCAATGTGAAACTTTCTGTTACCAATTGCTCAAGAGCTGGAAAATTAGCTGCTACCCGGGGGCACATGAGGTGTTAATGGGTTACTCCTTGAAAAAGGCTGTGAACTCGTGGGTACTATAGCAGAAAATATTCAAAGCCCAGAAGAAAGAAGAGAAACAGAAAATCTACTGACACCTTCCACCAAGGTTTTTAAGACAGCAATCTCGAAAACACTCCATTTTAGTTGCATTAGAAAGTGGTAGAGCTGTAATGACACACATGTCTGTATGGCAACAGACTTTCACAGATGCTGTGTAAGTCAGACAGACATATTAGCAAACTGACTTTTTGCCAGCATATCAGTTGTCTGAAGAATTATAAGCTGTACTAGGAAAGAATTTTAACAAACTGTACTAGAAAGCTTTTGGTGGTTTTTGATATAGTTTGTTTAGATTCCTGATGAGAAAATAAGAGTAACCACGCTCTGACCCCACATTCACAATGACACAAGTTTCTCTTGGGTTTCACAGATCCCAACCTCTGTGCAGATGCACAAACACTGGCCGAACGAATTCCACAAGAGCACTTCTCTAACTCTAACTCTGAAGGAATCAAGTCCAAAAAGGTTTTCCAAACTGTCAAATATGACAAATGGATGTCAAATCTATGTTAAAAACATTATCAGACTGCATGCTCCACTCACTTCATAATTGTAAAGCTGGACAGAACGAAGGGTTTCAATCAGTTTGAGCTAGTATCCAAATTCCAGATTTTTACGTTCCATTCCCAGAAGAACAACTCCAATATCAACAGTCCACAAATCTTTAAGAAATGCAATGTATTTAATGCAAGAACATGGAAATAAACTCCATAAAATGCTAGCCCAGACTGCGCTCTTCCACACTGCCATCTGACACACAGACAGAAAATACTTCTGAATTAAACACTACATTATTTAATATAGTGGTAAAAGCACTCCTCTTGCTTAGAAAATATATACCCCTTTTAAAAAATAAAGTGGCTCAGAGCACAAAATACCCTAGACAAGTAAACCAAGTATTGATGTGATTACATTATTCATTGGTTGGGCAGGTGCGATTTTGAAACAAGTCTAAAAAAATGACATATTTCCAACTATTTATCTTGGAGTAAAGAAATGTTGGGGTTTTTTTAGAAAACCAAGACTGGGATCAAGCTTTCCAGATTCAAAAACCCTCCCCACTGATTCACTAAGTAACCTTGGAAAGCCTTTAACATCTTCAGCACCCAACTTTCCCATGCTATGAAGTGCGGATGCCTCCACCGTCAGAGAAGGCGAGGAAGTCATTTAGTCATTATTTAGTACACAGTTTGATCACCACATGTTTTACAGTGTGCCAGGTTATTTTCAATGCATCCTGCACTGGATATAAACCAAATGATCATAACTCATAGAGAAAGCACTACTTTTTGTTTATTAGAAGACCCAGCTTTACAGTCATGACTTCCAGAAGCAGAAGTATTATCCTTATACCTTCTCCTTCTATGTTTTCTAACACAGAACACTACCATATATTTAATAAGGAATGTTAAGATTCACAGTTTACCAAAATATGTGCATTATCCATTGCTGGTTCAAAATATTTATGATCAAATGTTCTAAAAATGGGACTATTCATACCACAAGACTGGCATGATTCACAAAGTTCAATAGAAGATCAGTTTCACAAGCAGAAAAAAATCTGAAAACATAATGAGAAGTTGGGTTTTTTTTTAACTGAAACATAATAATTTCAGAAGGGTGTAAAGGTGTAATACAGTCATCACTGTGTAATTTTAACATCTCACTTGTGCAAAATCTCCATATTCTGGCACACCTAAAGAAACAGGTTTTTGCACAATTTTTCTGCTCTTGTTTCTCAGTTACCCCAAAAAGTAGATCCCTGCACTAGGTAAGGCTAGTTAATAAAAGCCTTCAAGCATGTAAAGAACAGGTTTTTTTCCCACTGATGTAACTGTCATGTCTCTAACTGTGGAATACACATATCAGTATATTCTAATTACTGCCATCAGAAATTTGCATCTCCATCTACACAACACAGTTAGGGGTGGAACAGCTTCTTTGTTAAATCACTTCCTCCAGCTCTGCTTGATCCAGAATAGAGCTAGATCTACCTTTCACTGCTGAAAGAATATATTCTCAGGTTAACCATCTTCCCTCTCTGCAAGTAAAAGGAATGCTGATTGCAAGGGAAGGGCAGAGGACAACACCAAGTACGTCCCTTCTTGCGGAGGACTTCATATGAAGTTTGCTGAAAGTATTTTTCAGCAAAGAAGACAAGAATAAGGAGGAACGACATTTGAAGTAATATCACTTGCTCAAATTGCTATGTTACTGTGCTGGTTTTGGCTGGGATAGAGTTAATTTTTTTTTTCCTACTAGCTGGTATAGTGCTGTGTTTTGGATTTAGTAGGAGAATAAAGTTGACAACACACTGATGTTTTAGTTGTTGCTGAGTACTGCTTACACTAGTCAAGGACTTTTCAGCTTCCCATGCTCTGCCAGGTGCACAGGAAGCTGGGAGGGGGCACAGCCAGGACAGCTGACCCAAACTGGCCCAAGGGCTATTCCATATATGATGTCATGCCCAGTATATAAACTGGGGGAGTTGGCTGGGGGCGGGGAGGACCGCTGCTTGGGAACTGGCTGGGCATCCGTCAGTGGGTGGTGAGCAATTGCATTGGGCATCACTTGTTTTGTATATTTTTTTTATCATTATCGTCATCATTATTTTCCCTTCCTTTTCTCAAGAGAAACTTTAAACTCAACCCACAAAATTTACTTTTTCTTCCCCTTTTTTTTCCAGTTCTCTCCCCCATCCCACTGTAGTGAGTGGGGAGTGAGCTGTGTGGTGTTTAGCTGCCTGCCAAGTTAAACTACAACAGTCCTTTTAGATGCACACCATGGGGCATGAAGGGTTCAAGATAATGACAGATCTGACCAGAGTGTGTTAAAAGAAATTTGTGATACACATTCATTATATTAGTTTAATAGTTGCTGGTCACAATGTTGATTTATTTGCTCCCAGAGTTGTTGTGCTTGTTCTCAGAGTTGTCCTATGTAACACCTTGTTTGCCATATGCACTCCCTGTGGTGCTGTTTATCACCTCTGGGAGCTAGATTAAAGTTATTGCTTTGCTGTACTGTGTAACATCGACTTACGATATGATAAAATTATCGGTCATGAGATTGCACTCAGCACTACTGTCATCCCTGTACTTCGGTAGCCATCTCTCGGAAACTATTAATAATTACACTTCTTACCTCTTCTCCAATCTATGGGGGAAATAGGGGGGGACGCTTTCCACTGCTCCTTCACCTTCCCCTTCTCCTTCAGGCTAGTTACGAGAACTCTTGAGAATTTCAAAGATCCTTGGGATGTTCAAACCAGCATGGTCCTAATTGCTGTGTCCCCTGAATGTGGTTCAGATCTTGTGTAGGGCTAAACAACTACTTAGGAATACTATCCAGAGCTACCCCCACGATGGGCACTGTGGCCACTCCAGCCACTACAACAGACACTGCAGCTACTCAAACCCTGGCAACAGGCACTGCGGCTGAACCAGAGAACCAACCTGTGCTGGTATCAGCCACCCCTATAAACAAGAAGAAATATAGGAGAAAATCAGATCATTTAGCAAGCGATGAATATGAACCAGGGCCATCACGAGAACAGGAGGAAGAGGCAGAACCCATAAATGAGTTGGTAACCACCCAATCCATATCCCTGAGTGAGCTGCGAGATACGCGAAAAGATTTCAGTCGTCGTCCAGGCGAGCACATCAGCACCTGCCTGCTCTGATGCTGGGATAACAGGGCCAGTAGCCTGGAATTAGAGGGTAGGGAAGGCAAGCAGCTAGGATCCCTTTCTAGGGAAGGAGGCATTGACAAAGCGATTGGAAAAGGGGCACAAGCCCATAGCCTCTGGAGGCAACTTCTGTCAGGCGTGAAGGAAAGGTATCCATTTAAGGAAGATGTTATATGTCACCCAGGCAAGTGGACCACCATGGAGAGAGGTACCCAGCACCTGAGGGAATTAGCCATGCTGGAGGTGACTTATGATGACCTGCACAATGAGCAGTTATCCAAAGATCCAGATGAAGTCAGGTGCACATGACCCATGTGGTGGAAGTTTGCACAGAGTGCATACGCCATAGGCCAACTCCTTGGCAGTAATGACCTGGAAAGCTGGAGAGGGATAAACGGTGGATGAATTGGCTGGTCAACTCCAGCAATATAAAGAAAATCTCTCTTCCTCCCTACGGGCCTGTGTCTCAGTTGTGGAAAAAACTGTCCAGAAAACTGTCCTGGGAGTTCGAGCAACTCAAAGAGGATATGTCCTACTCCCCACCTGTACAGACCAGTATCTCAGCCATTAGGACTAAGTGTCCCTCTGCTCAAGAGAGAGGGTACAGTGGGTACACACCACAGGCCACCCTTTGGTTTTACCTGCGTGACCACAGAGAGGACATGAGGAAGTGGGATGGAAAATCTACCTCGACCCTAGAAGCACAGGGGCATGAGTTGCAAGAAAAAACAATCACAAAGGGGACTTTTCCAGGAAAATTGCTGCTCCAGTTTCCAGTGAGCAGTTTCCCAGACAGAGTAGAAGGGCTGATCCTACTTCTGATCTTAATGAAGGGACTCCTGACTCATATGTGCAAGAAGGGAGTAATGAATACTATGACCAGGACTAGAGGGGTCCTGCCTCCAGCCAGGTGGAGGAAAGGGACAATTGGATTTCCTGGACTGTGTGGATTCGATGGCCTGGCACATCAGACCCATAGGACTATAAGGCTCTAGTGGACACCAGTGCACAGTGTACCCTAATGCCATCAAGCTATACAGGGGCAGAAGCCATCTGTATTTCTGGAGTGACAGGGGGATCCCAACAGCTAACTATATTGGAGGCTGAAGTGCGCCTAACTGGGAATGAGTGGCAGAAGCACCCCATTGTGACTGGCCCAGACACTCCGTGCATCCTTGGCATAGACTACCGCAGGAGAGGGTATTTCAAGGACCCAAAAGGGTATCAGTGGGTTTTTGGTATAGCTGCCTTGGAGACGGAGGAAATTAAACAGCTGTCCACCTTGCCTGGTCTCTCAGAGGACCCTTCTGCTGTAGGGTTGCTGAGGGTCAAAGAACAACAGGTGCCAATCGCTACCACAACAGCACACCGGTGGCAATATCGCACCAACTGAGACTCCCTGATTCCCATCCATAACCTGATTCATCAACTGGAGAGCCAAGGAGTGATCAGCAAGACTCGCTCACCCTTTAACAGTCCCATATGGCCAGTGCGAAAGTCTAATGGGGAGTGGAGACTAACAGTGGACTATCATAGCCTGAATGAAGTCACACCACTGCTGAATGCTGCTGTGCTGGACATGCTAGAACCTCAATATGAACTGGAGTCAAAGGCAGCCAAGTGGTATGCCACATCTGATATCACTAATGCGTTTTTCTCCATCCCTTCGGCAGCAGAGTGCAGGCCACAGTTTGCTTTCACTTGGAGGGGCGTCCACTACACCCAGAATTGACTGCCCCAGGGGTGGAAACACAGACCTACCATTTCGCATGGACTGATCCAGACAGCACTGGAACAGGGTGAAGCTCCAGAACACCTGCAATACATTGGCAATATCATCATATGGGCCAACAAAGTGGAAGACATTTTTCAGAAAGGGAATAAAATAGTCAAATCCTTCTGAAGGCTGGTTTTGCCGTAAAACAAAGTAAGGTCAAGGGACCTGCACAGGAAATCCAGTTTTTACAAATAAAATGGCAAGATGGACATCAACAGATCCCAATGGATGTGATCAACAAAATAACAGCTATGTCCCCACCAAATAGCAAAAAGGAAACACGAGCTTTCTTAGGTGTTGTGGATTTTTGGAGAATGCATATTCCAAATTACAGTCTGATTGTAAGCTGTCTTTACCAGATGACCCAGAAGAAGAATGATTTCAAATGGGGCCCTGAGCAACAACAAGCCTTTGAACAAATTAAATGGGAGATAGTTCATGCAGTAGCCCTTGGGCCAGTCTGGGCAGGGCAGGATATTAAAAACGTGCTCTACACCACAGCCGGGGAGAATGGCCCTACCTGGAGTCTCTGGCAGAAAGCACCAGGGAAGACTTGAGGTCGACCCCTAGGGTTTTGGAGTCGGGGATACAGAGGATAAGAGGCCTGCTATACTCCAACGGAGAAAGAGATATTTGCAGCATATGAAGGGGTTCGAGCTGCTTCAGAAGTGGTTGGTACTGAAGCACAGCTCCTGCTCCCTGACTGCCGGTGTTGGGCTGGATGTTCAAAGGGAGGGTCCCCTCTACACATTGTGCAACTGATGCTATGTGGAGTAAGTGGGTCGCACTGATCACACAACAGGCTCGAACAGGAAACCCTAGTCACCCAGGAATCTTGGAAGAGATCATGGACTGGCCAGAACACAAAAATTTTGGAATATCACCAGAGGAGGAGGTGACACGTGCCGAGGAGGCCCCACTGTATAATAAATTGCCAGAAAATGAAAAGCAATATGCCCTGTTCACTGATGGGTCCTGTCGCCTTGTGGGAAAGCATCGGAGGTGAAAGGCTGGTGTATGGAGTCCTATACGACAAGTTGCAGGAACTGCTGAAGGAGAAGGGGAGTTGCGTCAGTTTGCAGAGGTGAAAGCCATCCAGCTGGCTTTAGATATTGCTGACAAGAAAAGTGGCCAGTACTTTCTCTCTGTACTGACTCATGGATGGTGGTAAATGCCTTGTGGGGGTGATTACAGCGATGGAAGCAGAACAACTGGCAGCGCAGAGGTAAACCCATCTGGGCTGCCACATTGTGGCAAGATACTGTTGCCCGGGTAAAGAATCTGGCTGTAAAGGTACATCACATAGATGCTCACGTACCCAAGAGTCAGGCCACTGAAGAACATCAGAACAACCAGCAGGTGGATCAGGCTGCCAAGACTGAAGTGGTTCAGGTGGATCTGGACTGGCAACATAAGGCTGAATCATTTATAGCTCAGTGGGCCCATGACACCTCAGGCCATCAAGGAAGAGATGCAACATACAGATGGGCTTGTGATCGAGGGGTGGACTTGACCATGGACACTATTACACAGGTTATCCATGAATGTGAAACATGCGCTGCTATCAAGCAAGCCAAGTGGTTAAAGCCTGTCTGGTACGGAGGATGATGGCTGAAATACAAATATGGGGAGGCCTGGCAGATTGATTACATCACACTCCCACAAACCCGCCAAGTGCCATGTGCTTTCCAGATGGCTGGAAACATATCCCGTGCCCCATACCACTGCCTGGAACACCATCCTGGGCCTTGAAAAGCAAGTCTTATGGTGACATGGCACCCCAGAAAGAACTGAGTCAGACAACAGGACTCATTTCATAGACCCCTGGGCCAAAGAGCACAGCATTGAGTGGGTATATCACATCCCCTATCATGCACCAGCCTCCAGGAAAATCAAACGATACAATGGACTGTTAAAGACTACCCTGAGAGCAATGGGTGCCAGGACATTGAAACATTGGGATACACATTTAGCAAAAGCCACCTGGTTAGTCAACACCACACGATCTGCGAATCCAGCTGGCCCTGCCCAGTCAAAACTTTTACGTACTGTAGAGGGGGATAAAGTCCCTGTAGTACATTTAAAAATATGCTGGGGAAGACAGTCTGCGTTATTCCTGCCTCGGGCAAAGGCAAACCCATTCGTGGGACTGCTTTTGCTCAAGGACCTGGGTGCACTTGGTGGATAATGTGAGAGGATGGGGAAGCCTGATATGTACCTCAAGGGGATTTGATTTTGGGTGAGAATAGCCAATGAATTACATTGTATGATGCTAATTGCTATATAATCCTGTACATCATCACTTCTATGGTGGCTATATGCCGTATCAACGGTATTATAGTAAGAATCACCCAGATTAATGAAGAATGAACTTTTATGAAACCAAGCAAAGTGCAGCGGTGATGGAATCAGAACTGGCTTCAGCGTGCAACAATCCAACACCGCACACCATCTCTCCTGCCCTGAAAGACTGTTATGACAGATGGAGCCCAAAGTCATGGACTAAATTAACTCAACAGTTTATAGGGATGGCCCACAGACTAAGGGAATGATACCTGCATGTATATCAAAACACAGGAAAAGTGGTAGTGATTAACTGGGATGTATTGGAAAGTGTGGGACCTGGGCATGATGTAGATGGTATAGAATAAGGGGTGGTTATTTTCCTGGTTTCAGCTGGGGTAGAGTTAAGGTTTTTTCTTCCTACTAGCTGGTATAGTGCTGTGTTTTGGATTTAGTAGGAGAATAATGTTGACAACACACTGATGTTTCAGTTGTTGCTAAGTAGTGCTTACACTAGCCAAGGACTTTTCAGATTCTCATACCCTGCCACTGAGAAGCTGGGAGGGGGCACAGCCAGGACAGCTGACCCAAACTGGCCAAAGGGATAATCCATACCATATGACGTCATGCTCAGCATATAAACTGTGTGTGGGGGGGAGTCAGCTGGGGGGTGTCCACTGCTTGGGAACTGCCTGGACATCCATCAGTGGGTGGTGAGCAACTGCATTGTGCATCACTTATTTTGTATATTCCTTTATCATCGTCATCATCATCATCAATATCATTATCATTACTATCATAGTCATCATCATCATTACCGTTATTATCATTATTTTCCCTCCCTTTTCTGTCCTATTAAACTGTCTTTATCTCAACCCATGAATTTTACTCCCCCCCCCCCCCCCCCCCCCCCTTTTTTCCCCGATTCTCTCTCCCATCCCACTGTGGGGGGCAGGGAGTGAGCGAATGGCTGTGTGGTGTTTAGCTGCCTTCCAGGTTAAACCGCAACAGTTACTCGTAACAATGATGTGGAACAGCAGGCCTCTAACACTGTTTTTGCAAATTTTAGAAAACTATGTGCCTGTGGCACTTTGGGAACCTAAAGACAGATATTATAGGTGCCTACAAATTAAAAGTCATATTTCAATGCAAAAGACACTCAATAACCACATTCACTGAGCCCTCTCCCGTTACCTTAGAAAACAAAGAAAAATAGATGCAAGTAGTTCCTCTCCTCATGCGAAAACTAACACAGAACCACTCCCTGCTTTACAAACATTTTTTTTCTGATTAGTTCAGACAGAGCACACCCAAACTGCAGCCACACTCTCCCCGGCAGCATGACCTCTCACAACCTTCCTGGTAGGCTTATGCAACCGGGAAACCAAAAGCAATTCTGTGTAACTTGGCTAATTTCAACCCATCAGGCCACCTTAAATTAAAAACAAACAACTGTCCCCAAATTTAGAATCAGCAGGAAAAAGTAATTTGGAAAA
Organism: Pelecanus crispus; assembly: GCF_030463565.1. Classification (NCBI taxonomy): domain Eukaryota; kingdom Metazoa; phylum Chordata; class Aves; order Pelecaniformes; family Pelecanidae; genus Pelecanus; species Pelecanus crispus. The sequence continues at coordinate 192,485,578 of NC_134643.1, read as the reverse complement.
TGAATATAAAAGCACACTGAAAATTCTGAAGGCTCTGACATTTCTTCCTATTTTGCAAGCAAATTCACAAAAGTGTTTTACTTCAATTAATTGCTCCTTTCCAGTTGTGAAATAGAAAATATTAGAATTCAGTAACCTGTTAAAAATGGAAAAGTCTGGATGCTAGGTGTGCACTTCTGTCACAATTTCAAATGAAACTTTCACCCCACACTTGCATTAATCAGATGCTTTATGCCAAATTATTACTTCAATAAATCTTAAGAAATTGCATTTCATTGGTTTTACTTCAACTTAACAATATCTTTCATCAGAAGACCATTTAAAAATTAATGTTGTAACAGCTTCCTATGGAAATACATTCTTTTTGAACACTTACACCCAGACTAAAAGGCTGAAGTAAAATTCTTACGTATACATGAGGCGAACATGGAGAATAGTTTCCAGTGTCACTGAACTATGGAAAAGAAGAGGTTTTCGTATGCATACATGAAGTGTGAGCTCGTGAGCACCAGTGATACACGTAATGCTTACAAAAATCTTCTATGCTGCAAGTGTTTCTGCATACAGAGAGGCCACACCTCCATCTCCTCCTCCATAGGTGACATCAGGAGACCAGATTTTTTCTATCATGCTGAAAGAATATCTTCTCTTTGTGGCACCTGTCTTCATCTTGGGATCAGTAGGTCCAATCCACACAACAAAAAAGAGTAATTGGGAATTGGGACAAAAATCACCATCTGTAGACAACTTCAGGGGAAGTTTGAGGAACTTCCTGGAAGTTTGAGGAAGTTGTAGACAACTTCATGGGAAGTCTGAGGAACTGCACACCACGTGCATGCTACTGCTACAGAAAGCAGGTAGATGATGTTTTTAAGGAAGGGATGAAGGGAAAAATCAGAGCCAGAGCTTTCCTCATTATATCACACACATTGATCCTTCTTCCAAAAAGGCAGATGAACAGGAGAGGACAGTGAGTTTTCTACACAGCCTAAGCGGAGAAGCATGAAAATAAAAAGAAAGGCCATCATCTAATTGATTCTAGCTAAGTGATCTTACCACAGCAAGATCTGGCAAACAGCTAAATTTTTTCTATATTTTGCTAAAAATAGCAGCTCATCTGAAGCACTGGACAGCTGAAAAATTAAAATGTACTGTTTTTTTAAGTGGAGGTGACTCCAGATACAAGAAACTTGGCTTCACCACAGTCTGGTTTACTTTCTGTCTCCATCTGCTGGTATGTCACATTGCCACATTAGATAATTGGCTATTTTACAACTCTGTTTAAATGTCTTTAAAATATAATAGGGTGGTGCAGCTTCCATTAGAATCAGCAGAATTACAGCTGAAAGTTTATGGGGAAAAAAGTACATTAAAAGCTTCACCTTTACAACCACATTCGACATTGCTTCAAATAGAACAGTCAACGGTGGATGCCTGGAGCAGAAACAAATATATAGTCTTGAAATGGTTCATTTTTATCACGTTTAAGTAATGATTTACTTTAAAAAGAGTAATGAGCATGATTTCCTTTGGCCTTAAGAAAAGTTTTCACTTTTGCCATCATTTCTAGTCTACTCCTATTTTCTCACATAGCTAAAAATGATTCAAAGAAAATCCTCAAGTTTATACACCAAATTATCAATTGATAACACAACTGAAACTTTTATACACACATACAAAGTAACTGTTTGAAGTGTGACTATAAAGGACCACTGCTCACCACTTTACTGTTACTTTAGTACTCAAAGCCAAATACAAAGCCCTGGCTGGTCCCCAAATTGCTCTGTACTCTCACTCAAGCTTTGCAAGTTAAAACCTATGTCATAAACCTGTTCATAAGCAAGTTCCTGATGATGTTAAACTGACCCTAGATTCATTGCATCCGAATTTATGAAGCACCTATTTTTGTCATGACCACATTTATAATAATCATACCAAGTTATGGGAGGACAATACAGCAGGGAAGAAAGGAAAAATAAATCAATATGCTCAACAGATACACCTTAATATATCCAAGGTAGCCACTGGAAGAGATGCCAGCTTGCCATAAGCTCTTGGTTGAAGCTGCAACTCCGAAGTTACTAAAAATAATGTTTTCCTTTGGAAAAATTGATTTTCATTTACAAGCCAGTCATTGTAGCTTTGCGTCAATCCAATTATTTCAGTTCACATTACTGAAAGAGAATGTAGAACAATAATAATTTGGAAACAGATACGAAGCTAGGCGATCTGTGTTTAATATAGTGAAATAATTGCAAATTAAAAATATAATTTATCAAAATTCGCCTTATCTATATTCAGCTTCTTGTCAGGGTGTAAGGTTTGGTTCAATAGCCTTCATATTAAAATAGAACTGCAGAGAGGAAAGGGTTTTTAAAAGGCTCCATCCTTTAAATATAAGAAGAAAAAATCTGGTTAAGATAATTACACATATTAAATTCTAACCATACTGAGTGACAAAAAAATTAACAAATATTGACTCTGTGACCCTGATAGACAAGTACAGCATCCATTTTTATATTTTAAAATAAAACATCCCATTTTAGTTTCTCTCCAACTACCTGACAAACGGCTGGTGAAGCCTTTGGAAAGGCTGAAGACAGACAGTTGGTCATACCCTTCTCAAAGCACAGCTCAGGGCCAGAGAGGGAAGGATGTGAAAAACCCATTCCTTCTGTCACTTAGTGGCATTTTTCAAGAAACTGAGTCAGGAGGCAGTTTTATTTTAAGATCTACATCAATTGCTCAGTTGATTTACCAAACTATAAGCCTGCTCATCAGCCAGCACACGATTTAGCTGCCCACTTTGCCATCCAGAACCAGCTCACTCAAGCAGTGATGCGCCCTTCTTTGATCAGTATTTATGTTCAGAGAGAAAAATATTTCTTCGTTGCCCCCATCCCCTCCCCAACATCTCTGCAAGGGCGTATACCAAGGCAGGGACGCCGTTGGTGGCCACCTCTGACTAACATCCCAGTTTCTGACCCAAGTCTTGGAGGAAAAGAGGCTTCTGAAGACTAAATACCCTCCTTGTAAAACATGGGTTGGAACCAAAAGGCAGGCAAAACCAGTTCTTCCATCAAGCAGAAGCCATTTTACTGAACTTTTGCAATGCAAATTCCTTATTTCCATCCCATATACCCAGGAAAAACACCTGTAAGTAAACCTTGGCTATTATCACATTGGTACAGCTTTCGGTAGTCAAATCAGACAAGCAGTCAGCAACCCTCCCCCTTCTCACATGGCGATGGGAAACTCTAGAACTGCCTGTTGCTACCTGTGTCTAAATTCAGAGGGCTTTGCTTAGTGTTAGCTGTCCGCTGTAGAAAAGTTAACACAGAAAGAAGCATAATTTTATCAATTCCTACTCAACTGAAATGAGTACCCTTTGGTAGCTGCACATTAAAAACGTGTTATGCCAAAACATCTGTAGAAACTATGTAGGGCCAGGTTCTTCAAACATGACTTTCCCTTTTGCAGATATACCTGAGAACATATGACATCCACATTTTTTCATTTATGTTTGCAATATTATGCATACAAAGAAAAATGGCAAGCTTACTCTTTGTGTTCAAGCATCAGATGTTTGGTGGCTTGGGGGAAAAATGCAAAAATTTCTAAGTAATTTCTAAAGAGATTCTCACAAGCAACCTTGGCAAATAAAGCCTTATTCCTGCATATGCATAATGACTTGGTAAAATTAATTACTTTCCTTTTTAACCCGTTAATCATCTGGTTTTCATTCTGGAGGAAGCCCACAGTTTCATCTTCCTTTGTACTGTAACATTAAACCAAGAAAATTGCCAGTGGCAAAATAAACATCATAATGCTTCATGTAAGGTTGCCGAGATTCTGGTGGGAGCTCTGTACAGAAGTATTTCTGTACTCCGGGTTACGACATTCTGTTATTTAAATATTAATAAAACAGTGATGTAAACCACATTAGAAAAGAAAATAAATCTTTTCAATTAAGTTTATTTTTAGAACAAGTCCTAGGATTCCGAATACAGCAGCGTCTTCTGAACACACTGTTTTTCCCTTAAGATCTCTCACTGGCAAGACTCCATAATCTACTCGGTTTGGTGCTGGGAGGTGAACTTTTGTAGAGAAAACAGAGGCAGTTTAAAGGGCACCTCAGAACATTTCTAAATGGACAGTCAACACGCTCAATAGCTGCTACAAATGTTTAACGCAATAAAAATTGCAATTAGAAGTAAAATTTAGAATTTTTCATGGCATGAAACTCCAAGTTATAAGGTGTTTTTTCAAGAGCATTTAGTAAACTAAACTGAGGGATACAACAGAGATTATTAGCTCGCAGCACAAAAGAAATGGGGATAAGCAGTGCTATAACAAACCTAATTTATTCACCAGACTGATGCAATCTGGCCTCAACCAGATTGTATTGTTACATCTCTCAATGGAAAAAAAAATTAAATTCAAAAGCTGTTATTTTTAGGGGAAAAAATATTTCTTTAACTTTTCTGGATAGTAGCCAGCAGTGCAGGGCTACGTCAAAATGATGGAATAACCCAACCTTACGTCTCTAAGCATCATGGTCACAGGAAACAGAGGCCAAGGCTAAAATGTGACCCGTTGTGGGAGGATTTAGTTAATCTCAGGCTTTAAGCTGAGCAACTTCTTTCTTAAAAAAAAAAAAAAAAAAATTTAAAAAAAAAAAGAAAAACCAAACATTGATAGTTAAGTACACAGGTCACACTGTATTTGTTTAATAACCAAAAATACCCACTCACACTCTCCATGTCACACTTCCATAAGGGGAACGACGTGCATCTCTCTCACGTATGTTCCCTCGACAGATCAGTCAGAAGTTAGATGTAGCTTTGAACTTTGTCACTCACGAAGAGCAAACACCCCCAAGAAACCATTGCTCCATTCACGACCAACTTGTGAAGGCTCTACTGTAGATTTCTTAGAAACGGGATTTTTTCATTCCTATGAAAACACCTGCTGCTAATGGACAGCTGGCATTTTAACAGAAGCATTAGTTATGCTTAAAGCTTAATACTAAGCTTTTCAACGGAAGACCTGAAAGTGTTTGCTTATATGCATTTACAAATTCATTTAGCACGGGATATATGGGAGCAGGAACCCCACTGCACAGTTAGGAGAAACAGCAGAGCTCGTGCCTAGCGTAGAGTTAAAGAGGAAGGCTGGCAGGCAGGAACAGAAGGCAGCTGCCAAAACCTCCACTTCTCCACTTTACGAAAACCATTCCTCCTCCACAGCCGTGCTGCTCCCAGCGCCCCACTAACCGAAGGTGCACGCGCGGGCAAGCACGAACAGAACGTGGCTCCGTAAAGGGAATCATAAATACTGCGCTCCCAAAGAATGCGCAGCATGTATAAATACTCCAAAATAAAAACAATCTGTCACTAGCGATATAGAGAGGTTTCCTAGTGGGCAAAATTCTGAGACTGTTAAGGGTCAAGCAGGCAAAATGCCAGAGGTAAAGTGAAAAAAGGCAAAAAAAAAAAAAAAAAAAAAAATCTCCCCCGAAATCCCTAAGCACCTCTTAAGTCTATGTAATGCGCATGATTCATATAATCATGCTTCTGGCTACACTGACGTGCCAAGGTTTCCTTTCTCAAGTGATAAACTGGACAAGTTATTGGTCCCAGTTACTGTGCACTGAGAAATCCAAGCATGAAAAACAAGTACATCAGGACCTATTGGAAGAATTCAGGGTTTAATATGGACCTTTTCTTTTTGTGGGTGTACCAATAAAAGGGGGCGGGGGGGGGGGGAGCGTGAAAAAGGAGCTGATTTTTGACACAAATGACTTCAATAAAGAAATACACAGAAAAACCTCATAGTTAACAAAACAGAGCTTAATATTCAGCTACATCACTGAGGACACTTCCTCCAGGAATCCTACTTGTCCCATACAGACAAATCTGGAAACATTACACCAGTAAACAGCCACAGTACTTCAGAAGACTCACAATCCCATTTAGCAAAGATCAAAGATAGGGATAAATGTCAAAAATAATCATAACAAAAGCTAGCTTTCTTCACAGGAACTATATAGTAGCAGCAGTATACAGGCTACATACCTTACATGCATATATCTCTCTAATGGGAAGGAAAATAACAACAGACGTGATTCTGGACTTCATCATAAGTCTGGAACATAAGTGAACAAGTAACAAACAGGGGGACATACAAGAAAGAAGAACAATTAATACCCTCTTAAAAAAATGCCCAAGGTAACAGCAAAGTTCATATAATCATACTGCAAACAGTCCAAGCCTGGAACACACTTTAAGGCAAACCTCATGTACATGTGCTTCCTAAATATGAAAAACTTGAGTAAAAACGCTGATTCTCAGCCATGAACATAACTTCAAGACATCCTTGTAATAATTTTCCATGTAGTAACACCACAGAAAACATAACCTAGAGGACCTGAATCATACAAGACTTGAACCTACAGGTGAGTAATGGCCTGAACAAATATGTTATCAAAATAAAAAAGGGTGAGAAAAAAGAAGTACAGAAGGATGCAAGTCTACTGTACGGTTCTGCACTGCCACCCATGCCAGTGACGTCTGATTGCTCACCACAGCACAAGAGCAATTAATGGGGACAAGCAAAATCAGCTATTTCATGACAAACTAGGGAACCATGCCGGAAAGCAAAGAGGTTATGTTCCAAAAGTTTTATTTGTTTATTGTGCTTTCTAATTCTAGAAAGGAGTACAAGAGGTAAAGGAATAGACTTTTACAGTCATTCAAAGTGTACCTGCTACCTTAAGGCATCTATAAATACCACAACTGATGCAGGTACTGTTTTGTACTTTTGAAAGTACAGTGCCTGCTTGCAGTTCACCCCATCAATCAGCATTAGAAGATAAATAAGGAGCATAGCCCTACAGATTTTAAACCCTAAGTACCAAACATTTCTAAAATCTACGTTCATTACAACACACTGTCCAGCACAAGTTTTAATAAGTGCCTTCCTTCTGTTCTCTCCTTACCTCCACCAAGCATGGAGAGGGACATATAGAAGCAAACCTTTCTCAACAGAAACTGTGCCTTGAGGTGAAAAGTACCCAAAAGGTGAAAGCTCTTCTACCAAGGAAACCAAAACAAACCCAGAGCATGATCCTGATAGCTGAAAAATACCCTCCATAAACATTTAAGCTGATGGAGTAAGAAGCTGATTTCTCTGGTTTGGGACAAAACAAACTTTATGAAATATTTAAGCTCCAAAAGATGACTGCAAAAAACCACCACCTGGTTCTTCAGACTCCTCAGTTTCCAAACAGTAAAGTACTGTATAGGGGACTAAAGCTAAAGCATCCAGATTGGGCCCCGCTTTGGCAGCAGTGAGCAGTCTAGATGCTCCCTCACATCAAAATGTGCTTGGGATTCCCGTAATATCCCAGAAGTGTCTGATCTGGCAGGTGTTGTTAACATAAATGTGCACAAAACCTACACCATACCGCCAGGAAAGAGGTTTTCACAAAAGAGCCACCACAATCACTTCTATTGAGGAACATACAAAAGCATTGATGGTCCAGTAGGTCACCATTTGAAGTGCTGGTCCATGATGCAAGAAACCTATGTTTGCACTCCATTTTCCAGCTGGAGGGGGCCCAAACCCATATGTCCCTTTTGAAGACAATAACTTCAGTAGGAGCTGTTTAGCCATGAAGCAATTGCCTTCAGCAAAGCTGAAGGTGCACCACTTGGCAAAAAGTACTTAGCAATGTTCAAAGGGCTTCCAAAAAATCAGCATGACTCCATGCACCAACAGATACTTCCCCAGAAAGCATCAGACCTAGGTTCCGACCTCTGCTCCGTTGACTGTTTATGCAGTGTATATTATACAGTCACTGGATAAACACAGCTATGTATTTTTTTGCATTGGATGCATCACTTTGTGGATTTAATACTATGATTTTCAGGCCATAACATCATAATTATGTTTTTTTGCCACTTAACTCTTGAGGGAAGTGAGCTCGATGTCTAAAACACAACCAGAGCAAACTTTTAAACCAAAATCTGCATCTCTGAAGTTATAAGAAAGCCAGTAATTTCTGCTGGCTTTGTCACTATTTTTCTTCTATTTCTGCAGAAATATGACCTCGGACTGTATTTTTTTTCCAGAATTGGTAGGGCAGTGCTGTAGTACTTCCAGAAATGCTACTCAACCTCTACTGAATCCACAAACTTTGACTGAGTCTACAACAAAAAAAGCACAGTTTTATTTCCAGAATGAAATAATAAAAAATCTAGTTTTACAGATGTATTTAGACCACAAAATCTTGTAAATTAGCATCTCAGTTTTACATCTGTACCTTTTTGAGTTCCCTTTCATTATTGTTCTTATGCTGTCAACAAGCCAATTACCTTAAAATGACCACCAGTATCCAAAAATAACTATTTTGGAATGTGCAATGCTATATTTGACACTCATTCACCAATTAATATTCTGGTTTTAGCACATCAGTTTACAAGTTTTCAAGTCTATTTTAATCTCTACCAGTACTTTGGTTGCTGAAATTTTGATTTATTTAAAATGAACTACCACAGAAAAAAACAAACCCCTTCTACCAGGTTAACACTCTAATGTCTAGGCTGCAGGTAATCCCAAATAGATGCTTTCATGAGTTACTGAGTCATTTAGTGCCAAGGCAAGTGAGAGGATTACATTTGTTTAAGAAAGTACATGATATCCTGTGCTATACATCCGGATACTACTGTCATGAACAGGGAAGCAATTCTGAGTACAGCTGCCAAATTACGGGTTTTTTTCAGCATGAGCTCCCGACAGGGAGCACCACTTCTTCCTTTTCTGCATTGATGCAGCAGTCCCAAAGGCAGACACAGCAACCTGTTATGCCCAGATCTGATTCAAGGTCCCCTCCAAGTCAACAGCAAAAATGCCTTTGTTTTTGATGGGAGGAGAATTAGCTTCCCAAAGAACCTGCAGTTCAGCTTCCCTTGTAAGTACCTTTTCACCCCAGGACCTACGTGACTTTTCACAGCACCCTATCTCATCTTTCCCCTCCCTGTTCTCAGCTCAGCTGTACGAACAGAAAAATTTCCATGCGTGTTTGTAATCAAATGGGGTACATACTCCATTTAGATGCAATTTGGGAGCACTCCAGAACTTTATGCTAACTCAGACACACATTAAGAATTAACCGTCTGTGTTGCCCCATCTGTTGCCTACTGTACTTTAGAGCAGCCCACAACACAGTTTGGCACATCTCATTTTCTTGCCACCTAAAGTCGGAATGATTTTTTGTTACAAAAAACGATGCAAGAGACTAAAAGTCTATGTTTTTCTATACTCTGGGATAGCGACTGCTGTTTCAGACAATGTTACAAACATGTTTTCTTTGGCAACTTACTGGTTTGCAAAGCGTGTTTCTTAAATTATTCGTAGTCTGCAAGAACTGAATACAAAGGAAGTTTTATGCATTAGATCAATGAATAAATGTAAAAGTAATTGTATTTAAAAAGAATTTTTTTTTTAACTCTTTCTTTAAATAAATGGACACAACAGACCTATCTCACTGCATATTAAATACCAGTTTACACGTGGTAACTCTTAGGAAGTAAAGTAATATCTATCTCCTGAAAAACATTTTAGTTCCTTCTAAACAGTACGCAGCCAAGACTGAAATGCCAATCATAAATATTTAGTAAACACAATTACCCATTATGTTACTTCATTAACATTTCTGCCAGAAAGAAGAAAAAAAAATAGCACCGAAATACAGTGATACCATTTAGGACCATGGTGTCTTGGCTTTCATTTATATTGTAGATAATAAAATACTGATCAGAATCAGACCTAACCCAAGAGCCCATGAAAATATCAAATGTCAATACACTATGGCATTTGGTTTCAAAGAACAAAAATTTCAAAAACAGCCTCTGCAACCTACATTAAGGTTTCAAATTTTGCATGAAAAATCGAGTGCAAGTGCAAATAAGGTTTCTGTATTTCGCACCTGTTTTTTGTATCTTGTATTTATCATGGTATTTCTAAAAACAACACCTCTTACAAATGTTGATATTGGCAACTACGTTAGAGTCAGTCTAGAGGCTTCGATGACTCTTTGCTAATGTTATCTCACAAAAGAGGAACCTGAAAGACACAGTGGACGGAAATGCAATTTATACCTTGCCCAATCTTATGTCAAAATTGAAAGTAAATTAACAAGTACAGAATTCCTATGGCATATACACACTACTGAAAAAATTATGAATTTTACAAAACACTGTAAGAAGCCCAGGAAGACCAGTGTGGCAAAGGCATGACTTGTGAACCAGGGATGGGGACTCAATTCCCACCTGCCACAGACTTCCCGATGATTGCATTAGGCAAGTTTTCACTTTTTTTATCTTCATTTCACAGTTGGAAACAGGAAAAACACTTTTTTATTCGTAAAAGAGAGAAAAGATGAATTTCATTATTTTGATGATTCATTCAGATACAATAGCCATCGGAATCATTCTAATATCCAGAATAAGTTAGACAGGCAGGCGTTATTGGCAGAAGTTTCAAATAATCCTTATGCAATATCAAATTATATTGCAGTCTATCAAACAATCAGAAGGGAACCATCTCTTCTTTTAAAGAGCATTCATATAAGATTTCCAGAGAAGTGAAAAGACTGTATGGCATGATTAATTTAACACAGTGTTAACTAGTACATTGTCCTATTAAATGTTTTTAATATACATCTTCCCAAATAACTTAAGAAAGTGGTTTTATACTTAAATTTTCTGGAAGCATCTAGAATCAGATTCTAGATTCTTATTGTCCACAGCTGTAGAAGAAGAGTTGTCTGGAGAGCATTAAGGGACACATCTAGTACCTCAGAAGTGTTGAAAGACTGAAGACTGCAAGAGTGCATCTAGAATCTGCCTGCACAGATGACAACAGCTTCTTAATTTACTTCACTAGCCTACCAATGTGGGAGCATTGCTTACCTTTAAGCAAGGGAGAGAGTATAACTCTAATTGGGGACTTTCTACAGTAGAATACACAGTTTATTTCTACATATAAAACCTTTCTCTGTGTATGTTTAAAAAACTTTACACAAAGCAGACAATTTTCTGTTTAGATGAGGAGCATGATTTTAGCTGCAGGAACCCTAGAAAGAATGTTTTGAGACTGTTCAGATTAATACCTGCAAAGTTGTTCAAGTCTTATCAGAAATTAAAAATTATAACAAGGCCAGATAGTCTAACCTAGGTAATAGATGGAATGAAGCTCTCAGATGGACAGAATCTCAGAACAGAGTTTTAATCCAAAGTACCTGACTTAGGGATGTTCCCAGTAGTACTTACAGCTTAAATTAAAGGCTTATCTACACTTCTAAAGTACAATTATTCAAGTTAACCTGCAACACAGTCATTTGAATTTGCAATTTTTTTACTATAAAACATCTGACTTTTTACACATCGTGATATCAATTTTGAAAGTGTATTTTGACACTGAAGTACCTTCACCGACAACTTCAGCAAAGTAAATGTATACGTCTAACTGTCTTAAAGGAATGGTTGGTTATCTGCCAAGTCCTCCAATTATTAATCCTCATGCTTTTCTGGCTACGTGGACAGCCCAGCTTTTTATCTGAATATCATAAAAGCTAGAGAATTTATGCATTGTATTAGGTCATCATGGACCCAACATTAGCTTGCAATTTAAATGCAAGCACAGAGTCAGTGACTATTTATGATGCAGAATTCATATGCAAGGTTATATCCTTTATTTTTTGAGTATCCACATGCCCTCTTGACCACCATGCCATTGGGAAGAAGCGTTGCAAAGTCCATCTGTACTCTGTCCTGCTTTGAATCTCCAGATCACTGTGTAGGACCAGAGTACTCAAGTGCAGCTCCATGTCAGTGGTTCTGAAGGCCCCCAAAACAAAGGTACAGACCTCTGAATAGCCGTTTTACACTCTCTGACAACAGGCTTGCCCTTCTCTATGACTTTTTGGAAGCCTGTGTCCCTAGACACAAACTAGAAAATGTTGTTTTTTTGAGAAATGCACTCCAACAAGCTAGAAGATAACATTCCAGTTTCCAATACAGCTCTTGGGGTTGCAGTATCTATGAGACTATTTACTGTAAAAACATCTCACTGCTCAACCAGTGCATTTTCTGGGAAATTCCCCATCAGTGACAACAACAATAATAAAATTCTTGGACCTTAACACCAAGAAAAACAAGAGACATAAAGCCATGAAGGCCATGAATCCAAATGCAAATGATGGATGATACAACGCAGTATCAAGGGATGAGACTGTGAGGCAGACCATTCATAAAGTTGACACACCAGGAGGATGAGATGTCATCCAAAGGGACCTGGACAAGCTGGAGAGGTGGGCCTGTGTGAACCTCATGAGGTTCAACAAGGCCAAGTGCAAGGTCCTGCTCCCGGGACGGGGCAACCCCCGATATCAATACAGGTTGGGGGATGAAGGGATTGAGAGCAGCCCTGCGGAGAAGGACTTGGGGGTACTGGTGGATGAAAAGCTGGACATGAGCCGGCAATGTGCGCTTGCAGCCCAGAAAGCCAACCGTATCCTGGGCTGCATCAAAAGCAGCGTGGCCAGCAGGTCGAGGGAGGTGATTCTGCCCCTCTGCTCTGCTCTGGTGAGACCTCACCTGGAGTACTGCGTCCAGCTCTGGGGCCCTCAGCACAAGAAGGACATGGACCTGTTGGAGCGGGTCCAGAAGAGGGCCACCAAAATGATCTGAGGGCTGGAGCACCTCTCCTGTGAATAAGGGCTGAGAGAGTTGGGATTGTTCAGCCTGGAGAAGAGAAGGCTGTGGGGAGACCTTATTGCAACCTTCCAGTACTTAAAGGGGGACTACAGGAAAGATGGGGAGAATCTTTTTAGCAAGGCCTGTTGTGACAGGACAAGGAATAACGGATTTAAACTAAAGAATAGATTTAGACTAGACATTAGAAAGAAATTTTTTACAATGAGGGTGGTGAAGCCCTGGAACAGGTTGCCCAGAGAGGTGGTGGAGGCCCCATCCCTGGCAACATTCAAGGTCAGGTTGGACGGGGCTCTGAGCAACCTGATCTGGTTAAAGCTGTCCCTGCTCACTGCAGGGGGTTGGGCTAGATGGCCTCTAATGGTCCCTTCCAACCCAAAGCATTCTATGATTCTATGATTCACACATCTGATCAAGCATACTTCTTAAGGGTCACCAGACTAATGCAGTAGGATCCAGATTCCATTTTTTTTATGAAATCAACTCCAAGTCATGATGTCAGACATTCTCCTGAGAGCCAGCATTTCTGTTGTCATAAGACAGGTGAGTGCAAGTAGAATTGATTTCCAACTCTTCTTTTCCCTACAGCTGCTGGCACTTCCTTAATATCAGGTAAATCATCTATGAAGAATCAAATATGTTCAAAGAATTCTTTGGATCTCCAGGGAAGGACAGAAACTTTGGAAGGATGGGTTCTCAAAGGAGAGACAAAAGAACAGATAAGGAGAGACAAATTAAGGAGAGACAAAAGAACAGATGATTCTCACAGACATGATTTTTGGAAATGGAGGAGCTTGGCTGAACAATAACAAGAAGATCACGTGGTTAATGACTGTCACATACTTTACATGCACTCTTGCAGTCTTCAGTCTTTCGACACTTCTGAGGTACTAGATGTGTCCCTTAATGCTCTCCAGACAACTCCTCTTCTACAGTTGTGGGCAGTAAGAGATTCCCTTTCCTCCCTTAATCTATTCCTGCATTGCTGTAATGCTTTTCCCTTCCACAGACGGCTCTGTCATCAGGGAACTTAACAGGCACTATATTAGTATATTGACTGTACGTATTGGGTTTGTGTGGCAAGATTTTGGGAGCAGGGGGGTTACAGGGGTGGCTTCTGTGAGAAGCTGCTAGAAGCTTCCCCTGTGTCCAACAGGGACAATGCCAGCTGGCTCCAAGACGGACCTGCCGCTGGCCAAGGCCAAGCCCATCAGTGACAGTGGTAGTGCCCCGGGATAATATATTTAAGAAGAGGGGGGTGGGGGGAACTGCATGACTGCAGCCAGAGAGAGGATTGAGAATATGTGAGAGGAACAACCCCGCAATCACCAAGGTCAGTGCAGAAGGAGGGGCAGGAGGTGCTCCAGGCACCAGAGCAGAGATTCCCCTGCAGCCCGTGGTGAAGCCCATGGTGAGGCAGGCTGTGCCCCTGCAGCCCATGGAAGTTAACAGTGGAGCAGAGATCCACCTGCAGCCCGTGGAGGACCCCACGCCAGAGCAGGTGGATGCCCGAAGGACGCTGTCACTCCACGGAAAGCCCACACTGGAGCAGGTTTGCTGGCAGGACTTCTGACCCCGTGGGGGACCGATGCTGAAGCAGTCTGTTCCTGAAGACTGCACCCAGTGGAAGGGACCCATGCTGGAGCAGTTCATGAAGAACTGTTTAAATCTCACCTAAAGCATTCCAACGTTGCACAATGCACACAACACAATGGGCAGTGTTGCCAATAAGGCTTCACACCCAAGCAAAGCAAGATGTTTCCTGGCATGTGATCCTCAGAAGGAGTCCCTCTGGCTGCTCAAAACATATATTAAACAGCTCACTATGCTACCCATCTCCTGATATCCACAGGCTTGGATTCCTTGCTCTCAGAAAAGCCTTACCAAAACAACAAAAATGAGAAGGCATCCAGGGAAAGGCAGATATTTTCCCTCTCCTTAGAGCGTGGCAATCAGGTATCTCAGTTCGCCTTTCAGTTTTGCAAATGCACATTCTGTTCTAATTCCATAACTACTCACACCTTTCTCCCACCCATGTGTCCTCCCAAAAAGGCTACAGAAGCAAAATTTTGTCACTACGAAAGAAACCTAAACCATTCAAAAATTTCACCTTGAGATTCCTTTCCAGGAAAAGACATGCTAGTGGTGCCAATAGAATTGGAAAGCTCAGACTTAGTATCCTACCAGTAAAACTTTCCATATGGTACTCCAGCCTGTGACCCGGAAAGTAAAGTAGCCTTTGATAACAGCACAGACTTCCTCAATACAGTAGCTCTGAATTTCCACCTACCAACATTAACCTGGTCAGCTATTCATCAGAAACACATGGGAAGTAAACTAGACATGTCAAGATGAAAAGTTTTATGCTCCTTGCCTGCCTCAGAGCACTAACAGATAGCCTGCTTCTGTATTTCCAAGGCAAGTTCAGATTTCTGGGAAATTGTTTCTTATATCTGTGAAAGTCATCTCATATTTTCAGGACTACCCACTCACTACTAGTAGGAAAATTCCAAAGCAGCATCCACTGATGAACAGCATGCTTTCTGCCAGTCCCCTGCCACTCTGGTTTGCATTGCAGAAGTTCAATTAGGACTCGCAGCAGCCTGGTTAAAATCAGCACTGAGATTAATGTCTGGCAGTTTTTCAGCCCTGACTGGTTTTTACCCACTCTAGGTTCTTCCTCTACCAGCCAACATATGCTACATTGATGTCCTGAGCATATATTGAAATTTTTAAGGTGAAGTTTCATTTAAAGTGCAGGGTATCCCATAATTTGGATTTACCCAAGGATGTGTACTAGTTTAAAACATATCCACTCTGTTCACACCAGTGTTTTTTTACTAAGATAAAATACACTGAAATTAATTGAATTTAAAATTAATTGAGCACTGTCACACAGGATTGGCTCAAGTTCAACAAAATTGTTTTGAAAAGCTGTTTTGCATTAATCTGTACAACTTCTCTGCAAGTCCAGACATCGGGACTTTAGACTTCTGTGATTTCTTTTTCTCTTTTTTTTTTTTTAAGCACAACAAATTGGGGCTCAGATTTGGTTTTAATGAAGTTGTATTGAAAAACTTGTGGTACAAGGGACAAGGGGTAATGGATTTAAACTAAAAGAGGGTAGATTTAGATTAGACATAAGGAAGAAATTTTTTACTATGAGGGTGGTGAGATACTGGAACAGGTTGCCAAGAGAAGTTGTGGATGTCCCATAATTAATTGGAAGTGTTCAAGGTCAGGTTGGACATGGCTTTGAGCAACCTGACCTAGTGAAAGATGTCTGCTAAAAGGATTGCCCCCATCCTTCCTATAGGCCCCCTTTAAGTACTGGAAGGTTGCAATAAGGTCTCCTCACAGCATTCTCTTCTCCAGGCTGAACAATCCCAACTCTCTCAGCCCTTATTCACAGGAGAGGTGCTCCAGCCCTCGGATCATTTTGGTGGCCCTCTTCTGGACCCGCTCCAGCAGGTCCGTGTCCTTCTTGTGCTGAGGGCCCCAGAGCTGGACGCAGTACTCCAGGTGAGGTCTCACCAGAGCAGAGCAGAGGGGCAGAATCACCTCCCTCGACCTGCTGGCCACGCTGCTTTTGATGCAGCCCAGGATACGGTTGGCTTTCTGGGCTGCAAGCGCACATTGCCGGCTCATGTCCAGCTTTTCATCCACCAGTACCCCCAAGTCCTTCTCCGCAGGGCTGCTCTCAATCCCTTCATCCCCCAACCTGTATTGATATCGGGGGTTGCCCCGTCCCAGGAGCAGGACCTTGCACTTGGCCTTGTTGAACCTCATGAGGCTCACACAGGCCCACCTCTCCAGATTGTCCAGGTCCCTTTGGATGACATCTCATCCTCCTGGTGTGTCAACCACAGCACTCAGCTTGGTGTCATCTGCAAACTTGCTGAGGGTGCACTCGATCCCACTGTCTATGTCATTGATGAAGATGTTAAACAGCACCGGTCCCAGTACGGACCCCTGAGGGACACCATTTGTCACTGGTTTCCATGTGGACATCAAGCCATTGACCACGACCCTCTGGATGCGACCATCCAACCAATTCCTTATCCACCGAACAGTCCACCCATCAAACCCATATCTCTCCAATTTAGAGAGAAGGATGTTGTGGGGGACTGTGTTGAACACTTTACAGAAATCCAAGTAGATGACATCCATTGCTTTTCCCTTGTCCACTGATGCAGTCACTCCTTCATAGAAAGCCACTAGGTTGGTCGGGCAGGACTTGCCCTTGGTGAAGCCATGCTGGCTGTCTCGAATCACCTCCCTGTCCTCCATGTGCTTGAGCATGGCTTCTAGGAGGATCTGCTCCATGATCTTCCCAGGCACAGACGTGAGGCTGACAGGTCGATAGTTCCCAGGGTCCTCCTTTCTTCCCTTTTTAAAAATGGGCACAACATTCCCCTTCTTCCAGTCAGCAGGGACTTCACCTGACTGCCATGACTTTTCAAATATCATGGAAAGTGGCTTGGCAACTACCTCAGCCAGTTCTCTCAGGACTCTGGGATGCCTCTCGTCAGGTCCCATAGACTTGTGTACACTGAGGTTCTTCAGGTGGTCTCGAACCTGATCTTCCCTTACAGTGAGAGGGGCTTTACCCCCCTGCTCCCCATCTTTTGGTCCATCGATTCGGGAGGGGTGAGGAGAGAGGTTGCCGGTGAAGACCGAGGCAAAGAAGTTGTTGAATACCTCAGCCTTCTCCTCGTCCGTTGACACAAGTTCGCCTTTCTTGTTCATCAAGGGGGGTACACTTTCTTTAACCTTCCTTTTCTGGTTGATATACCTGTAGAAGCCCTTCTTGCTATTCTTTACATCCCTTGCCAAATTCAGCTCCATCCTCGCCTTGGCCTTCCTGACCTCCTCCCTACACAACCGGGCAGCTTCCCTGTATTCCCCCCAGGACACCTGTCCCTGCTTCCACTGCCTGTGCAGCTCCCTCTTACTCTTCAGTTTGACCAGCAGGTCTCGACTCAGCCATGCTGGTCTCTTCCCTTCCTTGCCTGATTTTTTACACTTGGGGACCGATAGCTCTTGTGCTCTATGGAAGGTGTCCTTAAAGATCTGCCAACTCTGTTCCGTTCCCCTGTCCCTGAAGACCATCTCCCAGGGGGTCCTTCTGACTAACTCCTTGAAGAGCTGGAAGTTTGCTTTCCTAAAATTTAGGGTCCTGACTGCACTCCTCACTTTTCCCATGTCCCTCCGGAGCGTGAACTCCACCAGTGCGTGATCACTGCAGCCCAAGCTGCCTCCAGTCTTGACATCACCAATGAGCTCAGTTGCGTTGGTGACCATCAGATCCAGTATCACGTCCCCTCGGGTAGGTGTGTCTATTACCTGGCTTAGGAAGTTGTTGTCTATGCATTCCAGGAATCTCCTGGATTGCCTGCAGCTCGCCGTGTTGCTTTTCCAGCAAATGTCAGGGTGGTTGAAGTCCCCCAGCAGGACAAGAGTCTGCAAGCACGAAGCCTCCCGGAGCTGGAGGAAGAAGGCTTCATCAGCAGGCTCCCCTTGATCAGGCAGCCTGTAGTAGACACCAACCACAAGGTTCCCTTTGTTGCCTCTGTCTCTGACTCTTACCCATAAGCTTTCGACCTGCTCATGGCTATTCTTCAGGGACAGCTCTTCACACTGTATTGATTTCTTTACGTAGAGGGCAATGCCTCCACCCCTTCTTCCTCGCCTGTCCCTTCTGAAGAGCCTGTAGCCATCGATAGCCACATTCCAGTTGTGGGACTCATCCCACCAGGTTTTGGTTATGGCAATCAGGTCGTAACTGTCTAGTAGCACAGCAGCTTCCAGCTCCTCCTGTTTGTTCCCCATGCTGCATGCGTTCGTGTAGAGGCATTTCATCTGGGCTGTTGGCCGTGTCACCTTCTTAGTGGAACATCCCTCGTTTTGCTTGGGGTGTTTCACGAAGGTTTCCTTGTGAGCTCTAACTATCTCAGGAGCCCCCTGCTCATCTCTGCCAGACTTCAACTGTGCTGCAGCATCCCCATCATGCCTCTGTGCAACAGGTTGAGGGCTCTCAGTAGCACCCCGTCCCTCTAACCATTCCCTCAGTACCATCCCACAGCTTGTCACAGGCAAGCCTGATATATTCCCCCTCGCCCTTCACACATAGTTTAAAGCCCTGTCAATGAGCCCCGCAAGCTCCTGTGCAGACCCTCTTTCCCCTTTCCCATAGCCATGGGAAGTGCAGTTCTGTTATCTACATACATGGAGATTAAGAAAGAGATCAGAGTAAGAAGGGGAAATGGGAAGATTAGGCCAAGGAGTCTTTCTGACCTGAGAACCCATTCTAAAGGTCTCCAAGCAAATATTTTCTAAGATGTTGCTGGATCCACTGGTCATTTCAAAGACTGAGTAAAAAAGGCATGAACCCAAAGTTGATGTTTTCTCTTAAAAGTCTTGACAAATTTTCTTCAAAATACAGTAGAAAATTCAGCTACTTTTCAACAAAATAGATCAAGTCTACAGGATGAAACATTAATACAAGCAACATATAAGAATGTTTACAGTTAGCTTACCAATCTGTAGAGAGTCACATAAAAATCAATCAACTCAAGGAGCGACAAAACTTCTTCCCATACTACATTTTTATCAAAACATGAGGCTTATTTTTATTTGGACTATGAAGTGGTAGACTGCACAACACCACCTTCCTCATGTACTCCAGACTGTCACATGAAATGTTTCAAGAACTGGGGACCCACCACATTAGTGCTAAACACAAAATAGGATAGGGCTGTGTGTTTTCATGTTGTAGACCAGGTGCGGTCATCCTGCATCTAAGAAATAGGCATAACCCTCCAGAAGAATTCATGTAGCACCCAGCTTGATGGGGGTCAGATCTGTGTTGTGAGCCACCTTCTGGCCACCTCTCTTACTATGGGAAGGGCTTTTACATTCCTTCAGGGATTCTCTCCCATTGCACGAGTAGTTTTGACACAAAGGCACTAGCACAAGATGGGCAAAAATCTCAACAGATTCTGGATGCCCAAAGCAAGCCGTAAGAGTGACTGATCTCTCTGAAGAACTCAAGGCCCTGTGAGGTGCAGCAAATTGAGTACTGTTCCACAAAAGGAAAAAATAACAATCAAGGAGGAAACATGCATTAGTTATTCATCAAGTCTAGTCCAGAACAATACGTGAAATTAACTGGGGCTTCTTTGTATATGTCATTTGTCACAACTTTAAAATCTCAGAACTTTGTTAACATCTACCAGCAGCCCTGATATACAGAACCTTCCTCCGCAAACCTGCATCTAACAAGACAGCTGTGACAGTGTGTATGAGGTTTACTGCCAACAACCCCCACTCGCTACTCAAGACCAGAGAACTGAAAAGGTCTATTGAGAGTCCACACACTGACACAAACAAGAAACTCAGGTCAAAGTGTGGTAATTTCAGTGTTCAGCGCTATCAAGGTGAAATCAATTAAAAGACGGGCATTCTATATATACACTATGGGATTGAAGTAATTTATTTCAAACTCAATTAAGCTACTTGTATCTCCATTTCCAAATATTTGTCTGTCATTACCCTTTATTCACATAATTCTGAGGAAAATCTGTTTTAGTTGATATTTATTCTGGCTAAAAATAAGTGAGCACTTACTTCTCAGCTGTTTCAACCTCTAATTAAAACCAGTTCTACAGCCAGACACAGACACTATGCTAAAAAGAAACAGCCTCAAGTAACACAATTTTCATTGTTAAAGAAAGTGGTTCATAAGCAATTATATCTTGTCAGTTCTAACAGTTAATCTAACCTCTTCAATGACACCCAGTTATTTTCACACTCAACATCCTGCCACGAACCAGTAATTATGGCCTATACTTGCTATCTCCACTGACACTGATTTCCAGACTAAAGAGACGTAGGCAAATGAGCTTATAACCTTAAGATAACCAAAGGACACTAAAGAGGTTATTTTTTGCAACATGACATTTATTCCCGAAATTGTTTGACCATTAAACAACAATCATTTCATCGTTTAATCTGATTCTAACTGAGACTCTGCTTCAAATGGAAATCCTTTCCACTGTATCATTTTTTTCTATTTGCAGCAAGTCATTAAAGCAAAATTAATACATGATGAAAAAACTGCAATGAAGGAAAAAAAAAAAAAAAAAAACCCACACTTTAGATTTTATTTTGCCCCAGGGAGATTAAGATCTCTCTTGCTGGAGAAGGCGGAGGAGGGGAAATTAAAGTTGTCAAGCAGCAGTTGCACAAGTACAGATTCCAAACCCTTCTCCTACCTTCCCAAAAATGACTGGCAAAAGATATCAGCTGTCAACATTTGGTTGCAGTCTGACAGAATTAATGCCAGAACGTCAGCAACAACCTTTGAGAAGTCATGGAGTCAGGGAAGTACACCTCAGGAAGACCAAAGAGAAAAACATCATCCTTCTCTTTAAAAGAGATTAAAGGAAGATCCAAAGAATAATGGCCAAAGTATTTTTCCTAGGAGAATACTGAAAAATACAACAGGGTAACAAACCTGTGCATATAGCAAACGCAACATGTTCTAAAACTGTCTGACAATCCCTTGTGACATTCTCATCACAAGATATGAAGTTAGCCTTGTGTGGTTGTAAAAGTGGCTGGGAAACTTTTCCTGGGGAAAATATAAACGGAAATGTGACATTTAAAAAAGTAATATGAGTTATTTACAAACTTTATGAATTTGAAGGTCGTAATTGAAAGACGTGCTCCCGCAATAGCAAGTATCAGTGGGTATTTGAACAGATTTTTCAATTAAACATTGCAATCTCAATAGTAAGTATAAGCAAAATACACTATAGGGTATATACTTCTACATTTTGCCTGAGATTTGCCTGAGAACACAAGGTATAAGCCTTGCCTGAAGAGATTGCAAAGGAATTTAAGGATGTTAAGCACTAAGGAACTGAAGAGATTGCATAATCCTATTCACCTGCTACGTACAGTTGATTCTTAAGACACAGAGAGTTATTGTATTACATCAACAAAATGTGATATATCATCTGTGATTTAAACCGTTTCCTTTGGTGTCCTCTCCTATTTACAGCTGATAACCCAAGCCACAATACAGCTGACTTTAAAACAAATGATACTTTTCATAGTTACTCACGTTGGAGGTTGTTAGAACTAATGGTACTTTGCATGTGATGTCTGGTCCAGCAATTTTGTCAGAGTAGGATACACTTTGAAAAGTGTTGCTTTAGGTTACTGGCTAAAAGTTTCATGTATGTATGACATGTACATCAAATTTAACACTTGTAACTATTATCAACAGAAGTCTGAAGCCTGTACACTGGAACAAGTTAAGCACCACAAGAATTTTGTGTTCTCATGAAGCAGATCTTCCGGACCCCTTTGGTCATAAAGCCAACTAATTTTCTTTTAAAAGAGCTGAGAAATTTGAATAAAGTCCACCCAAGAGGTTACAGTTACTTAAATTTTCCTGATGCAGCCTTCTATACAAGGGGGTCAAGTGCTTAAGGAAAGAAGGGAAATGTAGAATATTACTAAACAAAAGGAAGCTCTAGGACATCACCCTAGTCCAAACCATATTTCATTAATACCCTTTTCTTTTTTTCTGTGGCTCAGTGACGTTATCAAAAGTTCAGTTCCAAAGAACCAGCTCTCTTGGTTACCAAACTGCAAGATTTAAAACTTTTCTTTCTGTCTTTCGTTTTCCTTTTCCTTTCCCACATCCACACTCTGCAGTTTGCCAATTGCCCTTCAGTGCCCAAATTTCCATTGAAAGAAAGTTCTAACTCAGCCAAGAAAACTGAAAGAATCTGGAGGCTGCACAGACGGGAAATCATTACATAAAAACCGTTAAAGAGAAAGACATTAATTGCTCTCTCACTTCCTCTTACAATGAGGAACTCTTTCAAGGTTCAGTTAAGGTGCCATAGACAAGGGCATATCTAAAGAATCAAATTCTATTTTAAATCAGATTAAAATTCATTTATCCTCTCAATACAATGTAAAAAATAAAATCAAACAAAAAAAAAAATCACCAAAGAATTCAAGAGACATAAAGACAATATTCTCCCACCTCTGCATCTTCAGGCTATTGGATCATTCTTATTATATAATAAGCAACTAAACACTGAGAGGTTTATAAACGAATTTAGTCTAATCAAACAATAAACGGTAGTTCAGCAGCCAAACAGGTTTGGATATCCATGTACAGCTTGGAGAATTGCCTCGGAGAACAATTCTTCACAGTGCAATGTCCCAAACACAGAGATCTCACTGTAAGAGCAGAAAGTGAATTAAATCAGAGCACGTTTTCAGGTATTTAATATCCTTTCCCTTCCATAGAAATTTTCTTTTCTTTTCTTTTGTTAAGCAAAAGACTTATTTTCTGAGAACAAATTAAATATACAGAGAAAGAGGATCAATCCTACAACACAGGGCACATTCTGGAAGATCCTAAACTAATGACACAAGTCACATTCTCCAGAAAACTGAGAATAAGGAGGTCATGAGTTTATAACTGGAAGCTGCTCGTCCCTACTAGCAGCAGATACTGCTTTTTCTGCTGAGTACTCGCCTCAAAACATGTAATGTCTTCTTCTGAAAATAAGCAGGAGATAAAAAGTCTGTTTAAACATTCACCACATTGTACATAGTATATTAAGCAGCCTGTATAAGGAATACTTTGGTAGATGTACTTTCCTTTGTTCCTAAAGCTCTCGAGGAACATAACAACAAAAAAACACAGGAGTACAAAAAGAGAGCTGAGCTATAAATAGAAATTTTTCCTACTGAAATTATTACTAGAATTTCTTGGTAAACAGCTTTAGCTGAAAGAAGCCTGAGAGAAAGTTTGATACGATCCCCTTGCAACCTGCAAAATATCCACTTCTAGCCAGATTTTATACAAAACCAAATAGAGAAGCTACCGCCTGGAGTAAGACAGGCCATCAGAGACATCTAATTATACTCTGTAACACTTTGCTATTTACACAAAACAACAAACAAAATAAAAACCACTCCCATTTTTCATACAGGAAATTAAAAGCCCTAATTATACAATCAGCATTAGCACCACAAATGTTACTATTCAGAGCAAGAGAAGCATTTTACAATCACAGGGGAAAAAAGAGTAACAAACAAACAAATATTTATACTGGCTCTATCTTTATTTCAAAAGTATGATCACATTACGTTCATTGAACACTTTTTAAAGTGACAAAGTCAAGCACTCAAAAACTAAAACCAGAATAGTTTGGCTGAGCAATCACAACTTAGCTCTGTAAATCACATATATTTTTACAGACCTGTAATTACAAAACGATACACTATTTCTTCCCACTGGAGCCTCACTCCAGGCAGGTGAGGCAGTGAGCAGGATATATGATGTTCAAAGAGAAAAAAAAATTGCACATGTATTTATTTTTATCCTTATCATTTGGGGATGCCACGCCACCCAGTCTTTATGTTGGCTTCAGAACCGTTAATTTCCTTTTAATAAGACACTTTTCACCATCATGTCATTCAAGCATCAGTGCATGCTATCTTCTTATCTGCCCTGTGGAATAAGAATGTTACCTTTCTCCTTTTATAAATAAGGACAGTGAATCACTGATGGAGCTGAGGGCAGAACTTGTCTCCAGTCACAGATTCGCAGATTGCTCATTCCTGTAGGTCAGAGATGGACTTAGCATTTAATGTTCCCACAGACCTCAGAAGAAGTGAGAAGAGTCCAGTTCTCTCATAAACAGCATCCAAAAAGGGGATGACTTGCAATTGTAGTGGCCACCCATCCCAACATTGCTTTAACTAATCCTTTAAAGAGGAAGGAAGACTTACATACAGCCTCCTTTGTATATCGTTCATCTAATTCATAAGAACAGCCTACCTGTCCTTGTAATCTCTGGCTTCATTCCCTACCCGCATGGTGATCTATCAGGTGAGATGTGGGACGTACAGAGTACAGCCCCAGAGGCTTGCCCTCACCCTTACCAAATTTCTTGAGCCCTGCCCATCTGTTAACCATGTATTATTAAATTAAAAAATCTGCCCTTCTTGCTGTTTCTTCTTCCCAGTGTTACCATTCCCTCCCTCCTTCCCAGTAATGCTTCCCCGTGCACTGCTGACGGTGATGTGGGACCAGATTTTGATAAGAATATTTGCGCTCAGGCAGTGTTTTGACAAGCTGCCAAAATTCTCCAGACAACAAAAGCAACAAGAGAAAAAGAGTATCTGTTTTCAATCTTTTGTAACTGAGGTAAAAAAAACACTCTAGGATTTCAAGCAACAAAGAAAAAGCACTTTTTTTTGGCTTTGCAGTTATCTCCGCTGAATTCCAAAGACCTACAGTAATTAATAGGCTTAATAGAATGCCCTTCAAAAAATAACAGAGGCACAAAAAAATCTTTTATAATGAAAAGTGTTAGACAACCTAGCCTAGAAAAAAGGACATCAACTGCAGACTCTTGGTGCCCTTAAAAAATAATTAAAAGTGCGGTTCATCAGACAGCAGCAGTAGCCAAGGGCTAGATAATGTGCAAATCCCAAATTCACCTCAGTGAAATGATACTTCTGCATCTGTGCAACATTGACCTCATTTCTTCCTTTCCCATTCCACACTCTTCCTGGTCTACCAACTATGCAATTAAAATAATGTTGCCTGAGGCTGTATCACTTCTTTCATAGGGCTGGGTTTTTTTTTCCCCCAAAGATTAGGCAGGGAAACAAGAGGGAACCAGCTAGGAGCTCAAATTCAGAAGAGAAGAGACACACAACCTCTGAATCAGTAGCTACCAAAAGTGCAGCCCCTGCCACAGACAACCATCACAATTTTGATCCTAAGTGTTGAACTACAAAGTAAACTGTACAAAGAAATCTCCATGGAGGTTTCTATGGAAAATATCCTACAATGCAGCTTCAAAGAGCTGTGAGGAGAAAAAAAAAAACAACAGTCAAAGCCCCCAAACTCTGCGTAAGCTACAACACTGACATGTCCTTGTTGTGGTGCTCAAATATTGAACCCAGTGAAAAAGCAGCCCTCCTTCTTCAGCAGAACTACATCAAGGAGTGTTTTAAAAGTCTAAAAATGTGGTCTATACAGGATTATGACTAATTGCTTCAAAGCTATGTGAATGACTTAGTTTTCAGTGATCCTGTCAAATCATCCTCCTGGCATTCACAAAACATCCACACACAGGCATCTTTCTTCAAAACTTTCATTATTTAAATGTATTCAACAGGTTTGATTTGGCTCTGAATTGTAGGAGATTCATTGCTCTAAAACATCAATATACCATTAGATTGTCCTAAAACAGCCAGCACCGTGTTGCTAATGTCTCAACAGGGAAATTACATCTGCGTTCCTCTGCACATCTAGTCTTCTCTTGGGACAAGAACAAAATGCACATCCTTAGCCTAGAAACTCCTTCTTGAAATTCAGGCACTTTCCCCTCAATGTCCAATCAGCTACTAGAATGAAATTTATTCTGCTAAGTATAGACAGAAGGTGGTCTTTGATACAGCTATGACTTGGTCCATTAACATCTTTGAGAACTGCAATCAAGTTCTCAGCTGTCCCTAAAAACCAACTGGGAACGTAACAGGAATTGCAGAGCACAGAAGTGACACAGCTGGATGCAGACACAACATGGATGTGGAGAACCACTATATAGCTGTTCCTCCTATGGTGGTCAGCGGTCCACGCGCTAACGGTGGCAAAAAAGGGGACTAGTATGTCCTTTGTCCCCCTCGTAAATCTGCCCCAGCAGTGGTACAGGAAAGAAAAGCTACCCAACACTATGCAAGAGGAAACCACCTCTCACCCTTCAAATCAAGCACAGGAATAATTTGGTCAATAGATTATTTGGTCACCAAAAAGGCACAGGCTCCTTCTCTAGTCTAATACAGTCAAGAAAAAAAACTGGCTGATGTTTAACTGTGCTTTCAGCATGGGCTTGATAAACACACTGAAGAGTACAGCTGGATCCTCTTTTGGAAGGATGGGATGAACTCTACTAACAAGATGAAGTTGGAAAATGTTTATTTCACCCCCTGTCATCACTTCATTAGGTTTCTCCCTACTGTTGGAGGCTATAAGACTTTTCCCTCTAATGAGTTTCATTTTGTGAGTCATTAGGCTGCTCCCTTTGTAATTCAGAATCCTACCTGTGATTATACCACAACCTTGACTTCAAGCGACACAGTAAAAAATCCTCTGTGAGCAAAGCATCTTTTTTCATACCCTTTTGTTATCTTTGCAAAAGCTGATGCAGGTAGCAGGCAGTACTGTGGGATCCATCCCAGCCAGTGCCCTAGCCTGCCTGGCAGACAGTGGAGAAAAGGTTTTTCTATCATTTGATGCACTTTATCCTGAAGTAGGCATTGAAACCAGGCCAGACATCAACCTAAAGGTGCCCATTTCTCTCCACTGATTATAAAGTGGAAGTGACCAGCTCAATATTAGGTAAGATGAATACTACCTCTCACTGTCACTTTTCCCGGTCTACACTCATTTCTGCTTTGTATTTTTTTTTTCCCCCCTGTTACTGAATAGCATAACCTGTACACTTCTAATTTCTGTTTGCTCTTCTTTGCCAATTCTCTCTCGGTTACAACTCCAATATCTATTTTCCACCACCAGAGATTAATTCTTACCAAATGTCAGTTGGATTCTCTGCATGAAAAAGACTGTATCTTCGTTTAAAAAAAAAAAAATCCCCCCCCCCAAGCCAACTAATGAACACAAAAGCTAATTATAAATGTAATATTTGGATTCAGGGGTTTGGTTACAGGTAAACTTTGGAAT
This sequence comes from Pelecanus crispus, assembly GCF_030463565.1. Lineage (NCBI taxonomy): Eukaryota > Metazoa > Chordata > Aves > Pelecaniformes > Pelecanidae > Pelecanus > Pelecanus crispus. The sequence goes on along the minus strand of NC_134643.1, from coordinate 192,458,005 downwards.
TTACTTTCATCAAGGCAAATGAAAGCCAATCCTGACAGTGAAAATCCAAGCAGATTACTTGCTTTTGCAGAATCCTGTCTGCATACAAATTGCCAAAGAGCTTGATGATGCACCCAATGCAGGGATTAGAATCACTGCAAAAGGGTGATAAATAAAGACCTAGGTTTTACTTATTACTACCCACTGTAGGTTTTCATCACTATTTTTCACACTCCTGGGATTTTTGCATGTGTACATTATACATGTATATGACTATGTTTATTCCTCTTTTGCTTCTAGCTTGCCTAGCTACTTCTTCCCTTTGGACAAGAATAAGGAACATGCTCCATAGGGAACATCAGGCTCGAACCACTTATTTCTCACATTCTGCTTCTTTAATAAAGTATATTAAGATTAGGACTTAAGCAGCTGAAATAGTCTTTATATGTATTTTAGCAATCAAGCCTCAGCAGATTGCTAACAACAACTGTAAGCTGCTGTTTTCTCCGAGCTGCTCTTTTCTCGGTTCCAGAAGGGAGGGACTATGTCAGCTCACACATTTGATGGTTAATAGTAAAGACAGAGAGAACAAGAAGCGGAGATGATCATGGTCACCCACAAAACCACACACACAGAATTAACAGGACTAAAGTAGGCCGTTCTGAAGAAAGGAGTATTTTCTGCTGTTCTAGATATGCTTCAGTGCTATAATCAAATACGTCTGAATTATTTTTATGAAAAAAATATAATTATCATCTATAAAAATCTTAAGATCAATAATTCTGAAGGGCTGGAAATATCAGATTAACTTGGTCAATGATAAAAAAAATATTCTCCGATTTCTTGCACTTTTTCTTCATTAGAAATATTACATGGGTGAAGAAAATGAGCTGATGGATTGACTATTTAAAGCAATGCAATTTTAAACTCTTCAAAACGGACAGTCATAAGTCTAATGAAGTCAAGAATGTCAAATGCTCCTTCTATTGGGGACACTCAGACTTTAATCTCATGCTTCAGATCACTGCAGGCAAGTTTATGAATTATGTCAGCCTTCACATACCCTCACAAGCTGGAAATACGGTCATATGCTTTGAAGAGAAGGTATCTGGACATTCAGCATACAAGAGCAACGAAGAGACGCACATCAAGAGCCACAGTCCAGCTCATTTGGTAAAAGTTGCATCTAGCAGGATGTTTAAAAATGAAGTGTTTGTTCCTCAAAGTAAATCACTGAAACATTAAAGCAGAGTTTTAAAAATAGTTTTTTCTATCATTCGAGAATTTACATTTTTATGTCACTCTATATTTACAAGCAGCTCCTCTTCCCAAACATCAGTTTGGCATAAAAAACCATGCGTATCAAAGGAATGATATGCAAAATAATCACTGAGCATCAGTGAGTAGAAATTAATTTTAAAAATAAGCCTGTTTGAACAGATTATTCTAGCAATTTAAATGCATACTTTTTCTTAGAAAAAAGTAACATTAATATCACATGGATGACTTTCCTCCAGATGCTACCAGTTGTTAGGTAAAAGTATCCGTTGTTGTACGTGTATGAACGTAACACCGAAGACATAAAACTAATACAGAAGATAACCGAGAAACAGATCATTTATTAAACTGTTGTACCCAAAGACAGTTTTCAAACTTCCTAAAGTTGTTCTAATGCAGTCTAGTGACCAGTTGAAAATTCACATATGAAGAGATTTATGGCTAACATTTTTCTGTCTAATTCACTTGTTAATTCACTTGTCTAATTTCACTTTTAACAGAGATGTTAAATATCTAAAAATCCTATGAATTAAAAACTGAGATAGTGGGTTCCAGCACTTCGAGGGAAAGGGGAAATATTTTAAAAAATTACTTATTATTGAAAATGTTATCCCAAGCTTTCTCCAAGTAATAAATAACTGTACCACTTATTAACTCATTTCAATTGCAGACATTAAGGATAACTGGCAATACAGCCCTACATTTAAAAAACTCTCTGAGGCTGGAGACTGAGCAGGAGGGAGATCAACTTACTTTCACTTTAATTAAGATGTACTAGCTACTAAAGGGAGAAAATTTAAAGGGTTTTTTTTGATCACTGAAAGTTTCAGCTAAATTTCAGCAACATATTTCAATTTAAGTAAGTAAACTGCACAATAATTTGAGAATAGATAATTTCAAATTTTATGGTTATTAAAGGAACACATCTTATTTACCTAAGACAAACATGCCTTAATTGCAGTCTCAGCACATAAAAAATCCCTAGCAAGTTAAACAGAGAATTATAAAACTCCATTAGCTTTTCAGCAGATATTTAGATTAAATATGGAAACGTAGATGCAAAGTTGTGAAAACTAGGTGAACCATCTCTGACTAATGCTAAAAGTGTATATACTGCCTTATAGTTCTTAATACAGCACTACAAAAAGCAAACAAAAACAGGCGCAGATAAAACAAAGTTTTTAAAGCTTTTTTCCTCTAAAAATTATCAAGGTAGATTATGAGCAAAATAAATGAGCAAAATCAAGGTAGACTAGAGCAATATTAATCAGTAGATTATGAGCAAAATAAAATTAAATGAGATTATCAAAAATACACCACATATATTATCTTCTCACAACATCCAGAACATATTGTTCAACAAATTTAAGTTTAAATCTGAGCTAGAGATCAGACCAAGATTTGCGTATCTTTTAACTTAGCACACAACTGGTTTTGGAAAGGATTGTGGGCTGGAGGTAAAGGCATTGTAGATGGAAAGCAGACACAATGCAAAGAATAGTTAAGTTGGATCGATTATGGTGGAACATTGCATGAACAACCTGACAAAAATACTACATTAAAGGCTTATACTTTCTAAAATCATTAAAATTATTTGAGATCCCTAATCAAGTAGATACCTGAAAGTACACATCCTTTTTTCAGGCTGATTACCCTACTTCACAGACTCTTTTGCTGGACCTTGTATAGGTATTCATATAGGTAAGCAGTTTGTTTAAGAAAAGGCATTTGCTCTCAGACCCTCTTTACTGGTTTTAGTATTTCCTAACAATGAACTGACAGCATCCCAGTTAATACAGTAAGACCATTGAAAGCCACAATTCTGTTTACTCCTTCCCTACCAGACTCAAAGGATCTTAGCCCTAGGTTCTCATATTAACATATGTAACTAGTTATGCAACCCCCCAAAAAAGACGGAAAATGGGTTGTTACTGAGTAGAATCTAAGCAGATACTTTTGTACAAAATATATGCATCTACAAGCAAAATGAAGAAACTTAGGGGACAGTTACACGGCTAACAACTCAGTCCGAACCACACCAAAAAAAAAGCAAATTAAATTAAATGAAAGGAGAAGATGCTGGAAACGGGTAATTAGAAAACAACCATGATCCAGAAGATCCTGCCAGCTTGCCACTGTAGTGACTGACAGAATATTGACAGAAAGCAGCCAACCCTATCCACCAATTACACATCTGTTTAAAAACTGCAATGAAGACATGGCCTTTCAAACCAACATTAATGTCCAAGCAATTTTCTCCTCTGAGACAAAGCAGGGATGCCACTACGTGTTGATTCACCTCTGTGCCTTTTGGGGTGAAAAAGAAAAGTGGGGAAAACATGAAACAAACACATGCTCCTCTGCTGGGAAAACATGTCCAAAACACCTAAAACCCCTAACGCCCCTAAAAATGTCTATGCATGTCTAATATACATATATAGTGTGCACAGATATACACACACACATACATGTGTATGTGTCTGTGTACAGTGTGTATATGTATAAAAATAGCTATGTATGTATATAATATAAACAAAATCTCAAAAATATACAAATACATATAAAAACTGTGTATATTTGTGTATATGTAATGTGTATATGTGTATATATATTTATATATGTGCACACAGACACACAAAATTTCAGCCACATCTCTCTCAAAACTTGCATCCCAAGAATAAGATTAACTTTGGCTGAAGAAAACCAGATTAATAGATAATATATTTTTTTATTAATATTGAATTAATATAATTTGGACTATTACCTGTTCCCACAGCAGAGCATATTAACCACTCTTATTTCCAGTCCTCTTTTTCACATTGCTGCTCTGTACTGACAAGCCTGGAAATAAGGAGAGCTACTACACCATATTCCTGCCTCCAAAGCCCCAAAAGGCACTAATTAATTCATAGGCCATAGCTTAGAAATTTATGAAAGTGAGTATCTGAAACTTAATTGAAGCAAAGGAAAAACTCTTCCTTTTTTGACTGGTAGGAATTACGCACTGGCCCCTCTACATTTCTAAGTTAACCTCTATATTATATCACTTTATTTAATTGTTAAATTTGTTTAAAGCAATCAAACCATATGAGAAAAATGTCAATACTGAAAGTGCTTGCAAAACAAGTAATATCAGCTTTAAGTATTACTTACACCCAAAGAAAATTAAGCTCTCAGATTCTACCTCTACATCACACTCCCCACCTCATCCTTTAAAATCACCCGCTTCTTGAGAACACAGGCTTTTTACTCCACGTGCCAGGTGCTGACCCCCTACTTTTCATCACGAACAGGCGGTAGGTGAAGTAGATGAGCAAAAGAAGAGCATAAATAAACTATTTTAAAAAATAAAAATAAGCCGTGGATTTGGGGAAAGGGTGCAGTACCAGGTTATCTCCAATTGACTAGACAATCCCATCCGATGCGCTTCAGAAGCGCTCCCGCCCTGCGGGGAGATGGAAGGGTTATCGCTGCCATTTCACAGACGCGGAGTTCCATCCAGCTGTGTAATGCACTAAGGGAAGTCGAGCAGAGTCTGAGGGCTTCATCTGAATCCTACCCCAAGGTTTCCACTAACTGCACTGGGACTTTATTTACTGAAGTTGAACAAAAAATTCACAACAGAACTGGCAAAACATAACAATGGATTCGTTCTCATCAACTTAACATCTGGTTTCTAAATTAACATGGAAGGAGTTACAGTTCTTAAATCAGAGTAATCACAACAAATAGCAAGAGCTCCCCATCTCCAGAGTGACTGACTCTATTTCCTACAGGTTACTGCTTTTTGCTTGCATCCATTCATCACTTCTTTGTTTTACAAATGGCAAACGCTCTCAATTCTATCTCAAGTGATCCGTGTTTCTTGTTTTTATTGATCAGCACAGTCAGCTGGGTCCATTCTGTGCATCAGAATTTCATACACTGTAAAATGCCTTGGTACAATATGAATTTTAGGTACAGTTACTGTATATATGGTCCCATGCATACAGGTGTTCTCCTTCTGGACGAATGAGCAAACACTCCTTGGTAATCTGGTAGGACAAGTTTTAAATTTAAAAAACAAAATCTCATGAGAAAAAAAACACCCCAGTCCCCAAACATCATCTGCTCAATGTGTAACAGTCATCTACTCTGCAGGTTTTTTCTCAATTAGAGAATAAATTTCCCTCTATGTTTTATGTCATACACAAGCTGAAATTGTTCCCCTGAACAGTATGTCAATGTCTTATAAAAATGGATAAATGAAGCCTTTTTTCAAAAGTAGTCTTCTGGAAGAATCAGAGATATTAAAACTGTTGGCAAAAATTCTTCCTTGTTTTCTTGTATCTCAAAAACTGTTCCCATTTATACAAGCAGAACTGAACCTAGTGGTGAAGACTGATGATACTATCAAGAGCCCCAAAATAAGGAGGTATGATTATTAAACCGTGAACTAGATTAACAACAGAATTCAAGACACTGGAATCTACTCCATTGCCAAAATACTACATTATTTTGATGGAAATTTTAACCTCATCTTTGCTCGAGTGATAGAGCAGGACAGCAGTTAAACCAGGCCTTTGTACAAATTTTAGTGCTTGGGTTAAACGAAGCAGAAAGATTGGACTTCATTCCCCTTCCCACACAATTCATGCTCCACAAATAATTGGTTTTCACTTCCTGGTGCACTGCAGGTCTGTCCCAACTTGCTCGGTTATAACAACCAACACTGGTAGGGCAGACCATGCATGCCCTTCCCTCTTAGTCATTCCACCTAGTCTTCTGCCCTTTCAACAAAATACATTTATTTTTTACTAATCTTTTTTTTTCCCCCAATCTCATTTCAAAACAGATTGTTTCTTCTCTATCTTCTGACCTTTTTTAATTAGACTTAATCCAAGAAAATACTTCTTAGCACAAATGGGCAGAAATGCAATACCTAGATGAAAACATTTGCTTGGACAGAAAAATAAAAGGATTAAAAAAACCCAAAGCGTGTGCAAAAAGCATAAAAACCAGAATTAAAGTATTTGCTCTGATGGTGCAGTTGTATAGGCATCATGAAATCTCCACTTTATTTCCCAAATTCCAACCACTCAGCTGGAGATACTCCGTTTAAGTTCACCACCAGGCTGAGACAGCATGAAAACGATAGACAGGCAGACACAGCCAAGAATCCCTAAGCAAACATCCCGGCTTTTTTCTCACTTGGTTCTGCTTCCCAATTTTTTCCCGATTATTTCTGAGCCAGATCAAGTTCACCACACGGGCTGCACAAACCTCCCTCTTCCTTTCCCATTTCCTTTCTAGTTTTAAACTAATAGACTGACGTAGCTCCCCTCCTCTGTTAAAAGGCTGTGTTTACCCCCAGTTTAACATAATTCTTTTTTTTTTTGTAAAATTAATCTCCAGCACGCTCAACGGAAGTTTTCCACATGTTCTACTTGGATGAGCGTGTGTTAGTTAGTGGGTCCTATTTTTAGCTGTTTTGCCTTACTTTACAGTTTATTTCCTTAAATAGCAATCTGGATATCGACACAGAGCTACGCAGATGAAAAATAAAACATATTCCCTGTTTCACATACATTTAGGGCCATGGAATTTTAAGTTTATAAATAGGAATATCTGAACTGAGAAGGAGTGAAATTTAGCATCATAAGGTTAAAGTAAAAATGTGATTATTATGACTTGGCAACTTATATGGATTTTTTTCATGGGAAATCAATCCACTTAATTTTAGATATTTTTTTAACGATGGAGCTACAGCAGCTGCTACAGAATTCACTGGTAGTCTTAATTAGACTATAAGCTTTATTCTGAATCCCCTTTAAAGTTGAGGCACCTCAACTGAGGTGGACAGGATCTCCCTCTGGAGGCCTTCAGAGGCATCTTCCTCTCTCTCCTGACAAGGTAGGAAACTTCGCTTGGTTGCACAACAAGTTGGCTCCTGCATGCAAACTCAGCCTAAAGTTGCTCATTCTCTCCTTCCCATTCCCCATCACCCATAGACTGACCCGTATTTCACCCTCCTGTCAACTATGCTGATGCAACCTGGATCAATTAAATGATTCAGGTAAAAAAAAAAAAAAAAAATATTTTAAAAAGTTATTTTCAGCCCAGATCATGTCAAAAATCTCATCTACAGAGTGAACCATAAAACTGCACCAGTGTAACTAAGAGGAGCAAATGGCAACACAAAAAAAAAAAAAAAAAAAAAAAAAGCCATAGAAGGAGACTACCGTGGGAGGCACAAATTTCTTAACATCTCTGAAGGGTGATACCAATGGTGAATGGCTTCAATGTCTTCACCATACTGGTAGTTTGAGTGCGAAACACTGCAATGAAGACACAAAAGAAAAAGAGCTTGCAAAACCTCACTTCAGATCAGAGGACAGTGCAATTCCTAGTGGTTTTGCAAAGCTCTGCCCAAACCAGGGAAAAACGGTGAGCTTTCCGATTAAAGTATCCTGTCCAGTGAAGCTGAGATGAGGGAAAATCAGATGGTGTTTTCAAACATGTTAGCAAGTCATGTAACCACATTAGTTAACAACTTGGAGTAACTTCTTTTGCAAGGCAGACATATCAAACACAGGACCAGGAGGAGCTCCATTGTTTAATGGAGCTTGCCGGTTTTCATAGCTTTGATAAGAGTTTGAATTAACTGAAATCCCTTTCTGCAAACAGTGCAATGCATGCACCCCTGCACTTTTTTGATGGGTTCATTTCAGGTTTTCCCCTTCTTTTCCTTATCTGCATTTTCACTCTACATCCTAGCAAGCTAATCTTCCAGAACCACCTAAGCATCCCAGTGACAACCCTTGCACTTAATGTACCTTAATCTTTGAGAAACCGGTCATATCATCTATATGATAATATATAACAATATATGATAATGTAAAATAAACCCTTTCTCCTGTAGGGATACTTCTGTGCTGCCAGTAACTTCCAGAACATACTCACTGACTCCAAACAGGCTTCCCATTTTTATAGTACTTTTTTATAGTACTTAAGTGGGAAACTTACTTAGTCAAGACTGAGACTGGAATTTTTTTTCTTTGACTTAATTTTATGTTTAGTATTTTACAGCTTTTTACTAGAACCACTTAATGAAATGAAAGATTTTAGGAAGATATTTTTGATGATGGTGATATCCAGAGCACACTTCTGCTTCACAGCAATGCAGACAGTGCAATACAGATTATAACAGAAACATCAATAAATCAAACCTATTAAATTGTTTAATACTATACATTGCTAAAAGTTGCCGTTTAATAGTCACATTTGAAAGTAACTTATGTAAAAGAAGAAAGCAGCTGTGCGTTCAACAGGCAACTGTTATCTTGCTTCTTTGTGCTTTGAAAATAAAGCATTTTAAACTATCAATTTATCTACTAGTACATATCAGTAAGTATTCAGCAACATGGTATAATGCACTCCTTGATAGGTTCTAAATACCTGCTCTTGCAATGTCAAGTACTTAGTTATTTTAGTAAAGTAAGATACCCAAGTATCTGTCTTTTGAGTAAAAAGCTTCAAGAGGCAGCTGATGATCTAGCTGTTGCCAAACTGTATTTTTTAAAATTGACATTATAATTAAGAAAATTAGTATGAAGGCAGTCACAAACCACTGAGCCTTTCTCTTGTAATAACTCATTATGCAATATTTTACACTAAGTGTTCATAACTAATCATTTTCATCTTCACAGAAATGGGGATCAAAATAAAACTAGGATAGTATTTTTGTACCTCCAGCAGCAATGCAAAATCATAAGTTTGATTCCTGCATAGCAATATTCTGGATCTTTGCTATTGTCAGTGAATATGAAAAATTTGAGAAGAAAACATTATGAAGAAGGGAGGAAGACGGTTTCAGGTAAGTGACATTTATATACCTCAAATTAAAGAAAATTTAAGAAGACAGGTGCTACACGAAGAACTAGGTATCCATTGCATATTATTAAAATAAACCAGTTACAGGTAACAGCATATATTACAAAGACAGACAGCTGTAGATTAATTAAAAAAAATAAAAAAATTAAAATTAAACAAAAGATAAAGCACAAATAGACACAAGACCAGAAAGAGCTGAGAAATACTGAGACCAACGTGATTTCCTCCAATATACTGATGATTATAAAACAAATCTATTTAAGAAGAAGTGATGCTCACTGCACAAGTTTACTGAACTTAAATGCTACTGATGGAATTAGCTCAGTTAAAATCCATCATTCTTAGACCCATTTGCCTTTACACAGAAATTTGGTTTTACAGATATACACTTACAGTTCGCAGGCTTAATTTTTTTACAATACTTACTGCTTCACTGATTCTCTAGAATTATGTCTTCGACAAAACCCAGAGTCTAGTCTAACTCTTATTTCCCAGGAGTTTCCTCACAAATCTGCTAAACACAAGATTTCAAGTATGTACTGTGGCTATTCTGCCTCTCAGGCTTTTTATATGCCACTGCCCTCAGTCAGATTTATTACTCCCCACATAATCTAATATAGAAAGAATTCACCCGATTGGCTAAACTGCACTGTGAAATGTTTCTATATAAAGCAATATTCTGAGCTTCCAGTTTGGGATGTTCCATGAGCACGACACTTTGAAGGAAAAGAAAATTTCCATCTATGAGTAAATAGAAAGCTACACTCCAAATATTTTCAGCTATCTGAGATATTTTTAAACATCTGCGTTTCTTATCAGCATCGGTGCGGTTCAAACTGGAGAGAAACGTGAGGCCAAAGCAGTGTGGAGCTCAAAGGAGGGAACAGCCACTCCCTCTGCTCCTCCTCACTGCCTACCCAGGGCCAGGTAAGAGACGGGAGCTATGAAGAGAAGAAATGAAACACAAAAAAGAAAGCACTCCTGCTCACCTCCCAGCACCTTTCATGTTCACCCAAAAGCTGCCTTGCAATGGATGACCTCTACGCTATGGGTAATTTAAGGACTGAAACATGAAAGGCACAAGTGACACAGGTGGGAACCCAAAATACAGAAACGGGGTCGAGGGGGAGGACACAGAAAGAAAAACGGGAGGTGGATGCAATGGCACAGGTGATTGAAGTGCAAAAACACTGGAGTGAAGGATGGGGGAGAAAAAGCATGGAAGAAACATGAAGAAGTGGAAATACTGGAACCTTTACTGAACAAAAGCCCTCTGCCTCCCAAGGTCATCTCAGCCAGTTGACACCTGACACTTTGACTCATTTACACATCTTAAAAACTTCTACTATCTTTAACTAACACCTATATTTAAAAAAATCATTTTTCCTTGTCTAAAACAGCAGTTGATTAAAGCAATCTTCTAATAAAGAGAAATCAGCTATTTATATTCCAGCATCAAAGACCTGCACTTGCCTTTGTTCTCATTAAATGCGCTTCATCTACACATGTTATCTATTTATTTATCTATAAGGGAAGTGAAATGGCTTAGGTGTTCATTACAAGATGCGTTTTCCTTGTTTTCCAAGCATCCTTTTTTAATGCCTGTCATAGAGTGTGCACACTCCTGCAAAAGTCAGCTGAGGTCCTAAGTCTTGTGTAAAGTCAATCCACTGATATACTTAGTGAATGAAAATACAATTCTCTTTCCTATGCTATTTTGATTCATACTTTCCATGAAGATGTTAACAAAATAAATCATGAAACGCTTGACACTGTAATTCTACACAGCAGTCTTAAACTGGTAGAACTGCCCTACCAAAAGTCATTTTCATGTAGTGGAAAAGGGCATGGGAAAGATTAGATCTGTGAGATTTCCCTTGAACAGTGAGTGAAACCACGAGCATTCAGAGAGTTATTTGTGAATTAATTGTTCTTGCTATCCACATACATAGCTACCTTGTTCAGGTTCTTATTTAACCTGCCCTTCTAAGGTAATTAATACAGCATTTCACCAGGTGACCTAAATGCTAGGTAGGACTTGGTAACTCCCTCCCTCCCGAGCACCAACACAGTCACCTTTTTGGGAGCAGAGCAGATGACCCCCAACTACCTGGAGAAATGATGTATATTACAGCAGAAGAGAATGAATGCACCCCAAAATGGCTAATGCACACCCGAAAACTAAATTACGGGGAACAGAGAAGAGAAGGAAAGCATCTGGCACCAACAGCAAACTACTCCATCGGGCTCTGTGTGAGCAAGTCCCATTGCCAACTCATTGTCATGTGGATAAAAGCAAAATCTGACCAGATAATAAAAAGTGATAAAAAAGAAAAGGGATGCCCAAAAGATGAGGGGGAAATGGGACAAACTGCTTTGGAGAGGCACCTTTTTCCTTCCACTGGCTATAGAGGGAGTTCGGGTGACAAGGTAGATAACCTTGGTACCAGTGAAATGAAGCGACGTGAATCCCACCTTACCTACTCCTTTCAGAGGTTATTGAAAAAGTTATTATATTGACAATACAAAAGCTAAATTTCCCTCTATTATCCCCTGTTAGCTGTATGTATTGCACAATTTTTATGTAAACCAATTTGGTTCAGCAAAGTAGTTTTATAATTAATTTTTCATATAGCTTTTCTGACAATGTATTTTCACCTCAGCACTACGGTTTTATATTCAGACTGATGGTTAAAAGCATTTCAGATGACAGATATCATCTATATTTATTTGCATCATAAAGCAGTTTCTTGAAGGCAACACATGATAAAAGGAGCATGAATTCTCTAATGAAAGAGGTATTAATATTTGTATTTAAGAAATTGTAAGTATTTAATTATTCAAAGATTGCTTGAGTAATGTTGCATGGACACAATATGTGGACGATGTGAACCTAAGTGGCAAGAAGATCTAGCTAGAAAATTATGTCGATATCAAAAACCAAAGATACCTTTCCCTCAAAAAAACCCCATAGTTCAGACTCTTTTTCCATGTTGTCTGTAACAAAACAGATGAAGATCAGTCCATTATTACCAGACACTTTTCCAGATACATCTGCTGTACCTCAACTCTGAAGTTTATTAGTTCATGACTTTATTAGAGAAGCCTAGGAGTAACCAGGAAAATGGAAAGTAGTTCATTAGCAGCTCTGAACAGAATACACACTAATTCGGTGTTGCAACATGCAAAGTGAATGGAATTAGGGAAAGCAATTTTAGATAATGAAATTTTAAATACTTTATATTCTATTAAGTTGCTTCCAGACTCCATTGGACAAAAGACAGACAGACAGAATCAGCTACAGAGTTAATTATCCCTCTTTTAGATCTTTCTAGTGAAATAGCCTGTTCTATTGATAAATTGATTCACCAAACTAATACTGAGGTTTAAAACGAAGAACTTCATTGAACTGCTGAATTATGGCCGCATACAGTTTCTTCTGAGAAAACTTAATGGTACTGACTTTGATAAAATTGGACACAATAGCTACAAAGTGTAAAAAAAAAAAAAAAAAAAAAAAAAAAAAAAGGTGGTGCAATCATTAAAAATATGCATCTTATTTCAAGATCATCCATGAGTTTTCATTGCCATCCAGTCTCTGCAACCATTGACACATTCACTGGGAAAAAATGCTGGGTGCTGCCAAGATATATTGTTTACTGGCATAGAGACCAAGCGCTCAAATGAGTAGTTCCATCAGGTATGCATTCAGCATAAACCAAACATCACTCGCAACGAAATGATGTAACAAATGTAAAAGTGAAAAGAAAAAGAAGCTGTGGAAGAGAAGCAAGCGCGGCACTCCCAATAACATGAGGATGGGAGATTTCTAGGGCACTAACTCCGGGTACAGCAATAAAATACCACTTGCGGAATCCACCGCTGTTTCTTGAATCCTTTTTTTTTTTTTTGACACTGTCAAAGGTTGGCTGGCACCCGCTCTCGACAGGTGCAGGAACGCCGTGGCCGGTGCCAGTCCAGCCCTGCTGACTCACTGCGGTAGGTGCTGCCCATCAATTCCTGCCCCCCACTCCCCTGCAAAAAAGGAAGGTGACCCCTCCAGCCATGCCACTCATAGCTGAGAAACAGAGAGAAACCTTAAGTGCCCGGCGGACATGCAGCCAACGTGCTGCATCCAAAGGTCGTTTTCCAAGGTCACCTTCTTGAAAACTCACCAACAGTTTCTGTATATCCTTTTCTTCCGGTTAAACACGTGCAGTAAGAAAAGGCGTCTGCGGATGCATAACCAGGACTGCAGACATTTCACAAGCCCCACAGTAAAGAACTACTTCAGCAACTGAGTTTTCAAAAAGGATGGTCAGTTCTTACTGCGATACAATAAAACATTTAATTCTGCCACCTTTGTTTGTAAAATCAAAGTTCTCTTAGAGGCAACCATGCTCATGTAATAAAAGTGATCTTTTTTAAATTGGTTTTGCAATTAAATGGTTTCCAAGGCTTTCCTCGTTTCCTGCGAGGATAAAAGGGCCATATTCTCTGTCATACCCAAGATTTTGCTCAGAATAAGAAATTCCATTTACTTCATTCACTAAACTCACGAGAAGCTGTTCCCAAGAAAGGATTAAAGCTTTGGGGTTTGAATCACGGTGGCAGATCTACTGAGGTCTTTCACTGCGAGTCTGGGAGTTCAAAACAAAACAGAAAATGTCCCAACACCCTTCCCAGCAAGAAGCCTTTTGATCTTCCTCCTGTGGAGCAGTTCAGAAGCTCCACAATGAGGCAGAGAAGACCTCTCTTTATTCCACGCCAACACCCACATACATTTGGCTACCTCTCCCCCTCCCAAGAGCTTCTAGACTGCCTCCAGAGTCTCTCACAAATCATCAGATAAGCCAGGCTTGTCCGTGCCCTGATGGGAAAACAGACAGTTCTTCCATGTAATGGCTTTGTAACAGCCTCTCCAGGCATGCTGTTCTTTCTTTTGGAGAATGGTTTCTCTGTAGAAGGGGATCCAGGTGGTCCTTAGGGACTCCCGAGTTTGTCATAGCTACTTTCTCTTGCCTGGGAATGGAAAAGCTTTTGATCCTAGCCTAAACAGTCATAAACTGAGGTTTGGTGGTGTGACAGAGCCATTAGCCAGCTGGCCTCCACCTTCTTTCCTTTTAGGTGGGCACAGCAAGAGGCACCAAACAACTCTGAACCCTGGAACTAATACTTTATTATAACATATAATATACCTATAAATAGTGAAAATTCAGAACTGCCAAGTGAAACGTTTAACAGCTTTGCACACAAACCTCCCCCTAACTACCTACAGCCTTACAGGCCAAGTCTCCGCTTTGTACACCAGCAGTTCTCAGTGCTTTCCTCAATTGAACATGTTCTTCAGAAGCCCCTCTGGGCTTCCAAGAAGTCTCTCCTTCCGTCTCCTTCTCTCTCCTTCCATCACTTCTGTGGCTCTCCTCCTGCAAATTCCCAAAAGCTAAAGGTACCACCTCCCCCTCCCTCCCTCCCTCCCTCCCCTCTCCTTGCTAGAGACCAAGAGGCAGAAAATGGTAAGCAAGCTGTCTTCTACCCTGTTTCCCTCACTCTTGCTCATCTGAAGAAAAAATAGACAACATTTGCACAGGTAACTATGAATAAATCAATTTAAATACTTCTACCATCTGTCATAGTATTTCTTGTTTCCTAAAAAAATGAATGATTTGAAAACCTGGTGTGAGGTATAGTTGGCTCTTCTTGGGGGTCCAGAAACGACTTGTAAGAACAGAGTAGAGAGTACGCAGAAGAAGTGTTAAGATAGATGTTAACTCTCCCAAAGCAATAAGCCTTGTACCTTCATTTTCACAGCAATCAAAATCTCAGCTCCTAAGAAATTACTGCTTTCTGGCAGCCTATATATTAGCAGGATGTGTATATTGGCCTTGTCCTTGAATTCAGATTTCTGTTTAAGAGAAAATAAAGTTACCCAGGCCCTTTGTTTTATTCTCCAACTTCTGCTCTGTTCATGATAAGAGACTGCTTTAAACACCATCAGATTTTCAAGAGCATTCAGCATCAACAACTCCCATTTAGGCATGTAAATAAGTCACTTCGAATTTGTTGGAAGCTGAGTGCTGAGTGCTCTTGAAGAGCTGCCCCATCTACTACTTCTGTACCACTTCACGTACCACTCACTGGATTTAAAGATGACATTGATAGACAGACAGTGCACTACTCAGGAGTAACTTTGATCATTAGGCACACAGGGAGAACAGTTCTGTCGTGGTAGAAAAACACATTTCATAATGATACGGTCCTCCTCACATCTCTGAACTTAAGTGTTCAAATTACATACTTTGTACAGATGTCAACACTGAAAATAAAACGAACTTCCCAAGTACCCTCATTTTTCAAACACTTGCACAATTCTTCCTAGGTTGTAGCAGGTGATCATGGAACAGAGACTTGCTCTTCCCACAGTGCACATGGATACATGTGTTGTAATTTTGCTCATTTGGGACTTCTAAAACACTTGGGAGAGGCTATTATTGAATGGCTGAAGGGAATATGCCATGATTAAAATTGCACAGCTTTTGCTTCCAGGCCTTTCATTAGGAAGGTACGAATTCATATTCTTCTGAAAACTAAAGAGGAGGCATGGACATTCCCAGTTGTTGTCATGGATACAGCTGCCGAGAAAAATGTCATTGTACCCCTGCAGATAAATACATGTGCCAACTGCCTGGAATACGCGGTGGCAAAACCACTGTAGATGTTAAACATTACATTCTGACATGGCCATCAGGTTCCTCGCGAAATGTGCACTAAATTAAAAAAAAAAAAATAAAAAAAAAAAGAGAAGTTATCTTTAAACATAAAGGTTATGGCATGAAGGAAGAAAAGGCTAGGTGGTTTAAAAAAAAAAATGTTGGCACTTTCATAGTTCATGATGTCATGGAGGAAAAAATATTATGGAACAATAGTATGAGTAAAGGATCAAGTGTCAGCCCAACTTCGAGTTATCTGGATTTTGTCAGTGTGTGTTATAACAGTATTGTTAACTACAATAACTGTATTTCTTAGGTCAATGGATGATTAAAAAAAAACCCAAACAAATAAAAAAAAGCAACAAACACACAGTGGAAAATTTTGAACTGGGGAAGCTCTGATCCTGATTAGACCATTTCATAATGCCAACATTTTTACTTGAACTAGGGCACTTTGAATCCCTTCCCACTTCAGCTTTACATTAACGATTTACTGGGGACACAGATCACAAAAAATGAAGAGGTTGAAAACATTAGACGGTTCTTCCTCACACCATTTTCCACATCCACTGATCTAGGTCCTTGAATGAAGTAAGGCAACTACCAGGATGCTCCTGGAGTTTTGCTGCACATCCGTTCGCAGTATTTCATTGCACCATGCAGGTAGGAAAAGGCAAACAGTGTCCCTGCAAAGAGCAGGCAAGGTTTTGGATTCTCCTCTCCTGGTAAAGTGGAAGCACACAACTCCCTCTCCCTCCTCATGTAATCCTTCAGATACCGTGCTCCTAAATAAGCACAGAGAGAAGCGAAGGCAGGCTGCTCTAGGGCAATCGTTACCTTGAGTGAGTGAAGCACCAAGCGTTGGTTAGGATGTGGAAAGGTAAATTTGATGGTGAGGCACACAAGGACAAACAAGACAGGACTGGCTCCCTGTGTGCAAAAAGAGGCCTTCAGCAGCATGGAAGAAATCATCCTAAGCTGAGGAGCTAATTCACCACCATGCAAAGACCAAAGAAATAAGGAAGCAGAACTGAGCAGCCTGTTATAAATCTCTCTTCGTAAGTATTTTGGGACAGGCCTAAACAATACAATGCTCTGTTTTGCAGAGATATGTGAGCTACCGCTAAATGAAGCACATTGGAACTGGAAGCAAGATAACAGCTTTAGCATGATGTAACACCCCAGCTAATTAGCTCCGTTAGGAACAAAGACCAAGAGGGCTGCACTGGATCCAGAAGCTAAGCAAGTTTATTTAGGGCTAGCTAGAGCACCTCAGTATGGCACTACTGTCCTCCAGAGAGACACCTCCTCGATGTATCAGCTGAAGATGTAAAGCATGATACAACAAAAATAATAGTAATTATCATTATCGTCATCACCACCATCACAGGAAGAGGCACGGTTTCTCTGGAAAAGTAGTTGTGAAGTACATGCTGTAAAAAAAGAAAGGTTAGAACATACAATTACACTCCAAAATGTTGGGTTTTTTACCAAAGCTGGAAGGGAACTCCTCCGTTTGACATGCGAGCAGGCAGAGCACGGATCCTGCCTTAGCACAGATTCCTACGCTGCTGCTTTCGCAACAGGTCATGATGTTTATCCCACCCAAGAAAATAGCTGTTGATCGGCGTTCTGCCGTATCTGATCATCACTATGACCCAGCACCCTACCCTGGTGTCCAATGCGACACAGAAGTCCTTTGAAGCTATCCAGTTGTTTCAGAAAAGAAAAGCCACAAGAACAGAAAAGAACTTTAAACAGCTCAGTCATGACAGCCTTGCCCCCTTCCCACCACTGTAGCCAACAGACCTCACAGGCGTTTGACATAATGGCTAAGTGGTATTTAATTTGACTGAAGAAAAAAATTAAAAGGCATTTTAGACAAGTGTTCAATAGATTCTACGGTACCTGCCTCAGCTTAGGAGTTGTAACTTTCTCCTCGTGAATTAAAATGTCTTCTGAAGAATCCCCAAGCTCATTTGGGAGGGGAAACAAAAAAGAAGAAAAAGAAAAGAAAAAAAGAGAATCTGGCCTTTCTAGATTGACATATAGGCTTTAAAATATAAGTTCATGTCATAAGTACAGATAATTAGGGCATAGAATACACATTTCAGAACACACATGCCTTGCAAAATGAAAATTTCATAATAGTTACAGAAGGGCTTCCAGTATCTGCATCCACATCCCAGTCCTTTGATCCCACTAGCCTACTAAGCCTTCCATGTTTGTGTAGCAGACAATTAGGGAAATCAGTGTTTCTAAATTAAAATAAGTTCTTATCCTCAGAACACATACAAGGCTTAGAACACCATCATTTCACTCCTGAAACATAGAAAGGGTTAGCTGGATTTTTAAGAAGACAGGCAGTCATGTTTTACTATTTGGACTCCAATAGCAGCAATTAAAAACAGACGCTTAACTGAAATGACATCATGAATTCATGTGTAGGGACCTACCTGAGGAGAAATAAGGAAAACAAAAAATGGAGTGCCTCAGGTGCTACAGATTGTAGAAAAATAATGAACAATTTAATAGGCAGAACGCTGCGCTCCAGGCAACATCCTCCCTTTTAAGACCCACCCACAGAATTAAGCATGTCCCATAAGCATCACTAGCTTCCAGGAAAAAAGCTGTTACAAAGCCATTATGACAGGCAATACCTGATACAGTGCCAGAGATGGAACACCCACAGGTCACCTTACCGACCAAGCCACCCCACGATATTTCTAGGCACACACGTGCAGCAGCCAGCACAATCCACAGGTCCTTAAATCCTATTTCTTGTTTGCTATAAAATTGCTCGGTGTGATCTGCTTACTAGAAGGTTAGGTGTGCACTAAGCGTAGTGCACAAAGCACTAAAATCACACACAGTCTCTCTCCAACTCCAGAGATACTCCTTATTTATTTACGTCTGGTTCTCTGTCCAGAGCAGGAGCTTACACACAAGTGGACCAAGTACTACGTCCTTCCTTGCTGATGCACTGAACACCCTCTCCTCCACTAAGCCTTCATTTAAGCCTCTGTTGGCTCTGATGACACATGAAGACACCCTAGAAGCTACAACAGTTCTATTTGTTGGCAACATTATGCCCACATCCAGGGGTAAAAAAAAAAAAAAAAAAAAAAGACTTAGAGGTCACTGAAAGAGACAAGTCAAGCTAAGCATTCACAGGGATGTGCAGTTCCAGGTCTCCAAGACATTGCCCAAAAAGCTGTTCCCAGGTTACTTTGCTGTTTGTGAACAATCCTCTACCTCTGCTTTGATCTAGCTTCAGAAAGAAGCTGTCCCACACGTTACGCTCCATTTAAACTGCCCTGATGAAACGTCCTGGCTGCCCTCTGCATCCTTCACTCTCTTCGGCGGAAGCTTTTAGGAACAGTCAGTGTATCCATCCCCATTGTCCAAACCCCAGGATGCTGACATTTCACATAGTACTCTTCCCTATGCAACTTGTGAAAATAACAAAGAAGATAAAAACCTCCCACCAATGCTCAGGCAGCTGCTTGCCTATATGTAATGAACCTGGCACAGGTTGCCAAGAGACCGCAACGATGAGCAGCATTTATTCTTGAATACTCTCAAATGGGCTTTCACTATATATTAACTCTAAGCAATAAAACATCAAGACCACATTCTTGTTTCAGTTTAGAATTAGTTTTTATAGCCAATATATAAAAGGAGATAGTTGTCATAAACATGCTATGATGTTCTTAACTGGAACTATATAAACAGTGCTTCTATAATAGGCACTACTCTGAACTTTGTCAGGGAACTGCCTGAACTTCAGGCTTCACGCCTGGCACTGCTTTTCCTGAATTTTAAACCTGGAAGAAGTATCTGTAAAGATGAGAATTACCAAGCTATATAGAATAAATAAAATAATATGAGAATTAGCAATTTTCAGATAGCATGTATAGAAATTCCCCCTGTAAGCTCCATTCCCTAGGGTAAAAATTAAGTGCAGAGTCAGTCATATTTAGGAGGCTCTAAAGAACAGAAAAACTCAGCCTATTACACCACTTAACAAGATACTGCTAGTGATTTTCAACCTTTCCATCTAAAAATAAGGTAATTTTGCTATTAAAACAAAAGCCACCATTAAACCTTAGGTGTCAGAACATTTTTTTTCTTATTTATACCTAGCAGATGAATAATAATTTTATACACTGTGTAGCTACCTAGAGAACAAAAGTTCTATTACACATTTCTAAGACAGCAGTACTACAGCCTTGCACATATTCTTAGGCATTCATCATTGAGCAAATTTTTTTCAAGCAAAATTCAGCACTACCAACCATTTTTCTCTGTGGATACTACGTATTATTTTTGTCATTCAGCTTAGTATAAATTTCTTTTTGTGTAAGTTACATTACATAGCCCCCCAATGAAAGAAAAACACAGAAGTGCTTTTCTGCATACAGCAAAATTCTGCACACATCAAGAATCTGAGGTTCAGTATTGCTTAACACCTTGGGGAGAAGAGTTGGAATCAGTATTTCTCCATCCCCGTATGCTGTGGTAAAACTGTATTACCAGCAACCAACAAAGTTTAAGTGATCCAAGGTCAAGTAAAAGGAAAAACCAAGCCTGGGCTCAAACAAGAGACATACAGTCTTTTAATGAAACTGCATAGTTTGAGAAGTTTTATAATCACTTCCGCAACAAATAATTTACCAGAGGGAAAGCATTAAAAGTATATCCAGGACACAAAGGGTCAAGAAGCCTACATTTTGTCAAGTCCCTGTGCTAAGCATTTCTTTGCTGCATTTAGATGGGTCCTATTCTGTACCATACTCATGACCTCTGAGTCATCTGTCACCACCTGCAAGAGGTCCAGAATCACCTCTAGTCATGTGGGAAGAATGGTGAAGATGGTGCAGCACTATCCAGACACCCTCAACTGCATCTTGACCAACTGTGTCTCGGTCAAACCCTAGGTCATCAAACATGATGCAGAATGACATCAGAAACAAAAGGAAGTGTGGAAATAATTTCAGTTCTTGCAATTTCTTTTTGTAGGAAAATTTAGTTTAGTTTTGTTCCCAGTTCCCCTGAAAGCCTCTTAAAATTCTAGCTTTCAAATTTTAACTAAAGCAGCATACAAACAGTCTTACGGCAAATAAATCATGGCTACAGTAGGGAGACTATTTGAAATAGCAATCAGTCCAGGGAGGTTTAATTTAGAGAGAGGAGAAAGACTTTAGACCTTGATAAGGCATGACATGATTCCATGCCATTGATCTGCAATCACATAGCTTTATCTGTAATGCAAACAAAAAGTTATTTAGAATACTCCTAATTAGGTATAATAAGCGTACACTGGAACATTACTGAATCTATAAATAGACTGCAACCACACCATTTCACTCCCGCTCCGTGTTATAAGGTATGGGAAGGGGGGAGAAGAAAGGCACTTGCCTTTTTTTAAGGCCTTTCTTAAAGTTGTACTATTGAAAAGAAGTACTTTTTTTGCTTCTGAAGGTACTTAACCAGGCCTTTAAATACTGACAAATTTTCCTCAGCAGACACAGGTTATCCTTGACACTTGTGTGAAAGGAAGAGAGAGAATATTTAATTTGAAATAAATCAGGAACCATATTCTAGCGATCTGTAAGACATTCAGAGAGACACAGCTCTGGGCAGCCCAATGTTGCTTTGAAAATGTCCCTCCTCTGAGCATGGGGGTGGGACCAGATGAATTCCCAAAGTCTCTTCCAACCCACATTACTATTATGAGTCTGCAACAACCCCCATAAATATTTTTTTCCTAGAAAAAGTCCCCTCTCTATAACCTCTCACACCTACACACGGTAATTTAAACTGTGGATTAGCTATAAATAACCTTGGTGTATATTTCAAAGAAAAGGTATAAACATGCTTAGCATAAAATTCAGCAGAAACTCATTTGCCTCTTGTCTTGGCTGTGATTTTTTTTTTTTTTTTTTACTCAAATAGAAAAACATAAGATTTCCCGGCCATTTCCAACTCCTCACGGTGAGACAGCCTCCCAGGGACACAGGTTCTTCATGGGCTCAAAGGGTAATTTGAAATAGGAGCCCTTTGTAAAACTGCTGGCAGCAGATCCCTGGCTGACAAAGGGTGGGGAAGGAGTAGAACCTGTGATGTTAACTCCTTTTATCTCCTCCTCAGTGGTGCACAGAGCAACGAAGTGAAA
The DNA here is from genome assembly GCF_030463565.1 of Pelecanus crispus. Classification (NCBI taxonomy): domain Eukaryota; kingdom Metazoa; phylum Chordata; class Aves; order Pelecaniformes; family Pelecanidae; genus Pelecanus; species Pelecanus crispus. Next base: position 192,435,988 of record NC_134643.1, on the reverse strand, counting down.
AACTGATTTTTTTTTTTTTTTTTTTTACCCTAAACAGTGTAAGCAAAAAAAAATTCAGTATTGGTTCACATGCATACACACATGCACAGAATTACTGGTCTCTTTCTGCAAGAAGCAAGATCATCTGAAGTGTACATATAATCAGAACTACGGAAAAATTCAAAGCTTAAAGAAACTGGAATAAAAATTATGTATTCTTTAAAAAAAATAGCTATTCACTGCAGTCGCATTTACCTGGCAACACCAGGTAACATGAGATAACACACAAAAGCACTGATGGGTTTTTAAGCATACAGCTTGACATTGCCAGCACATTTAATAGCTTGCTTTTGACAAGAGCTTGTCAGAAGTTCTGTACTTATTAGGACCTTCTTTTCCTTTGAAATGCTGGAGAAGCAGCAGAACAGAGTTTCGCGATTCAGCATCAGGGGCATAGACAGAAATCTGACAACCCTCTGAAGCCCAGAGTATTTTTTTTTAATGTATTTTATAAAATTACCAAGTAGGGCAAGGGAAAAAGCTTGTCATCTACTAGACAGGATACAAGCAGAGACCCTAACTTGTTTAACTGCCTTTGAATTTTTGAAAGCTTATTTGCCAGTGGACTGGGGAAGGTTGGAGACCACCAGCCTAAGCAGTAAAGTGTCTCAGGTATAAATCTTATCTTCCCTGCACATAGTTTTGAGGCACATTGACCAAAATATTTTCTGTACAAAATGTTAACCAGTAAACTCAGTACAGGTAACAGACCTTTCTTTGCTTCCTAAACTTGCCTGCTTCCAGAAGTAGGCAAGAAGCAGCATACAAACATCTATTAGCCTGGCATTCATTCATAACCAAAACAACCAAGATACAGTCAACTGAGCCACATGAAGTTTTCTTAAATTCTGGTTTCCCCCTACAAAAGCATTCTAATGCAGACTTCCAGGTTATATGCAAAGTTTGCTTAAACAAGTTCACTCACTCAGGGGAAAGAAAATAAAGTTTAGCAACATCAGATAGAGGGCTCTGAAGGTTATTCCTGTTTATTTTGTCTGTAATGAGAAGCTGTGTAAATGATAAAAGTATTTTTTATTTCCTTAAAAGCTCTGGTTTAATCAGAAACATTGGCTCTTCATCTCCCACCCAAGTAACTCACTCACACTAGTTCCCCACTGCAGACCTGCACCATCTCAGCATTCTTCCCAGGCAGAATCCACGTATTATAAACATATCAAGTTAAAATACAATAGAAAGAGTTACTGTTCACACCACAAACACCGCCATATTCTTTCAGTGATGGGATCCCTGACTCACTAAACCCCCTTTTACCTTTCGTGCTCTCTCTTTTTTCACTTGAACAGACCTCTGAGACTGAGGCCAATCAATGTTTGTCTACAGAGCAACTCACGTGAAGTTCCTCTCTTTATACGGATTATTGGGAGAAACCTTGCAGAGGCATAGGCTGAAACAAAAAGGGATGTCACCCTTTCTCTGTTCAAATTCCTGAAGAAACCGTGACAGCAGCAGGCAGGAAAGGAGGGAGAGAACAAGAAGCAAGATGTCTCTATGGGAGCATTAAAACAAACACAGAAATATGTTCCCATCCTCACGATCAACAGAGAGCGTGCACAGGGAGGGAAGAAGTTTCTGTGGGACCAGCAGCCAGGACTGCTAGTTAGCCACGCTGATCCTTTCTGATGTGCTTCGCTGAGGCAGAGCAAGCCACCCTTCTCACCAAGAGCTGGGAAGACACCGACCTCCCTCCTCGCTCCGGAGCATCACAGCAGCAATGAAGACTACCAGCTGTCAAACTGCAGCCTGTCAAACTCAGTTGCTAAATTTAAGCAGCCACACAACAGGACATAACTGACCAGAGCAGCATGACAGCCCTTTAGATCCACTTAAATCTCTGCAGGCATGAAAAACCTCAGCAGATCTTCCCAGAAGGAAACTATGCCAGAAGTGCAAAACGACAGCGAGGGCACGGCCGGCTCTCCTCAGCGAGCACATCTAGAAAGACCCTGGCATGGGCTGGACGCACATCCTCCCGGCAGCTGCCCGCAGAGGGACTCGTGTTGCTTCCCACCCAGCAAATACATAGGGAGACAGACTCACCACCCACAAGCTACTATGCAGCTTCAAAACCCTATTAAGGTTGCTAAGTGACAATAACGTAGCGCGATCTCACACCATTTGCAAACCCCAAACGTTTAAAGGCAAGGAAATGAATGGTTCAGATCATCATAAATCTCATGCCGCCCATCTAATAAACAAATAAATTCTCATCAAGTGTAAAGCCTTGCCGAATTCATTACAATAACGTTAACTCTCCCAGGAGTATAGCTCAGGTTTTTGTTACCGTGCTTTCAGTATCTAAGCGGTGAAATATTCCTAAACAGAAACATTAATCAAATGAAAAACTTAGCTGGAAAAAAAAAAAAAAACAGATTTGCTCTTTCTTCATCATTGTGCAATACATCAGGATAATTCCTATATGGCAAAAGTTTTATAAGTCAACTACATTCTGACTTCGTGTACAAAATTTTTATGGCCCACATCCAACAAGCACTTAAGTGACGGCTTACTTTTAAGAAGTAATTAATCATGTAAAAGTGTACAGGACGACTGAAGTGTTTCGGTATGTGCTTATTAAATGTTTTACTAGAATAAATCTCTCATTTTAAATCGCATCTAATGCGGTGGTCTTATTTTTAGCATATGAATGAAATAGTATTTTTTGGGGGGTCAGCATTAAGCTTGTTTGCTGTGATAAATGCAATGTTTACATTAAGAAATTTCTTTTTATTATTACATGGAGGATGTGAGTTATGGATGCCCCCAAGCTAGGCTTTTTTTGCCATCGCTAGCAAATTGAGAGTTGTGGCTTGAACTTAGTATCATAGAGCTACGGTTACTGCACTGTTACTTAGTAGCCCGTTCTTAGGTTTTTAAAAGAAGATTTTGGAGAACGCAGCTTACTTTTTGGAGACAGGAGGCAAAAGCATAAAACAGTAATCTAAGGTGGCGGCAAATACAAAGGTGAAAGAAAGAGTTATCTCTCTTCATAAAAGACAAAGTCCAGGTACCAAAGTATCAACCTGAAAAAAATGAACAAAGCTAGCCGTGCTGTCAATAACTTTATAACATCACATCCACCTACGTTACAAATAACTAAAAAGAATCTCAAAAACCTAATGGCCAACAAGAACAAATACTGGTCTTGTGGTTCCTCTGCAAGCGAGCTACTGAACTACCTTCACAGGACACCGAACTATGTCTTGATTATCCCTATCAGAGGAAAACATCCAAAACATCAGAATGACTAGAGAGGCATTCTTTTATACCCAAAACTCCATATTCTGAGCTTCAGTGAATACACACACTGCCCCCCCCACTTCATATTACCTTCTTGCTGTGCTTAGATTTTGAGGTGTCCAGACTATCTATGTCGTTCTGTAGATCCCTTACCAGAAGCATGGTTGGTCAGAGTTCAAAGAAAAGAGAGTAACACTGTTTAAAAACAAACTTAGCCTTTTGGAGCGTTCCAGAGCAAGAACATTGATCTAAGCTGCCTTTTATCATGTTCAGTAAGTCAAGAGGATTCAATACTTCCCTTCAGATAAAGGCTTCGTGATAGCCAGACAGACTTTCTTGTGATCACTACTTCAATTACAAAATCACTGTAATTCTACATATTCTTCTACAGATACCCGAAGTAACTTGGCTAGTATGGCCAGTCATACAGCAGTCATACAGCAGTCTTGCATTTGGATTCTGATGTAACTGCTGGAAATAATTCAAAACGTCTACAAATTATCTATATAGCCTTACATGGATAAAGACCCAGCTATAGAATAGTCTTTTCTTGAGCTCTGGCATGGCTGGCTGTTATGTGTCTTCAGGACCGTTCACAAGATAAGGCATCTCGGAAAGGGATTCCCAGTTGTCTTTTGCTCTTGAATTAGTCTCTCCTTATGCTTCTTAAAACCAGAAATTCTTTCTAAACTAAACAAGAAGCTCAATGTGTTTCACCTGATCTTTTTGGCAGAAAAGTATTCCCCAGCTCCTTGGAACAAAACACAAAACAATCAACATCTCTTATATTAAAGATGAGAGTGTCATTATCTTGTCTTTTTTGACATTCATAGCTCACCAGCTAGCTGGGGGAAAAATAAAAAGGAGAACTCATGTTATCTTTCAGTACAAAATAGCATTAATCCTTTAATGATTCTAGAAAGAAAAAAAAAAAAAAGACCAAACACAATTTCTTCGAAGACCTGCTTACAAATATCTACAAAAAACACTACAAGCTCCTTCTTTCTGATACTTAGCTAGCAATTTAAGCTTTGCCAATACATGCATCACTAAAATGCCTTAGCAGATTGCATTTCAGTTTTATACAAACATGTGTCAGGATTTGGAGTGGTAATGACCACTGTGCCTTAAATAGTGTAACTCTTTCCATTCTAAGCCTCCTCGCTTCTACATAGCGCATCCAGTCATTTTCTTCCCAAAACTATCATGTCTTTGGCTGAAATTTTCCATTGATGGACCCTTTTCTGAAAGCTTGTGTCGAGATACAGCAAGTATGAGAAGCAATAAATATTGCACACCATTTCACGCTAAAAACTGGTTTGCTTCATTCAGGCTTACTCTAGAACCGAATAATATATATACGTATATGAAACCTTAAATATATTACTCTGTGCATGAGTACGTATGTCTGCGTATATCAGGAGCATACATGATGGACTGACTCTGAATATTTCACTTAAAAATTACGGTAAAGACCCCAGGATGCGGGGAAGAGATCAAATTTGCCAGAGATTGTTGTGAAACAGTTGTGAAAAAAAGTTGGTGAAACATTTTACTAAGGATGGATATACAGTGCATGCACTGAACAACTAATTTAGTTGCAGAGCAGAAATGATGGAAAATATGAATACTACAGCCAGATATCCTGCAGCACCCTTCAATCTTTTCTGGAGGCGCTGCCAGGTGCCAGGAACTTGAGGACGATTTCTATGCACTTGGTCACTTTAGTTCTGCCCCATGCTGTGTAAACACAACGCTAAAGCTTAGTGAACCTATATGTGTTGCTGCTGTTGGAAAATAAATTGCAAATTACAATGCGTTTTGAAGCTGTGCAGATTCAGACAATCCTAATGCACATACAGGATCGCCAGTGGGGTTAAATTTGCTACCGTGGCATTCTCCTGAGAACTTCTGGTACATAAAAAACATGTTTCTTTAACCAGAAAGAAATCAACCACTACTTAGCTGAGTAAATCAGAAACTATCAAAGCTAGAAAAAGCAGATTACATTGCAGAGTATGATGTTCGCGAAGTCTAATGCTGGTATCAACCACAGCACTTCACACTTAGGTGAATTAACAAGCTATGGTAATTGCAGAGAAACGTATACCAGATACCAGAAACAAACTGGAAGTGAATACTGTCACTTGTCACCATATGGAAGAGGTTAGAAACTTTTTGAAGGCTCAGTTCCTAAAAGGCTGGTGTTATCCACTAAGGCCAATAAAACCATGGTGGGGATTTTAATTAATTTACTTTTACTACTCCATAATGATTTAGGATATCCAAAAAAATATATTAAGACTCCAGATAAGATAATTCTAGTAACAACTCTTGCCATTTAACTAAACAACACTGTATCTTCTCCACTAATTATAACACACTGGTGTTTCTGAACATCTCCCACGTTACAGTAACTTCATTATTAACAAAAACCACTGGGCGTGAAGGAGAGGAAGAAACCCTTCTCCCAGACACATTACAAGTGTATTTATCTTGTTCAATACACCCTATTTTCTTGCATTTCCGAATTTATGCTTTCTGCTCCAGAATGTCTGCTTCATCCAAAAATAAACACAGGCCAGATACCCAATGGCAGACTTGAGAGCAAAACTCGTATCCAGCCATGTCAGCAATGAAAGTGCCGTTCTTGATATCCACTTTTTAGCAGGGAGTACTCAAGACAAGAGTAGGAACTACAACTGTGCTCATCTGATGATTCTATTTCCAAGCAGACAGGGACCATTTCATTTATCAATCTTGTGCTCACCCCCAAGATAAGCAGAATTTAAAAAGCATCAACTCTAATTTGAACCTTCAACAGGTCCCAACTATGAAGAACTGAAGCAAAATCGTCTTTTTAAGGAATGTACCTTGCACTACAGTGATTAGCTTTAAAGAAACTACAACCCAGCTGATGACCCGCAGAGTTTTCGGGCTGCAGCCCCAATGATCTGAAGTCATCCGTTACTCGTTTCATTTAAGAAAGGCACTGATGCTGCCTGGCTTAACCAGCATCTTTAGAAGTTACAAAGACAAATTCAGTGCAGATGCATGGAGAACTTCCCACAGATTAAATTCCCAATATAACGCTGTTTGTACAGCATCATATACACTACTTCATAACTGTCTGACTACAGTTTTCTGAAGTCCTCATAAAAACAAAATGTATATTCCAAAAGTGTTTTTGACCAAGACACTTTTTATGTACTAAATATCCAGGTCTCCCAGAGTGGGGGAAATTGTGGGTAGACAGCACGAAGTCAAGAATTGTTTCAGCGGTCTCCGTTGGGGATTTCAGCTCAAAATGGCTCGAACTTCACAGGGTACCTACCACCTCTTTATTCCCTTGCATTTCCTCCAGGGAACGCATACAAGCTCCACAGGTGCAACAGCTTCCAGGCTGAGGTTTAAAGATGCTGGCTTTAATCTCACAGAAGTACTAATTCATTTTGGTCCCAACTCCCCTAAAGACACCTACTGCCACAGTGTCACTCTATAACCAAGAATGGGGCTTGAGCAAACAGCTCCTAGGTACAAACAAGGCATTGGCCCCAAGAATAGTTTAGTCCTTTGCAACTTTTCTCTCCTCCTCGGGTTTGCAGACACCAAAACATGCTGATCTTCGTGTTTTCTGTTTGGGGAAATTAATCAACGCCACATTTTGACACAGACATGCCTTTAAAGTACTCTAAAAATGTGAGGAATACATATGCATAAATTAAAAATATACCCATAACAGAAGTTACATAAACATCTGGCCCTATCACCCATCCGTTTCTCGTAGCGATTTATTGTAAAAGTAGCTCCACTGAAATCAAGCGAGCAATTTGCAGAGGAAGTTGCTATTCAGCATTGGCAAGTGGTGGTAAAACTGGACAACAGATTTCTAAGTAGAACTGTAAGCATATGATTAGCGTATCACAAACAAGCAATGAACTCCAGGGTAATTACATCTGCCAATATAGTATTCTTTTTTTCATTTTCCCATTCTGTTTTTCACCCCCTGCCCCCAGCCAAATAATTAATTGTTTTTATTTAGGAAGAAGAGGGCAAAGCCTAAAAACTCCCTTTAAGCACTACAGGTGTTAGAAATCTTTAGACTTTCTTTGTGCTAGCGAAAGGGGTTCGCTCCTACACATACATTTGCAGTATCTTATTGTACACACGTTAAAAAAAAAAATCCACTCCTGAATGATTCTGTCTGCACAGTATCACCATATGGTAGCTTTCACAAATGATCAACTGTACCAAAACATCTAAAAATAACATCTTCCTTAAGTAAAATAAAAACAATTACCAGCAGAGACTTTTGGGTATAGTTCTGAGCTAAGGAATCAATACCACGTTGCTGAAATGTTTCAAGTAAGTATATAAGCAACCTCCAGAGAAAAATAGCACAGCATTAAACAGCCCGCAAGCATCAATGATAAATGTAATATACATGTTTTGGGCTCTTTCAAGAGTCTATTCTTAGCTGTAAGACAAACCCAATTCATTTAATTAAAACCTTAGCTTACAAACACATCCACCGAGTAAGTGAAGCTTAACAAATCTAATTTGAATGAAAGGGACTAGCTGGGTAAAAGAGCAGCTCCCTGATGTTCCTTGCTCTAGTGGTTTCATGTAACCACTGATCACCAACTACTACAACAGCAAGCATACAACACCCTTAAACTAAATGGGAGTTGTCTGTCTAAATATAGCTACTTTTAAATAATGCATCGTGAGTTATAAAATAAAGTGCTGCTGAATTATTTAACATGGGTCTCATCTTTAACAAAGATATATCACTTTTAATTAAATGAAAAGAAAGACGTTTATATTTGGGGTTGCATATTATTGTAAACGGCAACCAGTAAAGCAACATTTTATGACTCCAGTTATGTCAGCAGTCAGTTTTTCCAGTATATATCTGATTCCCAGAAAAAGAACTAAGATAAGCAAAAGCATCACTTGTAGAGTTGTCTTAGAACTTCAGGCGATCCCAGCTCTGCATTCATTCACAGCCCTCAGACACCCAATATGCCACCAACCCGTAACAGCAGGAACTGGCTGGCATCTCACGCTCACAAACCTGTTTCCGTAACATTCATAATCCACATGCTTTCCTTACACAAGTATCAACTAAGAGAGCAAACTCTTGAATACACTTAACACCACTACAGCTAATAAAGCATCATGCTCTGTCACTTTTAAAACATTTTGAAGACCGCCACACACAAGTGGCGTTAAAGCTGAAAGTTTGTGTAGGACTATGTTTTCAACACAATGCAACAGTTGTACATTATTTACTGTAGTAACCCTTCAGCCAGGCCTACCATCTGCAAATGCAAAATTAACATTTAGCAATAAAATGGGATGACACGTCGTGTTTAGGAGGTTTCAGGAAAAAATTGCTTTCCACCTCGCATAATGGGATACTGCTACTGTTTAACAACCAACACTTTCTGTTTAAAGGTGGCTGCCTTTTGGCTGTCGTGTGAAGCGAAAGCTCAAAGGAAGTACAGCAACAGTCCAACAGGACTCCACAAGCAGCTCCTTACTAACTTTAACGGGTGCTCTGCAAAGGAAACAACAACACATGACCTATTGTGTAGAAACCAAACTCTAAGTGTGATCTTTCTGGGCCTGCATGGAGTCACTTTGTCTCTCAAACCACATGCTTACAGCAAAAGCCCTGATCTTGATGGCACTGCACCCACAGGCTCTCCCCAGTGGGGTTTTGTGCAGACCCCATCACTGAACGCGGGCCACGCTTTGTAGAAAGTCGTGGGACCCTTCTACACAGAAAGTAGGTCAGGTCTCATTGGTTTTGTACTTTTAAACGCACACTTGTTGAAGTTCATTTTACAGGGGGGGGAAAAAAAAAAAAAAAAAAAGCGATGCAAATACACCATCCATCAAAAACTTAATTCCACCAGGATGACTTCGGCAGCCCGAGCCAGCCGAAAAACTGCATTAACCTGAAACTTTGACAGCCGCTTTAGGTACCCAGCCCCACGCGCGGGGATGTATAGAAGTCCACTCCCGTCCCGCGGGGTGCCTTCCAAAGCGGCAGCCGCGTTCCCCTCCCGCTCCCAAAGGGGAATTCGGTGTGGCACGGCGGGCTCGCTGCCCGCCCCTGCCCGCCGCTGCCCGGAGCGCACGGCGGCGGCCCCGCGGGGCCGGGGGCGAAGAAGACGGGGCGGGGGTGGAGGAGGAGAGCTGGCGAGGCGCAGGGCTCGCCGGAACAGCCCACCCGCGCTGCGGGGAGGCAGGGCGCGATCCCCGCGGCAGCGGTGCCCGCCGCCGCCGAGGAAGAGGAGCCCGGAGGCAGGCAGCCCGCCGCTTCCCCCACACCCAGGACGCCAGGCAGGGCAGGGCGGCTGCCGGCCACCGGGGCGGGCGGCTTCCCCTTCGGCCCCGCGGAGCCCCGCCGCCCCGGGGGGCTCTTCCTGCCAGCCGGGGACAGATGTGGACGCAACAGCTGGACGGGGAGGAGGGGAGAGGGAAGGAAGGAAGAGGCACGGCTGCCTGCCCCCCCCACCCACCCCCCCTCGCCGCCGCCGCTGCTCCCGGGGATGCGGGAGCGGGATGCGGCGGCCGCCCCCGGCTCCGGGCTGGCCCCCGCTCTTGGACGGGGATGGAGAAACTTGCCCCGGAGGCAGCGGGGCTCGCCGGCTCCTGCCCCCCTTACCTTGCTGCGGATCTGGCCCGAGGTGGACACTTTCCGGATGAGTTTCTGGGGGCCCTCGTGCTCCCCCTCGCTGTCCGACGACTCGTCCGCCGGCCCCGCCGCCGCCGGGGGCTGGGGCTGCTGCGGGATCCCGGCGCCGCTCATCCCCGACTCGGCCCCGGCCATCTTCCCGGACTCCTGCCGAGAGAGAGCACACAAGCCCGGCTCAGCCAGGGCAGCCGCTGCCGCTCCCCTCCCCGGGGAGGAGGAGGGGGAGGAGGAGGCGGCGGCGCGGGAGGGTGGGGAAAGAGGCGGCGCGGGGGGGAGGAGACGGCGGCGGCGGCGGGGACGGAGCCGGGCGCTGGCGGAGCGGAGCGGGCCGCCCGGCCGCCATCTTCCGCCGCCCCCTCCGACGGGGAAGGGCGGCCCGGCCCGGCCCGGCGCGGCCCCGGCGGGCGCCGCTCCCCGCTCGCAGGGGGCTGGGAGCCGCCACCCGCTGGCGGGCGGAGCCGGGGCGGACGGGCCCGGCCCCCGCGCCCCTGCCGCCGGGAGCGGCCGCCGGCTCCGGGGGTGCCCAGCGGCGGCGGGGGCCGGTGCGGCCGCGCCGGCTGCCGCGGGGGGGGGGGGGGGCGCCGCAGGTGAGCGCCGGGGCGGGTCCGAGGTGCGAAGCGGGGGAGGGCGAGTGGGGAGAGCCCCCGGCGCCCCCCGCACCTGCCCGGGCCTCCCCGGACGCCCCCGCGTCGCGCCTGGCTGGGGCGGTGGGCCGAGGCAGGGAGCGGCCCCCCGGTACCCGAGCACCTTCCCCTCGCAGCCCTCGCCGGAGACCCGCCCGCGGGTTACAGCACCCGGCGAGCGCCCGCGGCGGGCGGAAAGCCAAGGTGTGCGCGTTCGGCACAGGCACGGCGAGGCCGGCGGGCTCTGGGGGCCGGTGGCCTTTCCCGCGGGTGGCCCGGTCACGGCTGAGGGCCGTGTCGCTCTCCCGTGGGGGCACGGCGTGTCTTTCGGGGACCCGACGGCGTCTAATGCGACGGGCTCCTCGTCCGCACCTCCGACCACCCATCCCGTGCTGTCCTTCGGCATCAAAGCGTTGGGACAATTTTGGCAAACGCATACGTTCCTTTCCAGTCATTTTTCTCCTCTTGGTTTAATCTCCTTACTACTCTCTTCATTTCTCGTCTTTGTAAAAGAGGAGCTTTTACTTTTGGGGAAAGAAAGGGTCAGTTTTCTCTTTTAATCTCAGATCTGGCAGCTCACACGATCTCGAAATGTCACCACATGTTCTGAATTGTGGGACTGCGAAACGATTGTGGCTTGTATGTAGTCAGTGTTCAAAATAAGCACTTAAATCACAGCAATACTAAATAAAACACACGACTCCTAGCTGCACAGACCGGATTAAACATAAGAAAGCAATCAATACTTGTGGCTTCTATATTCCCACAATTCTATTTATATTTCTAGAAAGGGAACTGACATCTCTTAATATGCTAATACAGTGCCGCAGTACCTAAATACAAAGCGCTTAATGAGAAAGAAAAACAAACCCATAGCGTACAACCTATCGTACACTGCAGACACCTTGCCATGAACTTAATTTCATACGGTCTGGAGTATCCCGTTTCTTTTATTGGGACTTACTCGTAGTAGGTGAAATTAAACATTTCTATGAAGTCTTGCAGGTTTTGTGTCTTAGTGCCGTGTTACCGCATCAGGTACTTCAAATGAGATGCTACTACTCTCCTCCACACAGGCCCACTTCTATTAAGTTATATTTAAAAAAATTGTCAAAAGTTACATTAAAAAAGGTTAAAATTTCTATTAAGTTACATTTTAAAGGAATTTTGACCGTGTTACCTACATTCCCTATTAGAATAATAATGGGGCCTAAATCCTACCATTAATAGCACATCTCAAAATAGATGAAGTTCGTGTACAGTCCCTTTTCCTTACAAGCTAATTGTGAAACTCAAGGATGACTGTCTTGCCTCACTCCTCACCTGAGAAAGAGTGCTCCTTTTCCAAAAATGTGGGATCAAACTTGGGCAAGCGCAAGTATGTCCTGCTCCCAGTGAATTCATTTAGAGCACAGCTAGGAAGAAAGATAGGTTAAAAGCAAAGTTTATGGACACTTGTTCTTTCCAGCCTCCTTTCTTCCTCTTCTCCACCTTAATTTCAGGAATAGCAAATTACGCCAGAGCATATCTCACTGCAATTCCTTGAGCCTTTTGAAGGTAAATGGCAACTGAACATTGCAAGAGGATGACAAGACAGAGTTTGCTAATTAATGCTAACATTAATTGCCCTGTGATTTGAGGCACACTGAGTGCTAACAGAATGCCAGCAAGACTAACTCCATTTAATTCAACTGAATTAAACAGCACTAGCTGAACAACACTAGTTACTGTAACATTTGTTCTCATACTAAAAAAGCATTCAAAACAGCGGTGCATGTGACTGCCATGTATTTGTATCACAGAACTAGGATCCTGTGCAAAGTTATGTGCAAAACTGTTTACAAGCAGACATTTCACCCACAGAAAATACCTTTCCAAATTCAGTTGGAGAGATGAGACAGCGAGGGGGAAAGGCACACAAAGACAGCGTATTACGCAAGTGTATAATTTGGGATTAGGGTGTTTGAACTCAGGGAGATCGTGAAGTTGATTCTATTGATGATCCCAAATTTGCACCTTTGGATGTTTGGGGGTTTTTTAATAAAATATCATCTGGTTGCTTGTTCCTTACCTATTTAGACCTCGATCCTAAAGACAGTAGGTGGTTAAAGTGTATTTCCAAAAAACAGCTTTCCACTGAAGTTTTGGAATAATAAATGCACAGCATCAGTGTCTATAGAGCAAGACACTAATCTGGTTTGTTTTCAAACCGCTTTCACAATTTGTTACACTGCAAACTAATTTAAAAACTCGTCTTCAGTTTTATAAACCGTTGGACCATTTAACAATGGATGTAAATACGTTGTTGCATCATATATTACATGGAAAAATAGAAACAAGTTAATAATTTGCTTTTTACATACAACAGCTCCCCTGACATCCGATGGCTATTACAGTGCAAGCTCCCGAGGAGCTGGAGATCTCCTTAGGTATCTGTATAGACAGCTCAGATTTCATAGAATCAGAATACTTTGGGTTGGAAGGGACCTTTAAAGGTCATCTTGTCCAACCCCCCTGTCATGAGCAGGGACATCTTCAACCAGATCAGGTTGCTCAGAGCCCCATCCAACCTGACCTTGAATGTTGCCAGGGATGGGGCATCTACCACCTCTCTGGGCAACCTGTGCCAGTGTTTCACCACCCTCGTCGTAAAAAATTTCTTCCTTATATCTAGTCTGATTCTACCCTCTTCTAGTTTAAAACCATTACCCCTTGTCCTATCGCAACAGGCCCTACTAAAAAGTCTGTCCTCATCTTTCTTATAGGCCCCCTTTAAGTACTGGAAGGCCACAATAAGGTCTCCCCACAGCCTTCTCTTCTCCAGGCTGAACAACCCCAACTGTCTCAGCCTCTCTTCATAGGAGAAGTGCTCCAGCCCTCTGATCTAGATTTCATCTCAAACACATAAATGCTGGTAAAAGGCTATCTGTAGGTAAAATGGGCAATAAATACAATTCTTCAACTTCTGTTCACCTTCAGAGCTTAACTATCAGCCCTAGCTTCTGCACACTTTCTGCGCTGTGCAGAGGGCATCGTGCATCCTCATGTGGGCTACCCTGTTGTCATCTTCCTCTCTCCTGACTGCCCAAACAGAAAAATCGGGTTACAAGGAGGGAATGCACCAGCCTTTCACTTCCAAGCAAGTCTTATTCATCATCTCTTGATAAACTTCAGAGTGCCATGAAAAAATTTTGAAGTACTAGGAATGTACTCTCTGGTCACCTAATGTGAAGATTTTAGTAGTGATGACCCAAATCTGCATGTGGTAGGAAGTGTCCTGCAAGTACACTTCAATGAGTACATGGTTTCGGTGAAGTACATAGTGGAACCTGCAAAATTACAGGCTCTAAAATCTTCAGTCACCTAAAGTGTACAGAGTTCTTCAAAATGGAGAAACAAAGCAAGCGGTAAGCGTTGTTGAAAGTACCCGAGTTGTTCAGTCATGTTAGCATAGAAAGTTGTTTCTACAAATGTATACGTTGTCCATGCACAAAGATGGTTTTAAAGTTCTCACCGTTTCTACTCGTTCTTCTTTTCAGAGGCATTACTAGATAATCAGGGTCCAGTTCCAGCCTTAACTCAGGTAAAGCTGCCTAAGATAGCCATGAAACTTCACCTCAGTAAGGACTGACAACTTGACTTCCATCCCTTCATCTCACAGCTGAAAGTCTTCCAGGTGATCAATGTCAGACTCAATATGAGAAATATTGAATAGCACATTTCAGCTCAGTGCATATAGCTATGAATAGTATGGTACAAATGGTACCACTAAAATGCCCTAGACTTCTGAGCAGGCTCTTGAAGAATGTGGGGCTATATGCAGCCATTAAAAACACATACAGTATTTGCATGCGCTATGTCTTTCATTTAACATACTCAATTTCACACTTCTCAGTAATTGCCTTAAATTTCCTAACCGAAGCAAGGGGAGACTGGTGAAAAGCGTAAAGAAAGGTTGGCATTTAAAGGGAGATGCTCAACTGATACAAAACAGCTCCGCTGACATCATCTGTGCTATGGCAATTGATATCAGCTGATGATCTGCCCTTTATACTCAAAGAATTCCAAGGCGCTGGGTGCATATATGCACTGTGAGAGCGTTTTAACGCAACCACATCCAGTCCCAGTAACAGAATATGTGTCGCTAAAATGCATATGCAACGTAGAAAAAAAATCCAAATACACACGCACTCTATCTGCGCTGGAGATTATAGTTTATAATGCAGATTAAAGCATTATTTGATTCCAGGAACATAAATTATTCCAGCTCTAATATTGATTCCCTTGTAACAAGCGTATTTACCTCTTTTTCTCTAGGTCACTTTGGCATCTATAAGCTGAAGGCTTATACATTTTTTTCCTCCCCCTCAAAAAGTTGTTCTGAGGGTATCTGGATGAATAATGGTATATGTGTCAGGTTAACAATCCATCATGTTTAAAAGATTTTGTTGAATCTTTCCCAATTTTGATGGTTAGAGATAACGATAGTTTTTAACTGGGCTCCCCACACTGAGCAAATTAAGTTCAGATCTGCCTGTCTGAACACCCTCTGCAGATGGAGTTAGCGAGGTTTTTCTTTCTTGGCTTCCTTACTTACCAAAGGGGAAGCCAAAATATAACAAAATGTATGCATACCACTGTTAAAGAGAGTAACCACATCGCTCATGGCTGTTTTAGGAGTAGCCGAGGCAATCCTGTAACCTGTAGGTTACAAAACAGTGTTGTACACTTCAGAGTGAAAAGGTATAAATCAATGTAGGTCATCAAAATAGTCACTTTGCAAATGTGTCAGGACCCACCTATGCATTTCAAGAGAAAGGTGAGGCCAAGACTCAGGTCTCATATAAAATATGAAAGTCGGGTCTAAAACTTTGTAAGACATATATTGTGTGTATTTTGACTATAAAGCCACTGAACCTCTCTTGGAAGAATGCGGGATGAGCCTTACATTTTCTGTTACTTTTATTTAACTCCACCATGCAGGGTCTAATGCAACTCTTCCTGGAGTCAGGAAGAGGTTTTCCATTCAAAAGTGAGCAGTGAACTAAGGAAAGGATTTTATAGAAATTTGAAATTGTGCACAGAGAAGTCCAACCCTGACAGGCAAAGGAGAAGTTGTGGCTCCATTTGATGTCCATCACTTATTTCTCAGAACAGCTATAGGAACAGCACTTCCCCATGACTTCTGGCAATTTGCATAGATAATTAACTTGCACAGATTCAAAACCTGCAATAAATAGTTTCTCCTACCCTGCTGCTCTTTTTCTGTGTTTTGAGAGCGCGGGAGAGGTCTGGGCACATTTTTTTCCCCTTCATCATGCAGTTCTTCACCTAAATCTCCCTTTGCCCCCATTATAATAAAAAGCCTGCTTACGAGCAGATACAAAGAACGATGTGGTTTTTGCCACGAAGACTATGTATTGTACCAGCAGGTTACCAGGTAAAGGATTGAGTGGCTTAGCTGAAATTAGAGTCTTGTAAAGGAAATCAGTGCAGTGGTTAACCTTAAAACTGCATTGATGGATGTACTCTTTAACAAATGCAGCAATGAAATGATAAACATGACCCAAATCCTGGCCCTTATTGGGGGAGGGGGAAATGGAGAAAAAAAAAAAAATGTGCTCCTTGTTTATCTGAGCCCTGCGCACAGAAGGAAACGGGTTTGGATGCTTCAGCCAGGACTCCGCATTTCCAAGCGGAGGGGCTGCAATCCATCTGCCTCCCAAGTTTCAGCTGAGTTTTGGATGACGGCAGCCAATTTAAATGTCACTGTTTAATAGGATAACGCATTCACGGGAATCAGCTTCGCCACCTTCCTCCCACGATGTCTTCTTCTCTCCAGGCAAAAATCTCAGGTTTCCCTTGCCTGATCCTTTCGGTGTCAGCTCCATGTTACCGGAACACGCATACAGCTGTTTTCCCTATCACAGCTGCATCTCCGGCAGCAGCTTCAGGGCTTGAGGACTGCAGAGGGCAGTGAAGGGGGATGTTCAACTTCACGACAAAAATGAGGCTAATAAAAATGTATTTGGGAGGGTTACAAATCCTAACAGGGATGGGGGTGAACTTAGTTCACCGTGGGTATCTCCAGGGCTGGGCTGCTGCTTTCCTGGGAACCAGCACACTGAGCCAGGCAAAGTGTGGCTCTCCCCCAGCTGCTCTTTAAAACTGGGTTTACAAGTAAAACCAGGGGCCCCGGACCAACACAACGAGTTAGCAAAACACGGCACAGCCATCTAAAGGGGAGCTTGGCAGTGGCATGGGTCCGTGCTTCATGTCACCTCACCAAGTTCAGGGCCAGAGGCAGCCTAACCTTGACCTCTCAGACAGCCTGAAATCTCCAGAGGAGCTACCCAAAGCCTATTTTTAGCCCTCCCTGCCTGGTGTGTGTGTGTGTGTGTGTGTGTTTGCACAATGGAGAAAAGCCCAAGAGCGGGACCAGATGGCCCTGAAAAGGGAAATCTGATTTTATCGCCTGCTGAGGATGCCGGTGACATGATTTCCTTCAGTTGGAAGGAGGGTCTCCAAGTTGCCTAAACAAACCGCAAAGCCACCGCACCGCAGCTTTCCTCCCGGCCACTTTGGGCACTCCCCTCCCTTCGTAGCAGCCGAAAGGCACCCACTTGCCCCGCACCCCACAAAGCGGGGTGGCACAGCGGGGTACCCCAACCCCGGCCCGCTTCGCCGCTGCGCTGCGACGGGGGCGATTCCCAGCCTGGCTACAGAAGAAGAAGGGGGGGGAAAAAAGTGTCTGTTTGTGGAAACTGCCTCCCAACGCTGGCCACGGTGCTTTTGCTGTGCTAAGAGAAGGCGTTTAATGGTATCAACATCCAACCCCCCCCTCCCCCGGCAAAGTTGGAGGCAAGGCTCTCGGTGCTAATCCCAGGCTTTCCACCCGGGCAGCGAAACTGGGAAAGGGCAATGAACTCCCAGTCCCGCAGAGGGACGAGCCCGCCAGCAAATGGCCGGAGGCGGCGGGGGCGAAGGGCGCTCACCCCCCACCCCCCTTCCCGCTCCCCGCGGGGAGAGGACGAGAGCCGGCGGCCGGGCGCTGGCGCGGAGCGGGGTCGGAAGAAGGGAAGGAGCCGGGGGGGCGGGGGGGCACCGATAAGGATGACAGCCCGACCCCCCCCGGCTGAACAATACCGGCAGGAAAAAGGGTAGGAAATGCCTGTGCAACTGCAAGGCACGCGTGTACCTACCAGCTCCTCCCAGGCGGGGCTGCGGGCGCTATAGGAAGGGCACCCATGCTCCTCCATCCCCCCGCAGCGGGTCCCCCACCTCCGCGGGGAGGGCGCCGAGGGGCAGCGGAGCCGCTTGCGCCGGGCTGCGCCTCCCTCCCTCCCTCGCTGCCGCTCCTCGGGCTGGCAGCGCTTCCCCGGCGCCGCTCCTCCGCACCCCCGGCCCCGCTCCTCCCTTTTTCTCCCCCGGCCCTGTCCAGGTCCCCTCCTCCCCCCCCCCCTCCCCCCTCGCCCGGCTCCCCTCCCTCCCACGGCCACCGGGCTCAGCCCCGGCTCCCAGGGGAGCCGGCCTGCAGCTGCCGCGCCGCTCGCATCGCCCTCCCCGCCCGCGGCGCGGAGCCCGCCCCCGCCGCCCCCTCCCCGCCCGCGGCGCCGCCCCGGGGGCTCCCTGCACACCCCCCCCCACCACCCCCCACCCCCTCCGCTCCCCGCCACGGGAAGCCCGGCGGATTACCGGCAAATCGCCTGGGCCGTAAGCCGGGCTACAGCCGCCTCGGCTGTCGGCGGGGCCGGCGGGCGAGGGTGCTCCCCGCGGCGCGGCGGGGGAAGCCCCCCCAGGCGCGCCGGGAGCCGCTCATGCCCCGCCGGGCTTGTGCCGCCTCCCCTCTCCCCCGCCCGGGCCGGCCGGCTTGGTGCGGGGGCGGAGAGCGGGGTCTGCGGGCCCGGCCGGGTGTCCCGGGCCGCCCCGGGGGGGCGGGCAGGGCTGCCCCTCGCTTCGCTCTGCTCCCAGCCGAGCCCTCGCTGGGGGCCAGGAGGCGTCAAGGTCAGGGTCGTGGTGCTGAGGCAGCCCTCTGCCCCCGCACCGAGGTTCTGGGAGCGCCCTGCCGCGCGTTGTAACCCCCTTGGGGCTTGAACCCCCTTTTAACCCCTCTTTCCCCCAGAGAGGCGCCGGGTGGGCCCACCCGCACCTCAAGACAAGCAGGAGCTGGGGCGCGGCACGGCCACCGTGGAAAAGACAGCACGGACGTGCAGGCCTCGTCTGACACGGGGTGCCTTTCGTTTCCAGGGCCGCCATGCCTGCCTTACGGAGTAGCAGGATTTCTCTGCCCTCCATCATGCCTATTATTAATACGCAGCGCGTATACCGCAGCCTTCTCAGTTTACTAGTTACCAGCATACCCTTGAACACCAGCCAATGTATTGCAACTCTCCAAGTGGATGTTGTATCGCCTACAAACTCAACGCTTTCACTCATTCGTTTCTCCCCGTTGCTGCAGAATAGCGGGATACGTGAAAGAGTAGGACTAGAGAAGAGAGTACGAAAATGAAGCTCAGTCACCGCCCAAATTAATGGTGGTCTTCACCCCAGTTCTTCTATATTTCTTTTCATTCCAGCCTGCCCTTTGGAGTTTGCAGCTATCATGCTTGATTACAAAAAGAAATCTCTGGGTCATCTGCTTGATAAGTGCAAACATCAGAAAAGGAGTTGGATTTCACAAGAAAGAAGAAAGGAATTTGTATTTATAGTAGTTTTATTTAAAGATATATTCGTTTTCTTCGTGTTTTAAAGCCTTTTCACACCAAAAAATGGCACACTGCCACCTGAGCTCTAGCTTTTACAAAATACATCGGCAATTGACAGACGTAGCACTATTGCTGAAAAATGGTGAAGTCTTATCTATGCATTTCCCTAAGCCTATAGAAAAATCCCATTAAGTTAAGGTGGTGTACCCCTAAGCCAGGCCCAAAGAAGTGCCACAGCGGTATAGCTCATTTGAGGAACCGAAATTGCTGCATTTCTTCCAGCAGTAGAAAAAGGAACTATTCTTGTTGATAATAAGTTTATCAGCGGTGTGTTGATGAACTGCTTTGATGGTAAGAGCGTAACCTCAGAAGCAAACACGATGACTTAGAGCATTTTGCTTTTTGGAAGGCAGCTTTCTAAAACTGATGGTGAGCAACAGTTGTCCAGGGATGTCTGGTCTCCTTTCCTTTGTCCCTGGAGTGTGAGGTACTGCTGAGGAATGTCGTACTATGAAGGCCTTTACACTAAGAACGTGTGTCAGAGTAAGATTATTCAGCTCCCCTCCTTTCCTCATGATGATCCTCCAGACGGTCTCACACGACGGTTGTTTATACCTCTTGACATCTGGCCTCTTTAGCCTTGGCCACGCTGGGGCTTTGTGGCGAAAGTGGCCTGCCATTAAATATAAGTCATGCTAGCGCCTTGCATTTCCTTGCTTGCTGAACCACAAAAACTGAAAACTCACATACAGGAACTTTAAGTGACTTGAAGTTACGTCTCCAGCTCAAGTGTTATACATACCCTTTTGCCCTGAAACTCAGAGAGAGTCTTCTTGTGCCTTCAGCCCCATTTTCCATTACGTGTGCCCTGAATCTTATACTTGTGATTAGATACGCAACTGTGTTCACCTCATTTCATCCCCTGGAGTTCAAAGCTTGGTTTCCGTAAGTGGAAAGCTAGTATAGGCCCCAGAAGATTACAAGAACCTACTTAGGTTGAAGGTACGTTTCAAGGTCTTGTTGGATAAGGAGGAGAGACACCAGCCGCTGCACATATCCTGCTAGGTCTAAATGAAAAGCGTGCAATGCAACTTCAGCTCAGCCCTGCCCTTGCAGGCTCCTGAATGCCAAATTTGATTTTTCACTTCTTTCTGTGAAGGAGACAGCTTTCGGCCCTTGCTGATGAGCCCTGCTGCATGTGATTTCCCTGCGTGTGAGCCCTGCTCACCAGGTCAAAGAGCACAGTTGCTGCTGAGAACAAGGTCTCTGTGCTGCTTGGCTGAACTGGCTGAAAATCGTGGGCAAAATATTTTGCTGAAAAATGTAATTCTGTCAAAGCTGACACAGAATTTGAGGACAGATGTGAGAATCACAGGATTATTTTTTCTTTGTTCAGGGGTGTGCTGCCACATTTACAGAGGGACAAGGGAACTGAAGTCAGGCCCAAGGCAAGGATAAGCTTCGTTAGCGAGGGGGTAGAGGAGCTGCCTGCTACAACCAGGAGTGACCAGCTGTCCCCTTGAAAAGTTGGGGACGTTGGGTTGTGAGAAGAGCTCAGCAGAGGCAGGTCTTCACAACCATCTTGGGAACAGTGATTCTCCTAGCTGATCTACCAAACTGCATCAAAACATCTCCAACACAGCCTGGGGGCTGGTTTCATTTCATTCTGATTTTTTGATTTTGTTCCAAGTCGTGTTGTTTGTTTGGGTTGTTTGGGGTTTTTTCCTTTACAAGTTTTTCCACTTAGTCTAGACATTTGGGGTTGAATTTCTTGGTAGTCTGCTCTATCTACTGTGTTCAAAGATGCCTCATCTCCTTCTGTCTCTTCTGTTCCCTGCCCTTAATGACTCAGTGAAAACTGGATCAACAAAGCGAATGTTTCATTACTGACTTTTTTTTATACAAAGCGCATTGAAAATAGTAGCACATGCCTGCCTTTTCTAAGCAAAATATTTTGGATATATTGGACACACTGAAAGGTAAAAATTTTGATTCCAATGTTGTGTTTAGGCATTAACAAGAAAGCCCCCACCTCCATAAGTATTTCCCTTCCCTGGGGGGGACAAAAAGGAACTTCTCTTTTTTTTTTTTTTTCCTAATTTGAGACAGAAAGACATTAAAAGGATGAGATTTTTTTAGAGTTTTCTGTATTTTTCCACCAGCATTGCCTTTAGCATATATCACATAAAGACTATACACTAATTTTCATCAATTTATGCCAACATGAAACTTCCTTCTTTTCTTGGCACGTAGTAAGCAAGCCTAATTGGGGCAAATTCTTAAAGGAAATGTTGTTCTTTATTCTCTTCATTGTAAACATGCCGGCTGGCCTTTTTTTTTTTCTGTTAAATAATTTTGCATAACGTTTGAAGGTAGGATTTCATCAGCATGGTAGTTGGGTAGTTCCAGACAGACAGGCAGTAACCCGCAGTAGGTCATTAAAATGGTAAATGTATTAAAAGCAGAGCAAAATGCACATACCTCTCAATCTGGTAACCCTTCAGATAGAACTGAAGTAACAGAATGAGTTAAGGAAAACATTTGAAAAATAAAAGGTATGTTTTTCGGTAACATTTATATGCAAAATTCTGATAGCTGTCTTGAAACCCACTACTTTCTGTTTGTGAGAGCATCCCAACTAGTGTAGAAATTCTGCATTTCTCCCAGTTTACAATGCCTGCTGCTTGGGACTGTCTCGCACGTGGCACCTGAGAAATGTTTTTAGTCTACAGTTTTCATTCATAGACTTTCTCCACCATGTTCATTCTCTCTTCATTGTTATTTTTCTTCTCGTTATTCTAATAGCCGCTTCTGTGTGTACCTGTAGGAGACAGGATGCTTTTAAATAGTTCCCTGGAGTTTTGGGTTTCACAAGGGGGAAATTATTTATGCAGCTGGCAGAAATTTGTCTATTGTCCAAATGAAGAGCTTTAGGAAGAAAGAAATCACAGTGAGAAGAAAGCTTTGGGAAAAAGTGTTTTACTGGAGCAGCAGCAGAGCTGTGGAGGGACCATCCACCAACTCTTTCGTTGCCCTCCCACCAGTTTTATTTCCCCTTCTCAGTTTTCCAACCCCAGTGTCAGCATCCCCTGCTTGCTCTGCTGGCATGGATAACCACCTCAATGCCTCCTTCTGAGTGGCAGCATCAGGGGCTAACAGGGCCGAAGTGTGTTTTCCCTTATGGACTTCATTCAGAGACATCTGGGTGGGGTGTGTTTGTCATCCCACCCCTTTGGCCACCCTGACCTGCTGCTGTAGCTATAACAGGTACCCTGAAAATCAGCAGAAAAATGATGTGAAAGCACAGACAGCTGCAGGTGGTGATTTCTTAAAACTGCTGCTAACCTTCACTAACGACCTCTGCCAGTGCTTTAAGGCATTCTAGCTTGCCGTGGATGGTTTCATAAAAATACCTTTGGAAAGAGTCATTCACTCCAATCTCTTGGCCCAAGGCAGCACCAACTGTATCCAAACTATCCTCAACAGGCATTGCCTATTCAAACCCTGATGACCAGGGCTTTATATCCTTCCCAGAGGATGTAGTTAGTGAACGACCTAAACCTGCTGTGCTGTAATTTTCATCTCATCCCCCATGAATATGGACAACGCATTCCATGCCCCTTCAGTGATAACTTTGGGTGTGTTTGGAGGCTGTTGTCATACATTTCTACCCTAAACCAGCCCAATTTCATTCTCATCATTGACCTCTCGGCTCACACTTCCAAAGGTGTTGCCTGTGCCTCGCTTGATATGCAGTGCCCATCGGGCACCACGCTCCAGCTGTGGCCTCACCTTAAATTACATCGGCCTGGGTTTGTCCAGGTGCGAGGAACATTCTCCTTGGTTGATCATCCTGACCATTAGTGAGGATACGGAAACATCCTTCCAGCTTGTATGTGTAGCAGAGCTTCTTCCTGATGGCGTATTGTTGGATCTGTGAGCTCCACGGAGTATTTCAGCTGAAATGTGGTTTCCCAGGAAAATGTCACATCAGTGTCAAAAGCTTTAGTAAATTGATGTACATGGCTTCTACCCCATTCACAGGCCTGATTGGTTTGACATTTTTTGTCCTTGAAAAACCTGTATTTGTTAGACCCCTCCCTGTTATCTTCTAAGTACTTACAAATGGTTTACTGTTATTTTGGAGAAAATTGAAGTTTATGTGATGGATCAGTAATTCCCGAGTTCCTCCTTTTTCTCCTTTTTTAAAGTTTCACTTCAATAATACAAGAACTGGACCGATTAAACACAGGATGTATCTTCACCTCATTTTTACATATGAGCCAAATACCTCTGATGGAGTTTTGCATTTGTGGTTACAGACTTTGGGAAGCCTGGCACAAACTTAAGTATCTGCTTCTTTGAATTCATTCAGACTTTGCAGATGCAACTTTCTGACAAACATTTATTCTGAAAGAGAAACAAATAATAAAGCATACGGTTATTAATGTGATGCTTTAAAATCACATACAAATGAATAAGTATATTACTTCTGAAATGCTCAGAACAAAAGGAAACGTTTTATTTGAACAACCTCTAAACCACTAAAGGTTTATACTGGCAAAACTGGGGTGAGGGAAAAGAGCTTTGTCTTGCTCCTGATGCTTAAAAAGGAGAAAACAGGTGGCAAAATTATTTGTATGGAAAATGGAAAGGATTTAGCCCACCCAACAACTTGGCACTGAGATGGAGCCGTTCCTTTTATCTTTTTATGTGTTCTACTAAGGACAATATTTGGGAGCTTTCCAATTACCGCAAATCAATATGTAAAATTCCTATTTTGGTCAGTTTTCTTCTTGCAGTCTATCACGGTATGTGTTCAAATAAAAATTAAAACAGATCTTTTTTCAAAAAAAAAACCCTGCTTAACAGAGGAAAGGGAAAGAGACAGACTTATCCCAGTGGAGCTTTTATTGCTTGCACAAGTGAAAGGAAGAAGCAACAAGATGTGTGTGAAGTGGTAGGGGAGTAATAAATGCAGCCCTGTGGTCATCCTGAAGAAGATGGACTTGTGGCCATGGTCCTGATCTTCTTTGAAGATGAGCTAGAGAATACTAAGCCAAATACTGTTGTCATAGCAAAAAAAAAAAATTAGTTTTCACTAGAGCTGGTGGATGTAGTGCTGAAAACCGCATCACATTTTTGTGGCCAAGCCAGTGAGGTATATGCTTACTTTTAAGCAGGCAGTTTGTCCCATTTATTTCACTTCCAGCACATGCTGAAAGCACATACTCTCAGTGGGGAACCTTGCAAATTGACAGATTTGAGAAGAGAAATATTTGATCTATAGAGAAGGCATGAAAGGAAGGAAGAGAGATGGCTATGAGAAACAGAGCAGAGAATGAAGGATGTGTCTGTTTACTTTTCTTAGATGATGCATTTTTCTGACAGCAAATAAGTCAGTAACTCCACAAATACCAACATTAAGGAAAACTGATGTTTTTAGTAATTGAGCCAAGTGTAACAAGATTAACTTAATTCTTATTATAATTCCTGTGATTTAAATTCAATTATCTCAGGGACAAATTGCTCCACAAAGTTTTTCATAGAGTCTATTATCTTAATGTGGAGTTGAAATCCTGGCATTGCCCTAATAGTGTTCCCACAGTACTTTCAAGGGATCCCACCAGATGGTTTGTATGGCTATTTTTACTTTTTAATAATAAGAGGATGGCACATGACTTACCAGAAAAGAAAATACGTTTTTGCTATTTTAACCTTGTTTAAGTTGTATTTCTAATTTAAAGAGTCTTAATCCATGAAACAGCCATAGCGTATGGGAGAGCTCCAAATTAACATTGGCTAGACAGCGCCAAGCCTAGTTTAGAAAAGTAAATAAAAGCGACATTTCTGTATATTTTAGATTAATAAAGCTGAAATGTACAGGAGTGAATATTATAAATACTTTTATTGAAGACTCATGTTAAAAATAATATGTTCTGAAGTTGACGGTCATCTTGTCATTTACCATGGAAGTCACATGTGAATAATGTTTATCTTTGGTTTTAGGGAAAAATATTTTACTGTCTTACTGAAGATTTGCACAGTTAAAATTTTGGTATTATTAGTACTACAATGAGGTGCAATGAACAAGTACGTATTGCTACTAGGGCTTACAGGTGTAAGTAGTTTATTAATAGAATTTACCAATCTGCATTACTGCTGCCAAATAAAAGTATATCCAGGCATGTACACTTCTCCCTCCTCCTTGGTATTTTAGGACTAACCAAATTCCCTGAGAATTGGGTTCACAGGGAGGTGAAGAAAGACCTGTCAGATTTTTCCCACAATAATGGAAATCTCTCGTCACTGGATGGAAGAAGTGTGCCTCTTGGTGGGTCCTGCCAGCCCTGTGGGACGGTGGGGAAGGCGCGTTTGGCCTCCCTGTTTGCTGGGAGCGTGGTACAGCTGGGATGCCGCGCGGGGCGGGAGGTGGGTCTGTCTGCTCGTGTCACTGTGAACGGATCCGCCGGGCTGTGAAATACCTGAAGAGCTAATTCTTCCCTCGCCAGGAAGGGTGGAGCAAGGCAATGGTGACTCACAAATACGTTTTTGACCAGATGAAGAGCAAAAGGGCCATTAAGGACAAAGTTTGGAGATGCCTTTTGCTTTATGTTTTTCTGCACTCAGACAGTGTAGGAACAGGGATATGGTTTACAACCAACCTTTTTTCCTGTGTGAGGTTTGTGAAACTTAGAGGGGGTTTCATGTTTGTGACCTGCGGGTGAAGCTATGCCAGGAGGAAAGGTTTGTGGTTTGAATGGAAAAGTACCAACCTGATGAACCTAAAAGCAACTGACCCGTTCCTGGTCAACCAGATTTATTAGGCACCAGTTTCCAGATAGAATGTACTGGTTTTGGCTGGGATAGAGTTAATTTTCTTCATAGTAGCTAGCACGGGGCTGTGTTTTGGATTTCTGCTGGAAACAGTGTTGGTAATACAGAGATGTTTTTGTTACTGCTGAGCAGTGCTTGCACAGAGTCAAGGCCTTTTCTGCTTCTCACCCCACCCCAGCAGTGAGTAGGCTGGGGGTGCACAAGAAGTTGGGAGGGGACACAGCCGGGGCAGCTGACCCCAACTGAGCAAAGGGATATTCCATGCCAAATTACATCATGCTCAGCATATAAAGCTGGGGGAAGAAGAAGGAAGGGGGGGACATTGGGAGTGATGGCATTTGTCTTCCCAAGTAACCATTGCACGTGATGGAGCCCTGCTTTCCTGGAGATGGCTGAACACCTGCCTGCCCATGGGAAGGAGTGAATGAATTCCTTGGTTTGCTTTGCTTGTGTGCATGGCATTTGCTTTACCTATGAAACTATCTTTATTTCAACCCACAAGTTTTCTCACTTTTACTCTTCCAATTCTCTCCCCCATCACACCGGGGGGGAGTGAGCGAGTGGCTGCGTGGTGCTTAGTTGCTGGCTGGGGTTAAACCATGGTATGAAAGCATCTGAATCCCATGGAAACAAGCAGAGAAGGAATCAGAGACAGACAGCCTTTAAGTGATAATATTTTCAGATGTCATGAAGACCAAGGGGATGGTACATCATGAAAAGGGCAAATCATTGAAATAAAGTATTTGGATTGGCTGGTGAGATGAACATAAGCAAATATATTTCTAAATACCCAAATGCAAAGTTGTGCACTTAAAAACAAACTCTGTAGGCAACACTTATCTTTACGAGGAATTCTTTAGGGGATGCCTTGATTTTGAAGAGGTCTTAGGGGTCATGGCGATTACTCAGCTGTGTAAGATCTACAGTCAGAATCAAATGGTAAATTTGCTTTATGTGTAGAATTATGAGTAGAATAATTTCTGGTACTTGTAAGTGAGTGATATTGCCTCTGTGCTTGGTAGAGAGGTACACGCAGCTGCAGTATGGCATCTGGTGCTGTTGTTCACAGTCCAGGACAGATGATTATTGTTTAGGAAGGGTGCAAGGAAGAGCCTGCAAAACACCTGAAGACCACAAAACATTCTTTATAGTTAAAGACTCAAGGACTTTGTTCTGATTAATAAGAGAAGTTGAGAGACGACTTAATGAAAGCTTGGAGGTCCCAAAATGGGAAAGAGGTCATGGGGGTTCTTCACTCTACATATGAGCTATCAGAAACTCTACCTACTATAAGTTTAAAAATCGGGCTAGAAAAAAAGACAGGTTTTAAAAAAATGATAAATTAAGCATTGGAATAACATACCAAGGTTTGTGGTTCAAAATTTTTAAACAAAAGACTGGCTGTTGTTTTAAAAAAAGTTCTTATTCAAACTCAGGTGTATCTTATGACTTGCTCTATAGAGAACTAAATAATCAATGACCACTATTCTAGGCATGTAAAATCTCCTATAGTATATATAGTGTATAATCTCTACTGCCTAGATAATCACCAGGGAATCTTCTGAGTTTATAATCATGGAAACATGATACATCTTCCGTAGGTTAGAAAAAAATGTATTTTATTAGAGCAAATAGGGGCATACAAATATCCTCATCCTGCCCCAAAAGCAGTATTTTTTGTCATTAGAGGAGGTCTGGGTCACTAGAAAAACCAGAGCATTAAGAATCCTACAGCTGAGACATGTTTTCTTCATCTTCCATCTTATGCTCCCGATGACATCCTAGATGGTAATGATTGAAGCTGTCTATTTATTAGATATGACAGCTTCCACTGATGAGGGTGTTTGTAATTCCAAGCAAAGAGCAGATGCTAAGATGAAATGTCTTTCATTTTCTAACCACAGAGTTGTTGCTTTGGTAGACTACCGAGACAGGGGTTCTGTGATCATTTAATACCAGCTCTATGCGGTTGTATGTCATGTAGCAGTAAAAATTTGATCAAAATCAGGCAAAAGCATATGATTCCATTTTGGTTGGTTTAGCCAGAACACACAGCACAGTGTTTACATTCACTTTATAATTTTATGTTGATTTTATGCTGGCTGCAGGAAGATGGCATGAAGTTAGAGTTGCCTAGACAGAGCATACTTGCTCTGCATTAAATCTGCTAGGACAAAATTATCTCTTCAATATATTGTTAACAAATCTGAATCAGTGGAGTGAGTCTGTACCAGTATATTGCATTCTTATGATTATAGTGGCTTTGAGATATGACACTAAGTGCCCCAAATCTGTTTTTACAGATTCACTGTATTGTCAAACCACAGATTGAGAGCCAAGCTGAACTGAGAGTTAAAACAGAGATACCAAAGAGTAATCTCATTGTGCCTGCTCTCCAACCACAAATGGTAGTACTGCCAAGCCCTGGGATACCTTTGAAATTGCCAGTGATTCCTGAAAAGAAAAAAACAAGCAAACAAAAATCTCCAGCCAAAACAGGAACACTTTCAGGAAAATGGCTGGAGGTAAGGATGGTTTACTTTGAACTTCCTGTTTCAAAGTCAAGTTGTGTCTCTTTAGATGTAGACCAATATTTGGAAGAGGTTAAATCCCCTCATGTTTGACCTACATTGAGTTCTGGGGTTTGGGAGGGTGCTGTGTGAGCTGGGCACGCCAATTAATTTTAAGGATGGTAATAGTCATAGTAAATGAATGATCCACAAGAATGAATAACTTCTTTGTCAACTGGCTGAACAATTTTAGAAACCATAAAGGTGAGTTGGTTGGAGGTTGGGCCAGAATGATTACATTATTTTTCAAAGCTGGAAGGAGGCACAGTGACAAAGATGCACTTTGAAATTAGCTTGGGAGGGAATATTCCATAAAACCCAACAATAAAGGCATCAGTATGGTCAGTATAGGAATGAATTCTGGTGGACTCATTTTTGAGAATTAATGCTTTGGACAGTCTGGAATTACAATATCAGAACTTACAATGTAGGTACCATGAGAAACAAGGACTTCAAGAAGTCTGGACAGATAGTGAGTGCAGTCTTTGTGGTGGAAATCTGGAATGAGACCATGATGAACTTGCCACTGAGAAAGTCAGATCAGGTTCTATCTCATTATTCTAGATTTTGAAAATTAATTTTAAAAACATGTTTCTGAGCATGGAACAGTCCCAGACAGGGGAGTGTCACCTTCTGATCTGCTGAATTTCACACAGCTTTTATTATGTGAATCCACAAAGGCTCAAGTCTCTATGAAGAGGCAATAACCTCCATGTAGCTAGAACAGTCGCATGCCAAGTCGTCAAAGCACAAAATTCACAACATTACTGGGTAGGTTTTGGAGTATTGTTTTGAAGACCCCTGAAAGCACCACTTAATAAAAATATGCAGTAAGTCTGATGGTCTTTTTCTTCTTTTATTAGGAGGTCCAAGGGCTCCCATTCTCATGTAGTTTCAGAATGCAGAGTCTCTCATACATTCATACAGTACATAGGATACATCTTGCCTATTTTTTTTTGGCTTCTTTTCATCCCACATTGAGAAAATATATAGCTAAAAATACTTCAGGATGCTTTCCAGGGAATACCACTCATGTGTCCCTCAAGAGACTCTTCTTTAACATTCGTTAACCCACAAGGTATTCAATGTTTCCAGTGACAGACTGTGCCTCCATAAATAAGCTGCCTAAGTTCCTAATATGAGCTGTGCATTGCATACGGTGGAATAATTGCCTTAAAAGAATGTTGAGGCTACAAAAGGAAGCAGTCATAGAGGTAAGAAATGCCAAAATTAAGGCAGTCTGTGCAAACTCAATATGGTTCTGTTGTGCAAATGCCCAGTCTGAGCCAGTCTCTCCTTACGGCCTATTTTTTCCTCCTGATTCATTCCAACTACAGGTACTTGCTATTCACCAGATGGGAAGCTACTTCATATTTCTTTATGTTCTTCATTTGTAGTAACTCTTCTTAGTGGCTTGACACATTACCTTTTACTTCCCATCCATATGGACTAAAAGTAGAGAAGTCAGTCAGCATGAACATGGTTTAGTTGACCAACCATGTTCACTCTGATTCTCTCTGCATACTTTCCTACTCTGGTGTGGCAAAGCTGTGTTCAGATCTTCATGGGACATGCAAAATAACTCACCTGTATTTTAAAGAACTCCCCTGCTGTGTTTCCAAACACCTTTCAAACAACAAGGCCCTGGTACCCCTAACAGTGGAAAGCATTACGCAAGCCATGCCTAGAGATGCTACCAGCTCTTTTCCACCCTCACATAGCATCACCCTCACAACTGCCATAAGAAGGAAAACTTGATCCATACATCAAGCAGTGTCGGTTCAAGAGCCATACACCTTTGAACTACTGGGTGGAGTTATTTTCTTGGGGGAAGTACAAAAGCCTGCTTCCTGACCCACTGAAGCTCTTCAGTGAGTATCCCTCCTTCCATCATACTTCTTGGCTTCAGAGAACTGAATCCTATAGCATGGGTCCCAGGGAGAAGCAGACTTTCATCCAAATGCCAGGTCTGCATTTTTTTCATGAGCAGGAACCTATCAGTACCAGGCTGCAGAAAAAAAATCCCACCACCCAAACCCTTTGAACAGGGAAGAAAATACATTCTGTTTGAGAAATCTTTGGAAAACCAGATGTCTAAAGGGGTGCAAAGTGTTGCTGCTGCTGTTAACAATGCAATGATTAATGATTCCAAGTATTTGGGATACAGTTAACTGCTTTCATCAACTCATCTAGGTGTATAAACACAACTTGTAGGATTTGACTTCTTCCTAAAACCCACACAAATAGCCTATTTTGCATTGGGTTACAACAACAGATTCAGGGACAAATATGACACTGACATGCAGAACTTTGCAGAACCTCCCTTACCATTAAGACAGGCAAAAAATACCCCCTGCTAGGCTAATGGGGTAAAAAATAGCACCATAGCTCTGAGCAGCCCTCAGGCACTCTGCTCCCGTTGTGGAAATATTTCTGTTTGGCCTCTGGAAGGGTGAAGGAGCCCTTACTTACATCTTCCAGGGTAGGGGAGTGAAGAAGACAAGCCCTACCAGGCTTCTCTAAGTCCAGTGCCTTCGAGAGAGGGGAGGCTTCTTGGAGCAGGGAGGGAGAGCTGCCAGCTTTGCCTTGAGCCAGTGTTTTCTACCTGATATTACTGAATGGATCTTCAGAGAGGGCTGTGCAGAAGCTGTAAGATAATTTTTTTTCTTTTAACTATTTTCATAAGCTGTTTTTTTTTCTATGAGATCAAACATGTTGCTTACTTGCATCTTACTGTCTCAGATACCACATGTGTCTGTAGCCTCCACTTTCTTCAGAAGCCTTAGTAATCTGCAGTTACAGGGATAAGATCAGCTGCCTTGGAGATCATGGGGTAAAAGCATGCAGAGCCTGCCTAGTGCTAATATCAATTTTACCCGTTGAATCGTTGAAACTGAGGAAGCTGCAGCTGCCAAAAAAATGGGAACATTTTTAAATTAAGGCACCACATGGACACAGAAAAATTCTTGCTTAGCAAATGAAATGAGGACAAACAGCAAAAGAGAGGTACTTCATTACTGATTTTATCAGCTAACCATCCCTCAAGGGTGCATCAAGCTTCCTCTTGCTTTTAATTGACTCTCCTGCTGAGCGTTGAATGGAGAAGTCCAAGACCTCAGTTATCTGTTCAAAGCTGGTTCACGCCATAGGTGTACATGGGAAGATCAGTCCCATCACACCAAACCCTGTTTTGCCATAAGAAGGCAGACTTCAGCACTCTTCACCTTCTGTACTTGGGCAGAGTGGCATCTCCTTTCATACTTCCTCCTGCTTCCATGCAGCCAGTGGTTTTGAATTCTCCAGGGTACAGTCTATTCCTGAGCCGGTGAGAGTTATCCCTGGGGACTGGGACTACCATGTAAAAGTAGCCAAGGCACGCAGTTATTCAGCTATATTTATCCCTTATGGGAAGGGAAGTGGAAGTAATAAGGAGAGGTATGCTGTAGAACTGAGCAGCAGGAAGGAGATGACATTTCAAAGGAGGGAAAATACAAATGGGAATCTATTGCAGGCTAGTTATAGGGAAGGGAAGACAGGAGCTGAACAGAGGAGGAACGTAGGTATCCAACAGTCATTGCGCTGTCTATACATTATGTTACAGTTGGTGTCGTGCTCTATGTGCCTCTGCATAGCCTTCCCATCAGCAAAGAAGTGAAAAGAGTCTATAGGTTTGTCACATACAGCTTTCTAATTCACTCAACCATACCGATTCTCTTCCACCTCCACTAAGCAAGTGGATATAAGAAGACAGAAATAAATGACAATGTAAGAAAGACACACTTTTCACACTCTTAGAATTGTCAGACTAAATGTATAATTCCTGCAGCTCCATGGAAGGCAACGAAGCTGAAATTAGTTCTTCATGCATGGATTACAGTATTGCATGGTGATTTTTAGGCATCCATAAAATGCAGTATAAATAGTTTATGCTCAATCCTAAGGGTGAGGTGTTTCCTTTGTTTACTTCTGTTAGATCCTGGTTATTCTGCGAGCTTAAGGAAACATCTGATTGAAAACTTTAGTGTAAATGAGAGAATTATTTTGAAAAAAGGGTGGAAAAGAGCTGCAGAGTGATAAAATGAAAGTTAAAAAGTACCTCCATTTGAAGAAAGCTCGAAAAATAGTTTAGAAAAATACAGCAGAGATGTGTAAACCCAGAAACTACAAGAAAAACAAGCAAAGTTGTTATCCCCTTTTTTATTTGTTCAAGACAGAAGAAAATTGGAGACATGAAAGGCAGCAGAGGCATCATGCCAGACAACTTTCTGATGGATAATGGTCAATCCAACCTTATTATTTTGTGTTCTTTCTTTGCCTATGCCTAGCATCCATCCATTAGGTTTTGTTGTACATCACATCCACATCTTGAACACAACCTCAGATGGACTCAATTCTTAGATTTTCTTCCCGAAGGAATAAAAAGTTCATTGAGGTGGAGGAGAATTGGAAGTCAGTAATCTTTAATATAGCACAGACTCCAAATTCAGGTTGTTTCATAAAAAGTAATCAAAAGAAAAAAATTGCAAAAAATCGGATTAGCAGGCTAGAAACATAAACACTGAACACAATAATAACTGATTTAAATTAAAGGCAAGTACTTCAGGAGGCTAAACCTTTCAGTCACAATCTGCTGCGTTAGTGCACAGATACACAGACTAGTGAATTCTGTTGTTTCTGGTTCTTAAGGAATGAATGTCACTTTGTGTCCCCTGACTGCATCTGAAGTAAATAAATCCATCTGCTGCTTTTCATGCATGCAGAACGCATTTTCATCCCCTCCAAGCCATGTTCATTGGCCAGCTTGATATAATTAAATGGCCTGCATGACACATTCAGATCCTTGAATTTAAGCCATTAATTTATGTGTGCATACTGCAGTCTCTCCCAGGTACAGGAGGAAAGGGGAGCACAGATAGCAACAGTCCTAAGGTGCGTCCCTTGCCATTATAGATTGTCAAATGTGATGTTAAGATATTTGACAAATAATAAATGAAGATAGATAGCAGCTGATTTCAACAAGTGCAGTCTATTTTAATTTCTTCTTGTAAAACCCTCAGTGTTCCTGGTAGAGCCTCTATAGACTAAGGGGAGTGTGCAGAATAATGTATATCTCCTTCCATTAAATGAATATAACACCTTTGTTCAATGGCAATATGTTAACTTGTCAAAACTTATCATCTTCATGCTACACAATAGAACATTCCTTAATGCAACACAGTACTATGTTGTCACCTAGCTCACCTAGAAGGAAAATTCCACATAAACTATTTTGTACCATCTGTTGCTTTGCCTAAGCAAGTTTTCCCTTTGGAAGATAACCCCTGTGAAATGTTGATTAACATCTTGTTTGGAAAAAGTCTGAATAAACCTCTTGCATTGAAACAGTCTTAACACACTAAATTATTTTTTATTCATCCCTGTCTACATATTTCTTTTGACCCAAAACATATTTTCTGCTTTTTTCAGAGAAGCTTGAATTTTGTTCCAGTTTTGGGAGAAATGCAAGCCAACCAGCTGTCAATAAAGATTGTCCCATCTTATTAAAGACTAAAATGAAACAGAATTAGCAGTCTTTGATACTGCTCCCACAAATACTATGGTTGCTCTTCATCAGTTCATGTGGACATGATTTCTTTTTTAGAATAATGCCATTGCTAAGGTACCCACACAACTCCACTCCTGACTTGTTGAATCCCTAACTTATGTTTTATATCAAGTTGTTTGGCATAGAAGTAGAATGCAAACCCTTTGGAAGAGAGAATGTTTTTAAGAGAAGTGTTCTTCTCACTCAGAAGAATAAAAGCAGTCTAGATACATTTGTGCTGCATGACTGGCGTTTTGTCTCTTTTTTCACATTTTTGGCTAGATCTGACATATCCCCCACAAGAAACTGTGGATCTTCAGGGAAAGATGAAAGAAGAGACTACAACCTATTATTCACCTGGATGTTAGACGAATATCTTTCATGTATCAAGTGGTATGATGCAAGTGGTATAATTTGGCATTATTGTGCATTGCTACTCGTCTATCACCACACTTTTTAAAACTATCCCTTGTCATTGGCATGGTGTCTACACAGAAAGTGACTGCACTTTTTACTTTGCTGCAAAAAACCCCCATATTTCAAAATAATAGAAACAGCTCAGAATAGGAATGACAAATCTTTTCTAAAAAATATATACCTATATATAAATATACATATAAAATGTGATTTCCAAGTTTTTATTTTCTAGGCATTTATAGAAAGAGAGGTTTCTATTTAATGGTTTATTTTATTAACCAAAAGAATGAGTTTGCAAATCTTTGCAACAAGGATTTAAAGCAAACCCATGCAGTAATATGGAACTGAATTCTGAGGTTTAAATTAGATTATTAGCAGAATTGACTATTTTACAATCTAACTGGGAAAGTACTAGGCAAAAAGCTTTCAGGACACTTTGCCTTTCCATGACCAATGTAGCAATATGGGCTCTGGTTACTTGGGCAACTGATCAACAACTTCACCTTGGTTGTAAACACAGTGCTGGGAAGAGATTAAGAAAAGGAAACATGAAGGAGGGAGCTAATTGGAATAGAAAAAGAATAATGCCTAGGACCATGAGCAAGCAAATAGTTTCAGTTGTTCATAAGTACAAGAAAAAGGACTCAATTCTTACAACATGACAGTAAAAAGTTAGGTGGCATTTAAAGAAGAGGTGATGAGAGAATTTCAGAGCTGTTACCCATCAAGTCTTACCAAAAATGCCAGATTCTAGTTACATAGAGGATGAAGAATGAAGGGAATATTTTGTACAAGTACAAAATAAAATATGGAAATATTATCCTCTTCTGGCAGTAGGGAAACCTTGAACTTGAGAAGTATTATATCTGTAATATTATATATTACATCTGGGGCACACCCTACTATTGTGAAAATACATAGTATTTATTCTAAAACTACTTGATAGGACTGGACTAAAACCTGTTTTTTTCCACCTTGTAATAGTGACTGTATGATTCAATAAGGCTGGATACACATACATTATATATTTAACTTTAATATTATCAAAATTACATAGATGAGGGATACAATTCTATTTCTATTTCTCATTCTATTTTGCCTCCAGTCCACAGAGTTTGGATTTTTTAATTTTTATTTTTTAACTGTTTTTCAGCAGCAAAGTCCATGGGAAACTGCTCTTTACTTTGCACCGTAGCGAGCCTTTCACCAGGAGGGCACACAGATGTGATCCTAGGAAGAACCAGGTCAGTATGAATCCAAGTCTCCAACACCCTCACACACTTCTGGGGAGACTATGATAGGAAACAAGACAATGGCTAGAAGTAGTGTGGGATGAGTCTTTAAACCAAAAGCTCATAGAGTAAGTGTGGATACATGTGCACATTCTACAAGGCATCTGATCTGGTACCTCTTGGAAAGGTAACTGAGAATTTAGAACAATCAAAAATTAAGATAATAATCAGTGGTTTAAAAATCCACTAATTGAAAGGTACCTAAAGGGATTTGCACTTATTCTGCAGTATATTATCATCATCAGTAATTCCAAAGCAAACAAGCATACTGTATTATAATTGTTTCCAGATGATACAAGGTTTGCAGGAATGGCAAATAATGCAGAATACAGGTGACTGAGCCCTCTCAATCATTTGATAAGCTAACTATGACAGTTTTAGGGCTGCCATGTACAAAAAAATACCTTGAAGAATGAAGCAAAGCGTCTGAGGTCATGGAAGCTACAGACTGAACATATGCTCTCAGCCTGATCCTCTTAGTAAGGGTGGACACAATCTTTACTGTATAATAGGAAACTGTATTATTTCTGACATGGGTGCAACTGTCACTATAATACAGTGGTGAGCCTTGACACTGGCCTGGACGCTGTGTCCAGCAAAGAGTCACAAAAAAAGGATCAAAATGTTACAAGGCTTACAAAACAATCTGAATAAATTGTTCCACCATCTAACCAAATTAGCTTTAATTTCTGATCATTGGAATCTCTTGCTCCTTTCTCTGTTGGAAGAAAGACTCCTCTGTAACTAAATCGCTGCTCCATGTAACAGGAATTAGAAATTGTGATCAAGCTAAATCAAACATTTGCTTAGGCAAGCTAAGAAGATTGTTTTATTTTACTGCAATGCCTATTTTTTAATCTTTTGATCAGTCTAGGCTCCTGCCTTATGCTCTTAGTTTTTGTGGGAAGTAGAAGGGTTGAGGGGCTCTTTTCTGGTATTTGTGTTTTGGCTACAGTTAAGCAAAAGTATCTCCTTGTGTCCTGAGTGAGGACGAAAACTGTGACAAAAAGGTGGGGCCTGTTACTGAAAATACTGCTTATGTGTTTCTTTCCACTTATTAATCAGACATGGTCAGACATCTGACCTCAGACTAAGGATTATTCTGTGAAGGTTTATGCACAAAGTTGACTTCATGCACTGCAAGTTCAGAGACGAGATGTTCCTGCTGAGTGACACCAAGTAAATGTCGGAGTTCTTTTGAGCCCAAACTTCCCATTGTCTCTGCAGAAACTAGAATGCAATTGCAAATACTGGTATTAACTTTAAAAAGCTTGCAATATCTCAAAGTGAGCTTTGTCCCTTCTGTGAAGATTAGTTAGGAAGTTTTTCTTGTTTTTTTTTTTTTTTCTTTTCCAAACTAAGTACTGAGGGCAAAACTCACTCCTTTGAGGAACCCAAAGTGTGGAGCTGACTTCTGCTGATGGCCTGCTCTGAAGCTGAGGAAACTTCAGTGCATGGACACAAAGCATTGTCAATTGAGAGCTCATCTGCAGGATCCTCTCTACTTTTTAACTCTGCTTAATTCTATGACTGAAATAAGGATAACAGGGTCTATTTTTGGTTTTAAATGAAATTAATTATGTAATTGTTGCTTGGTAAATGAGTTTATATGGGATACAATAATACAGAATTTCAACCTTACTTTAAAGTCTGTCTTAAAAATCAGTGTCATGTTGCTAGTGGTTTAAGATCAGTGCTGTCAAATATTAACAAAATACAGGAAATATGTCCTTCTTTTTCAGGAAATGCTTGTATCATTGAGTCAGTAAAACT
The DNA here is from genome assembly GCF_030463565.1 of Pelecanus crispus. Classification (NCBI taxonomy): domain Eukaryota; kingdom Metazoa; phylum Chordata; class Aves; order Pelecaniformes; family Pelecanidae; genus Pelecanus; species Pelecanus crispus. The sequence continues at coordinate 192,398,181 of NC_134643.1, read as the reverse complement.
GTTTCAGCTTAAGAGAATCAGATTTAAATACTACTTACAGACATGCCTAACATAACAGCAATAAATATTACTGGTCTATTAAGTGTTTGCTTAAATTGAGAAGCTAGCAGATGAACTAACTCTGTGTTAGTTTTTCTCTTCCTGTATATAACATGATATAACAGCTTGATGAAGCATTTTCTATTAAAACATCTCTGAAAACATTTTCAGGAAATGTACTTTCTGATACACCAATTTTGGGTCTTGTGCAATATTGCACATAATATATGTATCTTCTTTATACACTACTGGTATGTATTCATTGATAGCTGAAAGGAGGAAAACAGAAAAAACTATGCATCTTTTAATGGTATAAACAACACTATTTCATTTTCACCAACAGAACTGATGTTATTTAGTTTTGAATCCTAAACCACTTTATTTTAAATGTATTTAAATTTAAGTGAAAATATATGTGGTATCACTGAACTGATGAAACTTCTGATCAAAACCCTATACCTCAACTTTTCCTCTCTTTTCGGGTCTTGTAACTGGAGACAGGTTATAAGATACAGGCTGGATTCCTCATTACAACTCAGCTTTGCTGAAGGGAAGAGGTCAATGGGAATGTCACACTTTTCGTTCTCGTCATTAAGCCCACGAGTTATCTACTCTAACTGCTCTTCTACTTCGTCCTTCTTGCCGTGGTCTAAATAATGATTCTGGCTGCACTTCCCACTGCCAGCATTCAGCCCATTTATGCCTAGAAAACTATGAGAAAAAGAAATAAAGAACAACAATGCTGGATCTATGGCACCCAGGGAGCTTGCTTTATGCTCCAGCCACTTTTTGGTGATCGGTGCAATCACCTTCGTTGCCCCAGCAGGTCTTTTCCAGACCTAACATATAACATTTCATGTCCTCCTCTTGCTTCGTAGAACCTCAACAGTAAATTTCCAGACATTATATCCTGCTTGCATTTGTCTGTCGTTTTGCCTCTCTCTCTTCCAGTTTATTTCACATATTCTGACACGATCCAAGAAAACAACAGATGGCAACTTCATCCAAGTGGGTGTTATCCACGAGGGACTGCAAAACAAGAGCTTGTTTTCCAATAACTTCCTGCCTTTCAGGTTAAAAGTTTCAGAACCTACTGCAATTCTCTAATGTGAGTCTCAAAAGCAAGTTAGGATAGAGCGGCTGGCTTAGGCAGGGAAAGATCTGCTGTTGACTTCAGTAAGCTGGGATTGAGACCTGCCCTCAAACAAAATTTTGAATCTAACCTCTATTGACTAAATTTGGATGTGGGATTTCTAATGTGTAATGCATGAGTAGCAATGATAACACAGTCCAGCAGGAGAAACAGAGGTAGTATAAAGAAAAGTTGGAGAATGAGAAGTTGGGTGGTTATGTGGGAAACATCTGTTAAAAAACAGTTGGCAGATTAAAAGGCTTGGGAGAGAAGGAAAAGAGGAAAGGAAGAATGAAGGAGAGAAGGAACAAAGGAGGAAAGGGGGACAGGACAAAGGAGGGAAGGAGAAAAGAGAGAAGGAAGGAAAAAGGATGCGTGTAAAACATAGGAGGGCATATTTAGTCATGCAGTGGTTTTGCCGAACTTCTTCTCCTGAGCACAGTTCTGATTCTTCAAAACTTTAGGGCTTCCAGTTGTGCCAAAACACCAATGAAAACAAATGCTGTAAAAGAGTTACAAACAATGAGACAGATTTTTATTAGATTTCCTTGAGCAGAAGTGGGACAATTATCTGTATCTTGTCCTGACAAGAAAGTAAGGAAAAGTTTTCCTTCCATTCCTCAACAAAAAATATTCTTTTGATCAGCAAAGAAAGAGGAGTGCAAATACTTTGGGCTACATATGGTGATTAGCTACGAAATGGGGAAGTAAGCATATGAAGCACAGGAAAATTTAGCTCAGGTCACAGACGAAGTTTTAGCTTTTTCTTTCTTTGCTAGGTCTGCTCAGCCTACAGCTTAATCAGTACAGCAGGCTACAACTAATATAATTAATAGCTGTTACTGAAGAAAGCAGTAGATATTATTAAAAATAGTGTCAGAACACAGAAAAAATACTGAGAATATAAATGCAAAAGTAGGGGATAATCTTTAATTCTGGGTTAAAGGGGGACATAACTGAACTAGAATACAGGACACATCTATTGACACCACTGCAGAGGTTTCAAAAAGCATACAAAAAGGAGCAATTCAAATCAGATAAAGACATAAGTAGTTAGTTGGCTTTGCCTCACCTGCCTCTGGGTGTCTGAAGTAACCCATTCAGACCTGAGCTACTGAGGCAACGTTCCCATTAGAAAGAAATAGATGTTTCAAGAGAACAATTTGTCTGAACACAGATACCTGCCTTAGGTCAAGATGAATTGCCCTTTCAGGGTGTCTATTTTTTTTCCCTGACTATAAGGTGGACCTTCTGTTGACTGCTCAAACTTAGATGACTAACTTCTGTTTGTTCAGGGTAGAGAAATTCAAGACAACCCAGGATATAAACTGTCACCAAATAAAGCATCAAGAACTTTATTGATATGAGGAAGACTTCTGTACTGGGTCTGGAAGGACTGTGGTGGATTGACACCAGCCAACAGCCAAACACCCACACAGCCGCTCACTTACTCCCCTCTCGCATGAGACAGGGAATGAGCAAGCATCTGTGTGGATACTGGCTGTTGGCCCAGGTCAATCCACCACAACTTTATGTGTTGGTCAGTCTTGTACTAAAATCCTTTATTTTGCCTATTTGTCAGAAACACTTTGTATGTTGGTCAATCTTGTTGAATTAAAAGATTGGTAAATAATTGTTTACAACCCCCTAGAGCTATAAAAGCAATCTGAAATACTGCTATCATTAAACATATTTTGCACTATGCATTCCTTCTGTCAAGAAACAGTAGGAATCTAAACGATGGCTCTTTCACATGGACTTGTTAATAATGAGAAATCCTTCCAGTACCAAGAAATAAGGTTTGTGAGATATAGAAGTCATATTTTTAGCAGCAACATTTTGCCTGAGCTAACACACTTAAGTGAGAAATAATACTGACAAGGAATTGAGAGAGGTAAGCGTGCTGAGTAAATTACTCATGAAAATAAATAGTGGTTACTGCGTTTAATGGTACACACTCTTCCTATTTCTTCCACTTCATTTTTTTGGTGATTTCAGTGCAATAGTTTCTTCAGTTTGTCTCCCTCTAGTGGATTACCCCTTCTGTGCATCAGCAGTGTCTTTAATCTTTAATTTTTCTTCTTTTCTTCACTTGTACTGTGTGGCTACAATGTTATTGTTATAATTTAATAATCTATACACAGCAATGCCTCTATTCCATCCCTGATGACTACATCTTTCAAGCTTATATTTGTTCCTATTGCCCCAGGTATCAGCTGTCTGGGCTACAATTCATGCAAAGTGTTCTCAATCCTCTTCTCACTTTAAAGAAATATAATTATACCATATTGGTTTTCGGTCATTCTTCTGTCTCCCAAATCAGTTCAGGGACTGGCTCAGAATGGAGGTCTGTGTAAAGCAGCCTTTTCAGTAGTCTAAATTAGGACCTGGTGAAACAAAGTAAAGCTAGACACAGTTAAATCATGTCACAAATATGGAATGCCTTTCCTAAGCCTCCAGCAAGTATAATCTTTCAGCAACATAGATATATTCTAGTGCTTATGGATAAAAGATAACATGGCCTACTCTATTTTTCAAAGGATCCCTCTGTAATTTGGGGAAAAATATATTTAATTATAACAAACATAGAATCTGTCTTGGGCTTATTTGTATTAGCTGTACTATGACCTTAAGAGTTTCTGTGGTGGATCAGAGCCCTTCTGTGTTTAACACCTATAAACAACAACAAAAAGACTATTTTCTGCCCCAAGGAGCTCAGCCACAAAAGGCAGGGCAGCCAAAGAAGTGGACTCAGCAAGCAGAAGGTGGGAATGGAAGGACGTAATAAGAACTGACAGCAGTTGCTGAATATTATTAGTATTAGCATGGGCTGCCAAACATCTTTGTGACTGCCGTATTTTATAGGCAAAGGAAAGGTTTCAGGTTTACAAATGCAGATCTGAAGAAGGAAAAGCTCATGACCACTGGTACTGCAATATCCGATGGGGCACACCTCTTCCAGAGCACAAGCTTTTTCCTGTGAATACATTCAAATTGTACTGTTGATTTTCTTGCCTTTTGTGCTCATTCTAGACGGCACTGCTGTTCAAGTAGGACATTAAGTAGATTCTGTTGTGATTAAGCAATTAGCTGCACAATTAAGTCTGAAGTTAGATAAATGCTGTGAGCCACACTCCGTAACTGCTTGTGAAGTGACACCCAGGTTGTTTGTTCCCTGTTCACTGGACTCCAACCTTCTCTTCCTCAAATCCTTTCTAGTACTAATGGGAATAATAATTAAGAATGATAACAATAAAACTCACTGTTAAGTTCCTGCATAGAGTTACTGAGCCAGCACGCTTTTACTTGGGTGCATTGCCTTGCATGGCAGTGAGCTGATTCATCTCGCACCAGCCCAGAGAGTGGAGAGAGGAGCTCATACCTATCCCCACTTCCCTTCGTATGTCTACCTAGGAAGGGATATCAGGTCTTGATTTAGCATGACAAATAGTGTAAGAGGGCATTAGTACCTTCCCCTCGTTACCTACTGTACTACCTGCTTCCATATCACACAACATAACAGTGGTTGGGCTGTCAGCCACTCTTTGTGCAATATAAATCAAGGCCAAGCACACTCAAGTCTTACAAAAAAAATCTTCCCTCCCATGAACTCATTTATTGTTCTGCATGGACCAATTCTGCTAACGCCTACCCACTTGAATAACTGTACTTATTCTTTGAAATCAAAGTATGACTGACTGGTTGCATGCAAACTGGGTTAAGCCCTTAAATGCTGAGCTTTTGAAGACAAAACTGCGTCTGACATGCTTTGCAGTGCTCTTGAACTACTTCAGCATACTATGAAGTACGAAAATAAAAGCAGAAACGAAGGCAAGGCTTTTTAGATGTCCTTAAACTGACCTTCAGACAAAACCAGTGCTGAACACTGAGAAAGGAATTGTGAATGAAGAATAATAGTGTCCCAAGTGTAAACGAAAGCTCCACAATCCCATTTAAGCATTCTTAAAGCATTAATCCATTTAAGATATTAGGACAGCAAAGGACCATTGTTCAGGACAGCAAGTGAAAGTCGAGATGGGCTGGGTTACTCCTTCCAACACAGAGAGATACCATATTTCAATTCTGAAAATATACTCAGAGGAATTTGAGATCTTTTATTACTTATGAGGCTCCACTGGGGTCTTTAAAAGTGTTTGTTTTAAAAAGCAAAAACCCTACAGCCACTTACAAAAGAAAGAAAAAAACCCACCTCCTAACATATGAGCTAAACATGTACTGCATGACTTTAATCTCCTCATAATTACCATTTTCACATTTCTTTCACTTGTCATAAAATTGAATCTTCCCAGACAGACTGTCTGATAATTATATAGTTAGCTACAGTACATCAAAGAAAACAGGTGAAAGTAAGCTGCATATTCACACGCGCTGAAATTCTGGTTGACCTAAAAAGAGAAGAGATTTTCATATCTCCTGCCTCTCCTTTTGGAATCTATCCTCACTATAGTGCAGTTATGTTTCTAATTTTCAATTTGAACTGTTTCATCCGAACATAATGAAGAAGCAAAACAAATAGCTGAAACAACAATCAGATTGTATAAGGTTTGTCTTTGTCTAGTTTGTAAAAGACAATGCTGCTCTACTGAAAACACTAAGAGAATTCTAATCAAGTCAGAGCTTCCCTGGAGGACCTGTATTAAATAGTCTTGTCCTGAGAAAGTAAAGATTGTACTTCACTTTAGATACGGACTTTATGAGATGAGTATCAACCACTTTCAAGGTCTTTTCTTTTAGAAAGAAAATCCCATCATGGCCTCATGACAGCTGGTTTGGGTTTTTTTATTTCTTAAAGATATTTTAGGTCATTCTTTAAATACAGATTTAATCAATTTTCAGTTTAAAATTCCCAGAAAAAAATAATCTCATTCATTCTAATTTATATTAAACACAAGAGATTATATCAGTGCAATTCTGTGTGGGATTCCAAATCTCAGAGCAGGTCATTTAGAGCTATTTTAAATCTGCACTTTTGTGCGTGCATAGCCTGTGAAGGTTTTCATTTGGTGTTCATGCAATGCTAATGCAGTCATGACGTCCAGGCCATAACGCCTCTTCGCACAGATGACAGCACAGAAGGCACAATTTTGTGTATTTTATTGACATTGACAAGGTTGAGGGGTCAGGCTGCTGATTACGAACTCTCCTGTTAGATGGACCCAGAACATATGCCAGCAGGGGATTCACCGGCAGCTCCCTTAAGCAAGGATTTAGGATATTAGTGTCTAAATGGAACAGTTGGGTGCTCACCTTAGCCCTCCTTCTGCGCTAAATCTTTCACTGTGTGTCACCCACAGTTCTACCCCATGGCCAGCCAGGCAGGTTGACGATTTTTCTTGAAAGTAATGCCTACAGAGTTCAAAGGCTCAGGAATGAGGCAGTAAGTATTTTCACCTTTTGGGATTGTATAAGCCCTGCAAATGGCCTCAGGCCCTACGGAACTAATGTTGCAAGTTCCGCAGCTAAAGTTAAGTTTTGTTCGTTAACAGCAAACATGAGCTTGTGAGATTGCCTCACAATTTAATGAAATTTAAATAACCTTTGTGATACATGGAATTAGCCTGCACTCAACAGGGATAACACTGAATTATAAGGGGGTAAGAGTAATCCTGTCTTCAGGAACTTTGGCATTTTACTGATGATGTGTCACCAGCACATGCTGCCAGTGACCCTTTAGAGATTATTCTGTGCAATATTCTGTAGGTAGCAAAATGCAATCCATCAAGACATAAATGCTAGGAAAAGCCAAACTTCAGAAAAAAGGGAACCTACCATTTCAACATGAAAACGGATAAAGATTTCAGGTAATCTTTGATCAGATATTTTGCTTAGCTCTTAATGTAACAGCTGTACTAACATTTTGTGGCTGCCTTTGAGTTGTGGGCTCAGTCTGGAAAAGCTTTAGGGTATGGGCACATAGGACCGGGACGGAACTACCACGTTTTACCCAGATACTACCCATCCACTCTACTAACCAGCTTTGTGTACAGTTGTAGCCCACCCCAGTTATAAAGCAAAACATCAAATATGAACCAGTGAAGTTTATTCAGCAGATCTTTTACGTCAGTGTTGGGGAGGGTGAAGAGCATGCAAGAGTTGTTTTAGAGGATCATGACAACCATGAAGGACACAGGAAAGGGCACCAGCAATCTTTGCCAATAAGCATATGTTTGATGCAAGTACAGCTAAATCAAATAAGCCACAAATGAGCCACTACCCTACACTGGCAATTAATCTGTATCAGAAACAGTGTGGCCAGCACGACTAGGTAAGTGATTGTCCCGCTCTGCTTGGTACTGGTGAAGCTGCACCTCAAATACTGTCTTCAATTTTGGGCTCCTCACTACAAGACAGACATTGAGGTGCTGGAGCGTGTCCAGAGAAGGGCAACGAAGCTGGTGAAGGGTCTAGAGCACAAGTCTTATGAGGAGCAGCTGAGGGAACTGGGGTTGTTTAGCCTGGAGAAAAGGACAATCAGGGGAGACCTTATCGCACTCTACAACTGCCTGAAAGGAGGTTGTAGTGAGGTGGGTGTTGGTCTCTTCTCCCAAGTAACAAGTGATAGGACAAGAGGAAACGGCCTCAATTTGTGCCAGGGGATGTTTAGATTGGATATGAGGAAAAATTTCTGCACCAAAAGGGTTGTCAAGCATTGGAACAGGCTGCCCAGGGAAGTGGTTGTGTCACTGTCCCTGGAGGTATTTAAAAGACGTGTAGATGTGGTGCTTAGGGACATGGTTTAGTGGTGGACGTGCCAGTGCTAGGTTAATGGTTGGATTCAACAATCTTAAAGGTCTTTTCTAACCTAAACGATTCTATGATTATAAAACACACATTCCCGAGTTCCTCAAATTGAAGTAGTCACTGCCCAGGTGCTGTCCTCTTCCACAGGAGGGACAGGATCTCAATCCGTGGATTTTCTGTCTCTCTCTTCTTGAAGAGGTCATTGTCTTTTCTATTGTTAATGTTATGCTATATATTCCCTAACTCCATTAGCTCGTACATACACATTATTAATGCACAATAGGCATTACTAGGCTATGAATATCTGTGAAACCAATGAAATCACAGTTTCTGATCATCTCACTAATTTTGTATGAAAATTTTCGTATCAACAGCAGTTGATAATTTCAATAACCTAACAATAGAATTTTTGCATTTAACTCCTGAACATTTGACTTCATGCACTTCTGAAATCACTGAACTGCTACCTTAGTTCACCGGAGCATTTTGTAGTTTTCTAGAGTTAAAAGAAATAACAATTACAGAAATCAAATAGAAACAACTGTCCTGCCCCAGAGACCCAATCATGCATCAGCAGGACAGCAGAGATTCTCCTACCACTCAGACTAACAGCAGGAGTGAACCAGGTCAGTGTATTTTCAGTGGGTTTCACAACTCGTTCTGTCAGCAGCAGAACTCTGGGGGTTCCAGTGGTATCCAGGACTTGCAACACATAGTGGTCATGGTGCTTTCAGCCCCTGTCTTAACCTCATCCTTCACTACTTTAGTTCATGTAGCTTTTACTCTCAGCCTACATCCATCTAGTGGCTTCGCCCTCCCTCCCACTTCCCCTTTGGGTTCCTTGTGCTTAATTCACCATTTCCCAACTGTCCCTTCAGGCTTGGCTCCTCATCTCTCTGCTTCCTCAGCCTGGGGAAAGGAGCAGCACTGAAAGCACATCAGAGAGTGCCTCTGTCTGTAGTGCTCCCTGGCCTTGAAGGAGAAATAAGAGGGGGAAGTCTGGCTCAACTGATGCAGTCTTATCCTTGGTCATACTTCATACAAACAGAATATGATCAGTTAGCTGTTAAACTATAATACATATCCCCAGTTTTCAGAAGCTCGTGATTCAGCAAAAGATAGGGGTCATCAAAAAGCACCTTTCTAAAACCAGAATGATTCTCTTAGCAGAATTCTAGCCCTGGTTCTAAAGCTCAGGAATGGTGAAGCTCCTAGTGTAAGAACTGTTTTCATGTGGGTAAAGCCAGACACACATTTATCAGGCAGGATGGAGGTTTTAATCTTCTTTAGCCTCCCCTCAGCTCTCCAACAGCACCAGGGAAGGCAGCAAGCATTTCCCTGTTGTCATGCGACTGCTCAGTTCTGTAGCCTTCCCAGTCGCATAAGCGTTATAGCTGCTCCTGAGTAAACCGCTCTTTTTTTCTTTTCTGAAAAGTGGCTAAGCTATTTTTGTTCAAGTTTTCAAAAGAAGTCTTCAGCCTGAGGCAGAAATTTAGCATGAGAAATTTCTGCCCAAATTATTAAAGAATGGTGGAGTTACAAACTACTGAAAACAGATGGAGTTTGGCATAAGAAATTACAGATGCCATCACTTATGGCCTTTATACTCTCTGAGCATTTATATTGTAACACATATACAAATGTAAATATGCAGTACCACTCAGCAGGGTATTTGTTTTTCTTACCTTCTATGTTCCTTTTTTAAAAAAAATATACAGGTTTTATGGCTGCAGTAACAATCTTCAAGAAAATGTACTTCCAAGTAGCTAGAGGCTGTTAGGTCAACCTTCCAGTGAGCAATCAGATGGCAAGAACCCCTTTACCTTGATGTCATTACTTCTTACAAAAATCAATAATGATTTTATCCTTACTTGCTGTTTTAGTTCAGTGCAAACAGCATAGAATAACAGAGACAGAGGGGTCTGAACAGGTACTAAGAAAGCTAATGGAGTGGATGTTAATTTCTTGAAGAAGTTGCCATACAAACAGAGAACAAAAACCTTTCAACACTTAACTAAAAAGGCAGTAATTATACATTCTTCTGGGATGGAAAATCTATTATAAACAACATTTGTAAAACAAAATCTGACTCTTGCCTATTTTATAATAGTGCAGAAGGAAGAGGCGGATATTCTAATAATCATTAGATGCAAAGAAAGAAATTATGAATGAAAGCCAGTTTAGCACGAACCAGGATGTAAGACAGTTTACATTAGAACCTTGCCACCTGATTGGTAGATCCATTTTTTAAATCAACTTGGATTAAAATAGGGGACAAATTTAGGGTTCAAGTCAACAAAGGAACAGCTGTGCATTTCCATTTTTATTTGATTTATATTGTTCCCAATCGATTCCATACAAGAGAAGCACCTTCTGGTACTACAAAGACTCATTACAGTGAATTAGAGTGGCTCCATGGAAATCAGTACTTATATTTGTTCAGAACTGATACACAGCAGAAGAAAACAAGCCAGACTGTCTCTACATCTAGTATCTAAAGAAAGCCATCAGTGGCTACAGATAATTTGGGAAAACAACTACAAGTTTTAAACCAAGGAAACTAATTTTGCCTAACTGAAAAAAAGACACAAAAGTAACCTCCTGATCTCAGGAATGAAAACTATTGGTAAGCAAGGCCTGCCTCCATGGCTTGACTTTCTCTGTTTGTATCACCAGATGGAACCCACACCACTAGGGAATTGTATTAATTCTAATAGACTTCCCCTTTTTTGCCTCTTCACATTTTCTGGACATAGTTTCAAAGGGCTTTAATGTTAGACCGATCCTCTAGACAAAGATTTAACAGTAAATGAAGACTGACTGACTTCTATTACTGCAGTTCAGCCAGAACATTTGGGTAAAATTCAGGCCTTGCTGCATTCAGTGGGAGATTTCCTGTGAACTTCAGATGAAGCCAGGATTTAATCTCAGCTGTCTTCTCTGTTCCTGTGTAGGAGAACCAACTACAACTAGGCAGAGATGATGCATTGTTCTTTATAGTCTGCACCTGTGTCTAATTTAGTCTTGCAGCTAGAGCTACACAGCAAAATAGTTGACAGCTACTAGAGAGAACAGTCTGGAAACTGTCAACTCACAGAGATGCTTTTTGAGCTCTCACTCTTTGGAATAAGTTCTTTTCTGTTTAATCAAAGAAGAAGTATTTTTGTGAAGAAACTTCACGTTCCAAGTAAGAATGCTGTTAAGCCAGGGAATGAAAATATGAAATAGCTGTTTGTTACCAGTGCTGTAAATCATCTGTGAAAGCCTTCACAAACATACCAGATGCAGACTGCTATATCCTTCCACTTCATGACAGCACTGAACCACTGACGGAATCGTGCTTTCCGTAGAGAGGAGTGAGCAGTACCAGATATGTAAAGCATATATGCATCAGTTATGATTAGCAAGCAAAGCAGATGCCATATTCAAGCAATAATGTAATATGGTGAGGCCAGATAAAATTTCACATGCGGGTATACACATGTATGTACAAGAAAAACTAGGTTCTATACATTTGCATTATTAAATTATACTAAATTTTGAGTGGTGTCGTGACTGACAATATAGCATAAAAACAATGCAACATTCAAGCTATGCATCTAATTGTTTGTGTATGCGTGTATACATGTACATATTCAACAAAATTTTCCTCCCCATAATTATGCACAGAGATAACAATGTTTCCATTATAACTTTCCCAGCAAGGGTTTGAAAATCAGTAAACATAATTTTCTTTTGCTGCAAATGGGAAGTTGGAGGCTGAACTCAAGGTTGAATTTAAAGTTTTGGAGAAGTTGACTAATTCAGAATTTTAAGACAATGCTTTAAAAAGCAAAACATTTTATAGATACATGACTCAGAAAGGGCTGAAATTTAAAGCATTTAGCTTGACAGGTATATATATACACACACACACAGAGGTAAAAGGAAGCTTTGTACATTCACAGTGTGAAGCTACTGTGAATTTGTACAAAATTTTGAAATGTCCCTATTTCCAGCATAGCATAAAATCTATTCAGGATATGCATTTAATTGCTTGCATATCTGTTGCAATTTATTACTAGTTATTATTTTTCTATAGATATGACAAGAGGATTAACGTAATCTTCTAATTTAATATCAGATTGGTAAGATATATTCATAAACGATTCCATTGTTATTTTGCCTCATTGGTCTTCTACTCTGTTCCACCAGACCTTCTTGTTACTTAGGCTATCTTTAGCCTCCAGCATTTGTGATCTTCAGCTTACAAGAAATTAGGGCAATATCCATAAAAGGATGTTTCAATTTAGTTTACCCTGCCTTAGATCCAGGAAGCACGTTCGTAGACCTATATCAGGTACTAAGAATAGAATTCATACCCAACCAACACTCTAGCCAACAGGGAACACTGAAGATCATCAAATCTCACCCTTCTTAAAAGTGTTTAAAGCACCTAATACCAAGCTGCAGAAATGCATCCAGGACTAGATCAACAATCATAATATCTCTTGGGGGCTTAGAAGTCTAAGTTGTCTATGTTTAAACAGATGCTTAGCTCACTCTTTAACGGTTGTCCTCTGGGATAACAGTTCAATGCTGAAAACACACAGGAAATGGGAGATGTACTGGAGAAAAATTCTCCTAGCCCCATGGACACCGAGATATCTAAAAAGTGAAGTACAGGTGATAAAGATGGTGACTTGACTCTGGCTTCTACCTTTTGCTAAGCTCCCTCACCATCTTTTTACTGGTGCGGAGCTCCAAGTCTCAACTGGATTTTCCTCAAAACTAGGCTTAGTTCGTTATCGTGAAAGCTTCAGACTTTCACAGCTTATTGTAAAATTTACTCCCGAGCTTTTACACAGATCCAAGAGCAGTAACTTTAGTTGAAACAAGCCAGTTTTGAAATCTATTTCAGTAACATCACTTTTTACAAAAATCTCACATCGAAGCCCTGCATGTGCAAAACGTCACTCCTGAGTAACTTGGCTGAAATTTTCCTTAAAGTGCAAAATAACTTAATACGAAGAACACAGGTGGCACTGGGACAGAAGGGCTTATGAATTCAGCAGGATTTAAGATATCAGAGGTAGGAAATACCTTTCGCGTATGAATTTACCTCAGCCACCGCTGCCAAGCCTTGCTTTCCAGGCTGTTTTAAACGCTTCCACGCTATGGAGTTCAGCCTCTTTCATGTTAAAAAAAAAAAAAAAGTAAGTCGTCCTCGGCGCTGACGCCCCAACCCTCCTGACTGAACACACCGGGGGTACCGGGCCGCGCTGAGGGGGCCCTGAGGGGGCCGGGCCGCCGCCCGCCATCGCCTCCCCCTCCGGCCGCGGCGGCCCGCGCTGAGGGGGCCCAGGGCTGCCCCTGCCATTGCCTCCCCCTCCGCCCAGCCCCCCCACCCCCTCCGGCACAGCTGGGGGCGAAGGGGGTGCCCCCCGCCTTCCCCAGGCACCCCGGCGGCACAGCCAGGCTCGGCCCACGGCCGCCGCACCCGCGGCCCACGCCGGCCCCTACCCGCCCCGGCCGCCGCTCGGCCCGGCGCTAGTTTCCGGTGGGACTTTGTGCCGCGCCGTTTCCCTTCCCCTCCTCGGCCCGGCCCGGCCCGGCCCGGCGGTCTCCCCGCGGCCCATGCAGTCGCGGGTGCTGTGCCTGGGCGGCGGGGCCGGGGGCCCCGCTGCCCGCAGGGTCCGCCTGCTCCTGCGGCAGGTGCTGGGCGGCGGCGCGGCCGCGGCGCGCTCCGGCTGCCTGGAGGTCAGGGCGCTGCACGGCTCAGGTAACGACCCCGGCCCCCCCGGGGCGGCCCGGCCCGGCCCCCCCCGGGCCTCCCTGCAGCCTCCCCCTGGCTTCCCTTGCCCCGGCCAAACCCCAGGCTCTGGCACCCGGCCCGGGGATGTGGGCAGCCCCGCTCTCCCCTCAGCCAGGCGGCCCGGGGGAGGCCTGGAGGCAGGTTAGCACCTCGTGGGCTGCTGGTTTGTCCAGTTTGCGCGACCGTCCCTGTTTCTTCTTACGCTCGTGAGTATTGCGTGAGGGGAGAGGGCAGAGTTCCGTCACAGGCTTGCAGGGACGCTTAGCGTGGCTTTCCATAGCTTCTCTTTCAGAGCGTTTCCCCCGCAGTGAAGCGAGGAGCAGCCCCGCAGCCTGTACCTGTGAGAACTGCCCTTCCCCATCAAGTGGCTTATTCCCACCTTGCCATGCTTTCTGTTTCTGCAGCGCACGGCTTTGGCCTTCCGCTACAGCAAAGCCACATCCACGTCAGGGGTTGCCAAGGCTGGTGCGTGTCTGAATGTGTGCCGGCAGCGTGTGGTAATGAGATAGGGGGTTGACCTTGAGCTTGCATATGCTAGGAAGGATGACCTGAACTGGCCTGGAATATCCTCTGGTGACCTTTGAGACCGATGACAGGCCTGTGCCAAGCAGAAGCGGCGTTTGGCAACGGTGATGTACGCCTGTGGTAGCTGGCACTTTTCTGGATGAATGCCAAAAGCAACAAATACTACTACTAAATACAGAGCAAGTGATGAGCAGCTGTAAATTAGGGAGACAGAATAACAGCAAGTGATTTTGATGGTGGGGTACTCACTGAAGCTCTTAATTACACCCCTTTAATACCATTTATCTCCATTTTTATTTTTTTTAATCTGTTTATTAGTGGACCATCTCTTTAAATACGTGTTTGGTTTCTCAGAGGTTTCCCAAGAAGGAAGCCTTTGAGAAATTGATAATCATAAAATACCTTCAAGAATTTTTGAACAGAAAATATTTTATTTGTGAAAAGTACAAAAAAGACTACGGTTATTTATCTAAAACCAAATAGGAATAACAGGGAACAAGTTAACAATGTGTGAAACAAGCACCTGAAGAAGGTAGCTCAAAAATTTTCAGCCTTTAGTTGGGATGAATAACCTTAAGAACAAGAAGAAATTCAGCAAAATGAAATGGTAGCAAATGCAGTATTACTAAAAATACTTCATAATTTCCATGTGCTATGGAATGTAACTGAGTGTAACTTAGCAATATTCATGAATACACTGTATATGTATATGAATAATAGGAGTATTCCCAGTTACAGTCAATGATGGTAACAGTATTCATAGAAAGATTGAAATCCCAAAGGTCTAGACAATCTTGTAGTTTATTAAATGCAGGCTAAGAGATAATATTAGGGATATATGCCCTCCCAGCACCTGAGACATCTCATTCATTGTAGTGCTTCCGATGCTCCTCTGAATTGAGACTTTGATATTAGGAATACTATTTTTTTTTTAATTAATTTTATTTTGAAGATGATTGCATGTCTTCTTGCAGGCCCTATCACTCCTAAGGTTACTGAAGTTACAAAGAAATGGTCTGAAATTTTTGTGTGTTTTTGCTATTTCTATGCAGCTGCTGTAATGGCAAGTCTTGTTGTAAGCAGTGTTGAGGTTGCATGTCTCTTCCCTACTGATAAAGAAAATATTTCTGAAAAGGCTGGAAGCTGTTAACAGTCAAGTAAGCAGCAAATTGTTGTCTACCCAATAATTTGGATCTGACATCTCTGCCAGATCAGATTTATTGCCTGTGATGGTACCTTTAAAGTGTAAGGGAGAAACTATTGCCTGATTTTGTCCAGTTATATGTGAAGGAGCCATGCTTAGTTTTTCGTCTCTGTCTTTGTAATGCAAATATGGCTTGCTGGTGCACTGGGGGATGTGGAGGAACAGCTAGAGCTATCTAGTGGTAAAGCTTAAGAGAAATCTCAAAGTGAAAGACAGAGGCACTCAGTGACTAAAGGGTAATGGGAAGCGTTTGGGTTTGCACAACTTATTTAATGAGGGAAACTTAATTTATAGTAACAATTGTTGTGGAAGGAGGACTATGAGATTACTTTTTAATGCAGGTTTCATGTTTCCTTCCAAAAGACTGAAAAGAATCAAGTTTTTGTAGACTGCAGTTATTTGCAATGAATTACTATTTTAGACACAGTATGAGCTGAAAAAAGTGAAGTTCTACATAGAATCATAGAATCGTTTAGGTTGGAAAAGACCTTTAAGATCATCCAGTCCAACCATTAACCTACACTACCAAGTCCACACTAAACCAATCAAGGGTAGACTAGGCTAAACCATGTCCCAAAGTGCCACATCTACCCATTTTTTGAACACCTCCAGGGATGGTGACTCTACCACCTCTCTGGGCAGCCTGTTCCAATGCCTGACCACCCTTTCCATAAAGAAATTTTCCCTAATTTCCAACCTAAACCTCCCCTGGCACAGCTTGAGCCCTTTTCCTCTCGTCCTATGGCTAACTACGTGGGAGAAGAGACCAACACCCACCTTACTACAACCTCCTTTCAGGGAGTTGTAGAGAGCGATAAGGTCTCCCCTCAGCCTCCTCCAGGATAAACAACCCCAGTTCCCTCAGCCGCTCCTCATAAGGCCTGTGCTCCAGACCCTTCACCAGCCTTGTTGCCCGTCTCTAGACACGCTCCAGCACCTCAATGTCTTTCTTGTATTGAGAGGCCCAAAACCGGACACAGTATACCAGGTGCGGCCTCACCAGCGCAGAGTACAGGGGGACAATCACCTCCCTGCTCCTGCTGGCCACACTATTCCTGATACAAGCCAGGATGCTGTTGGCCTTCTTGGCCACCTGGGCACACTGCTGGCTCATGTTCAGCCGGCTGTCGACCAACACCCCCAGATCCTTTTCTGCCAGGCAGCTTTCCAGCCACTCTTCCCCAAGCCTGTAGCGCTGCATGGGGTTGTTGTGACTGAAGTGCAGGACCTGGCACTTGGCCTTGTTAAACCTCATACAGCTGGCCTCGGCCCATTAGTCCAGCCTGTCCAGGTCCCTCTGCAGGGCCATCCTACCCTCCAGCAGATCGACACTCCCACCCAACTTGGTGTCATCTGCAAACTTACTGAGGGTGCACTCAATCCCCTCATCCAGATCATCGATAAAGGTATTAAACAAGGCTGGCCCCAAAACAGAGCCCTGGGGAACACTGCTTGTGTCCGGCCGCCAACTGGACTTAACTCCATTCACCACAACTCTCTGGGCTCGGCCACCCAACCAGTTTTTTACCCAGCGAAGACTACGCCCGTCCAAGCCATGAGCTGCCAGCTTCCCAAGGAGAATATTATGGGAGACGGTGTCAAAAGCTTTGCTAAAGTCCAAGTAAATGACATCCACAGCCTTTCCATCATGTACCGGGCGGGTCACCAGGTCATAGAAGGAGATCAGGTTGGTCAAACAGGACCTGCCTTTCATGAACCCATGCTGGCTGGGCCTGATCCCCTGGTTGACCTGCATATGCCTGTTGAGTTCACTCAATATGAACCTCTCCATAATCTTTCCCGGCACTGAGGTCAGGCTGACAGGCCTGTAGTGTCCCGGGTCCTCCTTCCGGCCCTTCTTGTAGATGGGTGTCACATTGGCAAGCCTCCAGTCATCAGGGACCTCCCCTGTTAACCAGGACTGCTGATAAATGATGGAGAGTGGCTTGGCAAGCTCCTCCGCCAGCTCCCTCAGTACTCTTGGGTGGATCCCATCTGGCCCCATAGACTTGTGAGTGTCCAGGTGACATAGCAGGTCATTAACTGCTTCCTCCTGGACTATGTGGGCTCCATTCTGCTCCCCATCCCTATCCTCTATCTCAGGGGCCTGAGTACCCTGGGGATGACCGGTCTGGCTGTTAAACACAGAGGCAAGGAAGGCGTTAAGTACCTCAGCCTTTTCCTTGTCATCGGTGACAATGTTCCCCCCCACATCCAGCAAAGGATGGAGATCCTCCTTGGCTCTCCTTTTATTGCTGATGTACTTATAAAAGCATTTTTTATTATCTTTTACAGCATTGGCCAGATTGAGTTCTAGCTGGGCTTTTCCCTTACATAACTCAGGTCACTGACGTTTAATTATTTGCATCTGTATGTAGTATGAAGTTTTTGAAAAAATGGGAATACACAATATCAGAGATGCTTTAAGAGGTTGGTGGGAACAAACGCTGGATTTGGTGAAAACTGAAGAGCTGGAAAAATAAAAATCGTTGCCAGTCAGATAATACAGGCAAAGGAAGGTCTCTTGTGTGCTTTGCTCAATGTACATAAACCAACTTACACTTTGTCACTTGTGTAGACCAAAATATATACTAGCTTCATTTGCTGTTTTCTGCAGCTCTGCCTGTCCAGGTTCACTTCCTATGCTTTCCAAAACCTGGCCAGTCCCAGTTCCTAATTAAATCTGTGTTTAAAGCCTAAAAGATAATCAGTAATACATACAAGAGTATCCGCTGAGTATAACAGAGTCAGTTGTGACAACTGTATTAGACTTCAGAATCCTGTAATGTTAATCATTGGTGTACAGGATCTAAGTGATTGTGGTAAAAACTTACAATCTGAAAAAAGTCTATGAATGGGACCATGTGTTTAGAATGGGTTTTGGGTGGGTTTTTTTTTTCCAGGTCTGTCACTGTCCAAAGACTAAAGAACTGGTTGATGATGGATGTAAATGCTTTCTAGGACATTCCCTTTTCCGACTTTACTTGGGTCATTATCTTGTTGAAGTTCACATGTTGACAGCTGGGAGTGTGGTTCTGGCGATATTTTTTTCACTGGTAAAACCTACTTAAGAAACTTAATTCTTTCATCTTTCTCTTAACATTCCTGCTATTGCTCATTGCCTCTGTAGTTTTACTTAGGGGGCTGCACTGTGGCAAGTGAAATGATTCCAGTGATCTGATTTACAGCGAGGCATTACAGTTGTTGCATCAGCACAACTGAGAAGGCAGCAAATGGAGACAGGAATTTTCAAAGCCAGTTGTGAAAGTTTGCAGAGTTATATCCAAGTTACTCCAAATTATTCTAACATTTAAGAGAGAAAAGGTTGGTGGCAAAAAAATCGTGTCTTTCATTAGACACACTGATATAGCTGGAAGAAAGGGATGAGCTGTCAGGCAGATAAGCTTCTGTACGCTCTTCGGTAGCATTTCACAGTTGTTCCCATGAGTAGATGTCAGCAAATAGCTTCTGAGTTTTAATTTTTGGCAGTTGTTCAAATTTTAAATTTTCCTGTTTAGAAACTATTACATTCCTGATACATGTCGATGTGTTCTGCAAGTCCTGCCCATTTTAATAAATAAGGCTGAAGTTGAACCTGCTTGGCAAACTCAGGGACTTAGGATAGTTGCGTAGGAGATGCCATAGTGAGTTTTAAAGCTGTTTTGGCTATTTTGGTTATCTTTTCAGTAAATGGTAAGTTTTAAAAACAATTCTATTGATTTTTCAGTTGTAGTTTCTTTTCAGTTGAAATACATTGTTGAAATAATACTAATGCATTTGATGCCTAAGCTCAGTTTAGAATAGACTGATAGTCTGACTTTTCTGCACTGAGCAAACTGTACTTCAGGAATCTTCATATAGTTTTAAAACACTATGAGCTAACTTTTCACATAAGTAGCACTGGTCGTGGAAGATTTGAAAGACACACTGAAGATGTGGTGGGCATCTGTTACTGTATGACTAAGAGGAGGTTGTGGATATCGCTTTCTACAGACAGCTAGCAGAAACCTCCCACTCATGGGCCCTCATGCTCATGGGGGATTTCCACCATCCAGACATCTGCTAGGAGGGCAGTCTGGCATTGTGCATGCACTCTTGGTAGTTTCTAGACTGTGTTGGTAAAAATTTTGTAACACAGATGCCAGAGAGCCTGGTCAGGGGTAACTCTTCACTTCATCTGCTGCTCACAAGTAGGGAAGAACTGTGGCTGGTTTGGTCATAGATAGCAGCGTGGATCGCAGTGACCGTAACATGATTGAGTTGTGGATCTGGAGGAAGGCTGGGAAGGAGAGCAGCAGAATTAGGATCCTGGACTTAAGGACTGCAGGCTTTCACTAATTCAGTGGATTGGGAGGTAGAATCTCTTGGATAACAACCATGAAGAAGAAAGGTGTCCAGGAGAGCTTGAAGATTTTTAAAGAAGACTTAATGACAGCTCAGGAATGAACCATTCCACAGTGCAGGATGATTTGGTATTTCAGCAGGAGGCCTGCTTGGCCAAGCAAGGAACTTCTCAATGAACTAAAACACAAAAAGGGGGCATACACAAGTGGAAATAAGGACATACAACAGAAGAGGAGTGTAAAAGTGCTATTTGATATGCAGGGACAAAATCCCTACCACCTACCAAACTGCAGATCTTTAGTCCAGAAGGACCTCGATAAACTTGAGGACTGGGCCAACAGAAACTTCAAAAAGTTTAAGAAGGAGAAGTACGAAGTTCTGCTGCTGGACTTAAGCGTTGCTGTGTTTCATGAAAGGCTGGGGAGGAACTAGCTGAGTAGCAGCTTTGCTGAAAAGACTGTGGGGTTGCAGTGGATGTCTGGTTGAATATGAGCCAACACCTCATAGCAAAAAAGGTGAACCACAGACTGGGCTATGTTAGGAGCATGGGCAGTGGTAAAGGGAGGGTTCATCTCTACAGAGCACTGGTGAGGCTATGCCTGGAATGCTGTGTCCAGTTTCCAGTTCCCTAGTTCTAGGGAGATAATGAGAAATTGATGGAGTCTGCTTGAGGGCTACCAAAATTGTTAGGGGCCTAGAGCACCTGATGGTGAGGAGAAGATGAGGGATCTGGGCTTGTTAGGTTTGCAAGGAGAGGTCTAAGGGTGGAGAAATCTGTTGGCAACTTACAATTATAATTACAAAAATGATTAAATCTAACTCTGCTTAATAGTGGTAGGTAATATATCAAGAGGCAGTCATCACACATTGGGGCTTGGGGGGCTCAGACTGGACAATAGGACAAATGTTTTTACTAGGAGAGTAGTGCAGCAAGGGAAAAGGTTGGCTAGAAAGGCTGTGGAGCATCCGTCCTTGAAGGTTTTTGAGACCCAGTCAGCCAGAGCCACAGCTCATCAGATCTCGTCTTGGTAGTAAGCTGATGTTGAGCAGGAAGTTGGAGAAGATGACCAGTATTTCTAAAGTGTTTTGGTAATTGATGACATGGGCAGCTTTGCAATTCTTTGACGTGGTAAGCATATTACTAAGAGATATTCTGAAATTTATATATCAAGTCTATGTGAGATTGTCATGGTATTAAACGTATTTAAAACTGACCTTTCACATCATAACACTTTTGTAATTGAGCATCATCAGACTCCCTACCTTCAGGGTATGCTATTGGCCCAAACGAAAAATAGCTGTCTGCTAAGAAATAATTGTAAGCTTCATACATGACTGGATGTCAGAGAAGATTCTGCGTTCATGTTGTTGATCATCTACTAATGTAGAAAAATGGAGGAAAAGGTTCACTTCCTGGAGTAAATACCAAGATTTCATTTTAATGACACTTTGGACTTTAATCAGTAAAGAGAATCGTTAGCCTAAAGTAGACAATTGAAAAATCAAGCATTAGCTTCAAAACTGAAAATTAAAAACATAGAAGGTCTAACAATAATGTTGAGTAGAGATTAAGCAATATTCAAATGTTGTGTTTGAAGTAATTATTTTGGTTTCTTAGAGGGAAAGACTTTCTTTCTGCTCATAAAAAAGGACAACTTAAGTGAAGTGGATTTTTTTGCTTAAATTGGAGATGCGTTTTGTGCATAAACATCCAACTATTTCAGTCAGCAGCAGTTGTCTGCACTGTCCTGTTGGAAGCAGCTGAGCTCCACTTCATCTGTATGTGAAGGCAGTGGTGGTCAAGGAGCAAACCTAGTGAGTGTGGGGAATGGGTTTCTGTCCCTCATACTCATGTGTTTGGGAGGCTGCTAGTGCCAGTATAAGATGCAGAATAGGTTACGGCATTACCCAGTGACTGCATGTAGTGCTTCTTTTCTGCTTCTTAAGTTCCTAAATTGTAGTTGAGGTGCAATCTGTTTATCTTCAGATATGACCAGTGTTGCTATAAATAATTTGAACAGTGGTGGCTTTTTCTTCTCAACATATAGGAAAAAATAATTAGGGAATAGTCTCTTCTTGGGAGGGGGAGAGGAGAAGAGGGGTAGTTGGTGTGGTACTGGCTTTTAAATAGAAGACCAGTGAAAGGTGCCAAGCGCACAATAAAGCTGCATCTTTGAGAAGGCTTCTTACTGAGATTATAACATCAAAGCATGCACAGTGGGTCAGAGCAAAGGTCCATCAAGTCCTACTATTCTGTATCTGGGGGAGAATAAAAGCACAGAGTCTTCATGCAGGGGTGCCCTGCCAAAGTGCTCTTCCAGCCTCCGGCTGCCTCTTCTGCAGCTCAGGGGCTTGGGGTGGGAGGTGGTACCTTTCCGTTCGGTGGACTGAGTGGAAGAAATAGGCCTCCTCACCTGAAGAGCCCTTGTCAGTTATCGTAAAAAGCAGATGCAGGTATTAATATTGTTTTCTGTCTAAAATGTAGCTTTAAAGAAGAGAGTGTAGCAGGGTCAATGCAAGGCAGTTACTGGCTAGCTGTCTGTGCATGTGTGAATTGCCATTTTGCCGGAGGTGCAATTCACACCTGTCTGTTCCAGATGCAGTGGAAAGAGCTCATTGCATGTTTTGAGGCTGTTTTCATATCTCCTTATTTCAGAGAGTCTCTTCAGGGTCCTGTTACTGGGTCACAATCTGCCAATTTCTGACCCAGATTGCATGGGCTCTTAAACGACCTGCTCTGTCTGTATGTTGTATGCCCCCCCGAATGGGATGTCCCCCTTACCTTTTGCATTCTGGCTTATTTGGCACTTGTTTTGTTTCAGCAGCTGTATCTCTTTCTGTACATTGGGCACTGCTTGCTTCCCACTTTTCCCCAAAGGCTGTGGTATCTAAGATTACTGTTTTCTGCGTGGGAGATAAGAAAGCAGGGGCACATCTTCACTGCTTGCCTGAGCAAGCCTGATACAGGCTACAAAGTCTCCATCACAAAACCACGTGTGTATAGCTTTTGTCTTCAATAGCGTGGTAGTAGCTTTTGAGATGGGTTGGAATATTCATGGGCTATTCCATAATTTGCAGTGGAGTCAACTAATTTGGGATACATGTTCTCAAATTATGAGTCTTGCTAGTTTAACACCACCATTTTACCAAGCAGGCTGTTGTCAGTTCCTTGGCAGCTGGTGAACCATAGGAAAGAACCTGTCTGGGATGACATCTCTGTTCAAAGAGTTTGGAAATGCAGTGGAAATGGAGAAACCAAACATGAGATTTTAAACAAGTACAGAAGAAACGAGTAAGACAAGAAAACATAGCCCAGGTGGAAGTGTGTGATAAGATTAGTGGGCTAATCCCCCCTGTGCTCATTTAGCTAGAAAAATAGACTCTGCTGCCTTGGTTTATTGTTGCTTAAAGTTCTGTTAAACACTGCTAAAATTTTTACTTTTTGGACAGATGCAAGCTGGAGGCAACATTTGTCTCCAGGCAGCAACAAACCTGTTAAAAGCTGAATGCCCTGACAGTATGCTAAGGATTTTGTGTGCTCAACTCTCTCCACATCTTGCAGATAGTTCCTTCCCAGCCCGTTTTTCATGAAAGTTTGTAGGGTCCATTAATGGCTGGAATATTTGTGGAATTTTTGGACACGAGTAGATGTGTTGATCAAGGGTTAGCATGTTATGGACTGACATAAATACCACCAGAAGAGATGCATTTTCCATTTTTCACCTAGACCAAGCTTTTTTTTTCTTAGGGAGTACAGGAAGTCAACTAAGGCTTTTTAGTACTGTGCCAATAAAGTAGGTAATTAAAATTCTCTCCTGTAGATGATATCATCATTCCAATGTACTGAAAAAGTCTGACACCTTGTTGTTTCAGCATCTTGCCCCTACTGTGTTTTGGAAGACTGCGTATGCGTGAAAGAGTATTTACAACTTGAGCTGAGGTGATTTGAGCTAGGAGCTAATTAGTCATATACTCTTGTCTCATTGCATGTTGGCTGGGGAATGGTGAGAAAATAAACTGGCACTAATTTCCTAAGGATATATCAGGCAACCTGCTCTTTTTAGAATGTTAAAATTCTTCCTGGCTGAGCTAATGAGAGAGGTGTCAACTTTTTCAGGAAGCAGTGGGCTCCTAGGATGTTTTCATCAACTTGCAGGCATTTTGGTCAATCCTTTAGCTGTTCCCTAGTGAGAAAGAGTGATTGGAGCTGCAGCAGCAGAAGGGGAAAAGGAGATGATGCTTAGGCAGTAAAATAGTTTTCTCACTTTAAAACTTAGAGAAGTGGGCAAAACCCTGGGAGAGCCAAAGCCTAGATTTTACTCCCTGCAGTGGTTGTGTCTGTTCTCAAGTGACTCTTTAAGATCTATAACAATTCCCAGAATGGGGACCAGGCCCCTAAGCCATTTGCAGGACTTTCTTTTGGAGTGGGTTTGAATGCTTCAGGCTGAAGGGGGCACAGTACTCCTAGGTGCATTTGAACTGCAAATTCAGCGAGGGCCAGGAAGTGAGCTAAAGCCCTAAAGCCCTAGACTGCTGCCTAATTGTTAGCTTAGCCCCGGCTCTGTTTGGGGCCATTCCACTTCTTGGCTCCCACACGGATATGCCAGAGAAAGGTGTTTTAGTTCTAGCAGGGAGAGTGGGAACTGCTTGGTGCTGCTTGTCCTTAGGACTAGGGATGAACCCTTGGCCACCTTTTATTTGGCAGTACTGCTGTTGCCTAAGTCTCCCACTTTCTGGCAAGCCATTGAAGCACTGTATTGTTGCGTAAAATGCGGGAACAACCACCAGCTTACCGCCTTCTGCGAATGTTTTAAGGAAAAAATGGGGGGCTGATTATTTGGACTTCAGGAGCAACATAAAGACCCACGTGCAGGCATGTATGTCAGGCTGTGAATCCCAGTCTCAGCATTGTTGTTAAGCCCTTAAATTTGGGAGCAAATCGGCTATAATCCTTTCTTTGCCGCTTGCTGTTTGTTGCTGTAGGTGATTCTTTTCTGGCTATAAATCTAGTCCTGAATGTGTAACCTTTCCCATGGATTGTGTGAGTCATGTCAGAACCTGGGGATTCTCAGTCCTGTGAGGTAAGCATTTGGGTGTGCTGGAAGAGAACTGCATTTGAGTGTAAAACTAGAGTCACTGCTGAATGAAAGGAGAGTTGCTGTATGTATGGGAGGACTTTAGTTGCCTCTATTAATTTGGACAAGCTGCTGCTTCAGCATCTCCCTCTCTGGTTCCAGCATTGGTCTTCCGAACTCTTTGACTCCTTATGCAGTGCTAGTGATAGGCAACCATAGACTGCATCCTCTTGGATGGATTAGGACAAGGTGCAGATCTACAAAAGGATTTTTAGAGTTGGATCTTGTTTGTGGGCTATGTACTTTCTACATCTCATTTCTGAGAAAAGCACAAGCACAAGAAACAGTTCTAAAACTTGGCCTCAATTCATGGAAAGGTGGTGTGATCAGAGTGCTGTGGCAGAACTGCACCCTTGTGCAGCGGTCTTACTACAGTAATCCTCTCCATCCTCATGCATGCACTACAGTGCCTCTTGGGCAGTGAAGGTGGTGTTATCTTCAGTAGCAGTAATGGAAAAAACATCATTTTACTAAAGTCATCTTAGTTTCATGGTCTTAATACTTGTGAACTCATTTACATGGCCCAGATGGTCTCTTGAAAAAAATAAACTTTGAGTTTGTTGCCAGTCTGCACCTCATTTTCTTGGCTTCACAGGTTTTGGGTATTGTGCTGTTTTTCTGTGTAACCACTGGTGCCTTGGTGCTCACCCATTTCCTAGCTGCAAACTAGGTTTCACTTCTGATTTCATGAAAAGTACACAGGGCATGCCCTGCAATTTAATTCAAGCCTGTGGTTGCAGAAAGGTGGATAAGACAGGCAGGTCCTAGTAAGAGACCAGTAAATAAAATGGCCAAGTGCTGTAGTTTTGGTGAAATCCAGAGCAAGAAATGGTTGAGATGTCTCAGACCTTGGAAAGGTGCCAGGTTCTGCAGCATAGGGTCAGAGGATGCAGGAAAGGCCCACTGACATGAATTTGTTGTTTTGTACCTGCAACAGATAACCGTTTCTGGCTGCTTGAAAACTCAGGGAAATCATCACCACTGCAAGTGTTTGTCACTGCTAGTTCTGCAGACAAACATGCTAAAGTTTTTATTTCAATAAATCAATGATGGTAGCTGGAATGGGGTTCTACAGTGAGCTTGAATTCCATAGCTCCCAACAGAGTAAGTTATGGTTACAACAACAGCAACAAAACAAAAAAAAGTCAAGGAATATTAATTAAATTTAAATTGTCCTGGTACCTGATTTATTGAAAAGCAGCAGAGCCTAATTAGTAAACTAATACTTCTCAAACACATTAGAGGTTGCTTTGTGAACACACAGTCTTACCACAGCAGGCCTATGATTTGAACTTTAATACAAGGACATTAAACACTTTAAAAGTACCTGGGAACTAAAAGACATCTTTTCTCTTTTTTAGGTGGTACTGTCACTATTGGAGATGTGTCTTTTAAACTCAAAACACCGAAGAACCCAGAACTTGTTCCACAGAACTACAGTAAGAATCTGCTTTCCTTTTGAATGAGTTTCAAGGCTTTATTTAAAAAACTTCTAGTCACTCAAGTCATCCCACTGACTTCACTGAAATTATCTAAGAAAAATGTTTTGAAGAAGCATGCAATTTGAGGAAGGCTATCTTTGCTGAGTTCTTTATGGTATCTCTGATTCAGCTGGTTATATAGGAATCTCTTAACTTTGAATGTAACTTGTCCCATTGGTCAGTGGGACAGTAAAAGGATCATTTGTGTATGTTTAAATATTTTGTTCAGAAGGGGTCTCATCCAGCAATTACTTCTAAAAACAATACAATAATCTCAAATTGTTTGGTCATAAAACTGTGGCAGTTTAAAATTATCATTCAGTTGCAATATCATTGTATGTCCTAGGAGTTTTCTGCTGCATGGCAGATGTATGATGTTTTTCTACTGTGATATTTAGTATTCCCAGATTGTCTCATTATTGTTGTCAGCAAACATACAAATCTTTGCAATCCATCAAGTTAATGAGAAGTCAATTGCATAATGGTAAAAAATGCTATCAAATACTTACAAAAGACACAGCCAATTATGCACATTAACAATGTGCATACATGTACTTACAATTAATTCACATTACATTTTGATACTTTATTAAAAATGCCACGGATTTGCAGCCATCCGTATTTCCTGTTTGTTTGCTGAGAATACATGCTTCTTGAGCTTTTCCTTTTACACTGTGGATCAGCAAGTGAATCATGTTTTCGTTGTGGCATTTCCTAGGACAGTATAGGTCAACTATTTCCTGAGGATCCAAAATGATCGGTTGCCATTTGTTCAACACTTTCACATGTAGGCCACTGGATGTCCAAAATTTAAATTAAAAAAACCCACCAACAACTGATTTTTCCACCCAGATAAATTTTCAGACCAAAACAAAGCACACATGGCATTCTAAAGGGGTGTGTAAGTCTTATACTATGCTTAGACAGGGCCAAGCATCGAGAACTCCCAGTGACTGTTGTTGCTGGGCTTGCAAGGTTCTACAGCTGGAAATGGAGTGTAGTCATTCACTTCAAGTGAATTGGCTTTCCAGCGTGTCTAAATTCATTCCATGACATTTTGAAGCAGACACCAAGAAAACCGCTGGGTGGCATTGATAATATCAACAGTAGACTCGCCACTGCACAGCTGACAGGGTAGTGGGTAACTGCTGGGAGAGAGATACTGAGGGCAAGAGGGATGTTACAGGCGTACAGGGAGTGCTACTGGTACAGCATCAGAAAGGGCGGGAGCTGCTGCGTGAAGGTTTACATTGTTGTGTTCTTAGGCAATAGTACTTAAGTTCATCAGGCAGGCTTTAGGTGGCCCTGCTTGAGCAGGGGGTTGGACAAGACGACATCCAGAGGTCCCTTCCAACCTCAACTGTTCCATGTTTCTGTGATTCCTGATTTTTGTAGTAACTGTGGGATAGTAGAGCTGTGTCACTATTGACATGTTTAGATGACGGTTTCGTAACTCTGTTCTGGCGTGCAACATTTCTTCTGAAATGTTTGTCCTTCGAGAGGTGTAGCAGGAATATAGAATCATAGAATAGTTTGGGTTGGAAGGGGCCTTTAAAGGTCATCTAGTCCAAGCCCCCCTGCAATGAGCAGGGACATCTTCAACTAGATCAGGTTGCTCACAGAGCAATATAGAGAGGAAGATTTGTTTGCTTTCAGTCTTTGACTAGTGTGAAGTCTGCCACTAGTCTGGTAGGCCAGATCGCTGATCTGCATCTGGATTGTGGGCTGCTTAATTGCCATACCCCAGTAGGCATCACACTGTGATGCTTTCCTACCAGGTGATCTGAGGTACCAAAGACAATCCAATGCCATGTGTCAGCTCTTGCTGTTACAGGGTAGCCCATGAGGAAAGGGTTTCTGGTTTAGACTGTAGTGACACTTTCCATACTTTGTGAGTTCCCTGGGAATGCGGCCAAACAGTTGAGAAATGCTGCTCTGTAGTATTACTTTCTACAGCTTCTTAAATGATAGATTTTTGCTTTTCATAATTTGTTTTGTATGCCTATTTTATCATTTTGGTCATGAAGTAAGGACATCGGTTGTCTATGTCAGTGACTGATGTGATCTGTTTCTCTTATTTACATATCTTGTAGATTTTTTTGCCTTCTGCTTTTCTGTGCTCTATGAAATGTGTTAATTTTAACCATGCCTCGCTGCCTTCCACCCTTCCACACCATGCCAGTCACTATTACGTGTTTTGGTCAATCTGCACTTTTCACTAAGATAGATGTTAGCTCTAAGTTGCTATAACAGTATCTCTTTCAGTTCTTTGGACTGGGAAGGTAGGAGAATTACGAAAACATTTGGTAGGACCAAAGAATCAGAGATTTTTCTGGTTAACAATTATAAGAAGGAAATAGTGGTTGAAAACTAATCTGACAGCAAAAAAGTTATTAAACATGGAACTGTACAGAATCATGGGATCTTAGCTAAAATCTGATACTACAACTAAAAGTAACGTTTATTAGCACGTATTAAGTGTATTAGTTGTTTCTTTTTGTTTTAATAATCATGACTGAAAAGAGTCTATGTCATGCTTGGGATACTGTTGTTCATCAGTATTCACGTACTTACAGTAGGATTACTTAAGGTATGAAATTTTGCTTATAAACCTAAATATTAAATTAGTTAAAATTAAGTAAGGTAGAATACTCATGTATTTAATAGCAGAAAATCAATATGATATTGTTTTCTAGCCTATCATTTGTGTAGAATAGAACGCTTCTGCTTTTGTTATTGTGCTGATAAAAGACATGTTGAAATGCAGTGGTGTTGAAAGTGCATATCTATAATTTACAGCAAATTTTAGGGATGTTATAACTTATTCTAAACTCAGCATTATTATTCTAGGCTTAAAAATAGCCTTAAAATCTGAAAAAAAAATGGTAACACAGTAAGGAATGTAAATGTATTAAGTACCGACAAAACTTTACATTTGTCTTTTTGTCACATAATTGATACCAAAATATTTCATCCTTTGTGATACCACATTAAACTGATTTTTAATTCCTTTATTGAACCCGGAAACATTTTGCAGAAACAGATAGGATAGGATAGGTATTGCTGGTTACCTTATGTTTTCATGTCTTTGCTTTTCAGGTTTTATGCTAGGTACCTAGAAAGTTCTGTATGAAATACTCCATTTTGTGTGTTAAAGTAAAATACTAATTTTTTTTGGCAAATGGCTTTTTATTGGAAGATGATAATTAAAGGTATATAAAATCTGAATTGTCCTTATTTTTCTTTTTATAAATGACAAGTAAAAATGAGTCATACACAAGGGAATTTTTTTTATAGGATTTCTGTCATAACTGTCTGACATGTTCTAGAAAGAGGGCACTTATTTTTGCACCGCTTGTTCTTTTATCAGTAAAAATAAAACCTACATTTTTAAAATTTCACCATGCCTGAAAAGCACGATCGTTTCTTTAATTATACTTTGGAGAAACTTTGTACGGCTTTCCATGATAGTTTAGATCTAAAATTGAATTGTGAGAACGCACAATGATTTTTTTTTTTTTAAATGTTGAGTTAATGTCAGTGCACTGCTTTTGTTAATAGTTTCTGGAAATTTTATGAGAATGACAATGTACCTGATATTTCATGTACTTATTAATCCTGACAAAACAATTCCTAACATAGCTCTTCCACGGCACTTTGGTCAATGACAGTGAATCCTCGTTAAGGCAGGAAAAAGGATGTTCTCTTGCAACACCACGTCAGCTCTGCTGCTCTCTGAAGGTGCAAGTCCATTTGGGAGTTTGGCTATAGCCATGTTACATGCAACTGCATTGAATTGTGGAAGATTAATTTCAAACAGTGTGTGGTTTTATGCCACATGTCCTGAGTCTGAGCACCCTCCCCAGTGTGTGATCAAAAGTGACATGCATGTATACATGGGGTTAAATGATAAATCCTGTTAGTTTTGTCAGTTGAGATATATGGAAGACTAATTGTTGTGAGGAATTGAAAGAGAAGGTTTGTGCATATAATAATGAAATACAAAAAAAGTAGCACTAAATGGATTTCTGTGCGTGGGAGGGAATTGTTTTAATGTTGAGGAAATTGGGGGTATTTCTCTGGAGTAGGCTTCGTGGTGCCAGGAGTTCCTGTTGTTTATTCTTCATCTTTTCAGGTTCAGTATTGCCTTAACAGTAAGACACCTATGTGTCCTTCTCTCAGAATGGTACGCACCGTGTGCTGAAGCAGTGACAAGTATGTGTGTTCAGTTATTGCTCAAAGTAGGTTCAGATTTGCGCTAGAACGTCCGTTCGTTCTTTTTTCTGTTAACTTTAAATCCGAGTGTCAGAGTGCAACACGTTAGAGACAGGTTGTATTGCAGGATGACTGTAATTTTGTGCTAACAAAGACTTTTGTCATTACATTTCTTCTTTCCTAGCCTAAGGAAAGATGTCTTGTCAGAGATGGTGATTTATTTCAGCACTTCGAGTTTTCATGTAGGCTTGCAACTGATCTGCTACTTGGCTGTTACCACCGAATCCAGAATCTGAAATAGTGGTTTTATTGTCAGTAGAGTTCTGAACATTTTACACCATTTTCCCCGTTTTGTCTATACCGAGAGTAAGGCACAGGGACACACGAGGACATGGAAACCTTCAGTGAAGGTCTGGGTGGAGCTCAGGGAGTTGTCTGCGCTGTCCCTTCTGCCTCAAAGCAGGGTCAGCTGAATCACAACCATTCCTGAGAGATGTTTGTCCTCCCTGTTCTTAAAATATGCTGGTGATGCAGATTCCAAAACATCTCTGCACACTTTGCTCTAGTATTTAACGATTCTTTTGTGAAGAAAGCTTCTTTTGATGCCTCATTTAGATCTTTTTGGACATACTTTTAGTTCCCTGGGGCTGCTTCTATCTAGCCTAACCATGATGTACAGATAACTTTTTTCTTCACTGTGGTTCTGTCTTGTGTACTGGAAAACAGTTATTATGATTTTTCTGTCATTTCTTTTCTAGACGAATTTCAGTGTCTTTAACTTTTCCTTGTCTTCCAGGCTTTCCATAATTATTATTGCTCTTTTCTAGAATCTCTCAAACTTATCTGTGCTGGACTGAGCTGTTGCGCTCAAAAGCAGACACAATTATGTCCCTCCAGTTGGAGTCTGAGCTACAGATAACTGCTCTGGCTATGTATTTCCCTATGAGTTGTACATCCAGCTAAGAATAGTTTCATTTATTCCGTGTTTATGTGTCACTAAGAGAGACTTGGTCTTCTGAATCCCATTCAGTGTCCCTTCCAGAAAGCTATTTGGTTTTACATGATTCCTTTATATTCTCTTTTCATTTATACTCACATGGAGAAATGTGATTTACCTGTGTAGATCTCACACTTTCCTGTAAAGCAATGGATTCAGAGGAATTAATGATAAATGAGTTTCTGTTCTCATCCAAGAAGTAACTTCCCCTTTTCTAAGTCCATGCAAAGACTCGCAACTTGTTTCCTTATCACCGCGAGAGCAAGAATTGTGGAATGGACCGTTTCTATGAAAAATTTATGATGAAAAATAGTATTTCAGTGAAAACTGTCTGTGATATAACCACATTACGAGACTTTGAAAACTCCTTGGGTTCTGTGCGTCAGCATAAAATTGGAAGAGCAGCAGTGTTTTACTTGCAGAGTGCTAAATGAAAGCAGCTGAAAGCAGGCCATATAGGAGTGCCTCCCTCTTCACCTCGGCCACGCTGCCTCCTTTACGGTGTGCTGGGCAGCTTGCTCTCTTCCTTCATTGTCCCCCAGCCTGAACAAGCTATGAAGTAAGTCTCAGTGAGCTCAGAGTTTTGCATGTTTTAACTTTTTGAAATGTATTTATGTTTTTAGACAAAGACTCCTTGTCCCCTCCTTCCTTAACCGTATTTTACAACGGCCACCCCCTGTGCTGGATGTACTGCAAACTGCTGTGGAAAGCTAAAGGACCGCCTTGGTAATCAGAAGAGAGGGAGATCTTTTTCCCCTCATGAACTTTCACCTCCCCTGACAAAAGCAGCCATTCTCAGACTCTGAACATGCACTATAGCAAAGGTTCAGGGTATGCAGAGGTCTTTTTTATTCTGTTGAAAATTATATACATTGGTGTCTTCTAAGTGCCTGTTGGTTATTATGATACTAACCAAACTAGAGTCATACAAGGACATGAGCTCTAATGTATGTAGTACCACATCTGGAGTAGATACTCTTGGGAATCAGTTCATTTAACTGTCTGCCTTCTGAACAGTAGGAGGAGGTAGGTGTCTCCTTCGTTTATGGAATGTCTTCTGTAGGTGGGACACAAGGACTTGCCAGCAGATATTGTCTGCTATCTCCAGTGAATCTTATGGCTTCAGTGAATGTAACACGTGCCAAGAATTCAAGTATGAGTGAACTGGAAAATTTCCGAGGCTAGCATAGCCATTTCAGTCTTGGTTTTATCAAAAGCTGATTTGTGGATCAAACAAGAGCAGCTGCTGCATTTGCTTCAAAATCTATCTACAACATTTTCTTGTTTTCTTATTTAGGGATTTCTCCATTCAGCTTCAACTGCTCACTTTACAAAATGTTTGCGCAGATTCTGCTAGGTGTTGTCCTACTTATCACATATTATAAAGCAATAGAATGCAATTTCTTTTGCTGGCCATCCTTGATAGATAGGAATAGCAAATTGTAGCACCGACTACTCTCCTGCATGTGCCAGATGGTGTCTTTGAGAATACACCGTAGAGGCTTCCTACGCACAATCCTGCAGATTAAGACTATAGGGCCAGCTACTCAACTAGTGCAAATCAGCAGAGTGCCACTAAACAGATTGTGCAAACCCAGTTTGCATTAGATGCTATCTGACTCATGGGATAATTAATAAAAATTGCTGTAATATACATGCTGTTGCTTTTTTCAGCTAATTTTCCCTGTCTTCTAAATGTAATAGAATATGATTGTATGCTGCTTGTAGTAAAGTTAATACAGTACTTGAACAGATAGGAATTTTTCAAGTTGTGTTAGAGAAAACATAAAAGCTTTGCAATGTAGATGACGGAATAAAAGTAGTCTAAATACACAGAAATAATATGCAAGATACTGTGTATGTGCATCTGAAATTGCTTTTGAAAAGCATACTGTGCTTTGGAAACAGTTTATGCAGTATAGACTGCATGTACAAAAAAAATTTGTATTCTGATTTTTGGAAGGAGAAACTGGGAAACTGAAGTAGGCTTAATATCTGGAGCGACGTACAGATATTACATGTTAGAATAGAAGGAACTGACAAGTGGAAGCTGCTGTCATGACAGTTCACCTTAGGCGATGCTTGCTTTGAATTTTTGGCACTGTTTGTAATGGGCTTCCTCTGAGTGAGTTTGCAGATGGTCGGTGTGCTGACTTTGTGATTGAAAACATATATTATAATTGATTCAGCTGTAATCTGTATGCGAGGAGAATGATGTGAGTGGTGAAGCAATGAAACCATTTCCTAGGAAATGTATCAATAAGGAATTGTGTCTTTCCTGTCCGTTTCTCAAAATGAAAAAAAAAAGAACAGTTAGGAAATTATAGGAGATTTTTTAAAGTTGCATTTTGCATATTAATATTTTGGAGAAAACTTGGACTGTTTAAACACAATTACAAGAAAGAATATGAGTGTGTCATATATATATTCCTTAAGGTTTGCGGGGGGATCACGCTCCTAAGATTTTAGATTTTTTGAGTGCTGTACGCTCATGTTCTTTTTTACACAACAGTTTGCCTTGCAGATGCTGCTGAACGTTGTTAAATCCTGTTTCTATTTATGGTACTGCTTTTAGGTCTGACCCGAGTTTTTTTCTTGAGGCCATCCTAAAAATAAAGAAGATAGCTACACGTATATTAATATGAATTACACCAGAGGCGTTTGTAGTCATGCTGTGTCAAAGCTGGTTTTGCCATGCTTCTAATGCATGAGTTTTGACATGAAAGAATTCAGTGTTTCAGCAAGATTTCCAAGCTTATTTGTCCACTTCAAGTAACTTCTTTTTTTTGAGAACAGCTATTATAAAAATACACTAGAGGCACATTGGCATGCTTATACAACAGGTAGGAGTAATAATGAATGTGCCTCCGTGAGACTTCTGTATTGCAATTTTAATGGTACCTTTAATATAATAGTTTTTATTTGTGTGGTGCTTTTCAAATTACCATACCTGTCCAGTAGCAAAGTTTGGACAGAGCAGTTTTTCTGGTGTGATGTATTACCCTTTATTTCCCAAAGAAAATAGATAATAAGAACTTCCTTAATTTTCTTGAAAATCTGGTAGAAAGGAACATGTTACTCTCTGTGAGGAATTTATTTGCATTTGGCCTGTTGCGTGTGGTACGTGTGGTGTGCATTGCTTTTGGAAAACAGTATTGCAGTGAAGAAGAAGAAAATATTCTTACATTCATATGATCTTTACCGTACCATATATGAAAGCTAATCCTAGGCATGCTAGTGACAGTTACTTAGGAAACAAAACAAAACAAAAAAGCAAATGTGAAATGTTTATTTACAGTTAAAGGGATAATTCTAATGCATAGATTGCTCACCTACATGTGTATGCTATTCCCATTCATATTGGTGGTAATGATATAGTGGATTTCTCTGGAAGTAGAAGAGGACTTCAAATGGTTTTCCTGAGTGCCAGACCAAAACATTCAGTTAAAATTTTTGATAAAGTTTTCCTTAGCCAACTTTATGCTTGAAAAATCTTCCTTGAATCTCATACAGTCATTTAATAGTGTTTCTTTGATCTTACAAAAATGAATTTTAATTCTGGTATACAAAGATTCAACAGTGAACTGTAACCCCTCAGAACTGAGGGCCACTTACTGCTTGCTGTGCTTAACCCTGCCCCTACCCCTGCCTTCCCTATCTCAGCAAAGCTGATGTACAACAGAGGCTTGGTTTTTAAAATTTTGGCTTCTAATTGCAACCAGTAATCACACTGAAAAAAGTAAATACCCAACTATTACTTCGAGGATTTCATTGCCTCTTGCTCCTCTCTTACTGCACTTCAGCATCCCAGACACTACCCTCAAGGCTCCAGCTTCAAACCCTGTCATCGGTCTTGTCAGATTGTTCGGAAAGCAACCATATACGTACATGCATACATAAATCTCCCTCCTGGCTTGCTTGTGTTCTCCTCCTCCTACACTAGTGCTTTTTGCTTGTGTCTGAGAAAGGGCCAGGCTTTGCTGGGGGGTGTGTGAAGGAGTATTCTGGGGATAGAGCGATGTACTGCAGCAGGAATGGTACCCCCTCCTTCAGTGTGTTCTTTCTGCATGGTGCTTTCCAGTGCTGCCAACATTTGCATACATGTGGTAAGGTTCTTAGTTTAATTATAATCAGGTTATTGCTTTTTAAAATAATAAGGGGATGGTATTCTTAATAGAAACAAGTGGATCTGCTTTGCGTTGTTTTTTTGTTATGATTTTGGAAGCTGCATGGTATTGATGTAGTGATATTGCAAGGTTTGCATTTTTTAGATAATTTAATTTTCTTTTTTATTGTGTCAAAATGTAAACAGGAATGCAGTTGTCTTTTAAGAAAATAGCAAATTAAGTGTATCACTGAACGTTAATTTTAGTCTGATGCAAGCAGAGTATATACATTTTTATATATATTTTTTAAGTTCATGATTCACAGAAGCATTGGGATACAGGCTGGATAAATTTTCTACAAATCATTAATGATATATCTATATTGTATTAACTGATGCTGAGAAGTTCACTCAACAGTGGGGAATAAAAAACAATCTTTGCATTGATCAGTTTAATGTGAAATGAGAATCAGCATTTTTTTCTGGTTTTTTTTGTTGGGTTTTTTTTTGAAGGATGAAGTTGGGAAGAGAAAAAGGCAATGGGTAAGATAGGTATATAAACTCATATGTAAATTAAGTAGTCTGATATAAACTGTGTGTGGAATTCCCTGCTTTTCAGCTATCCAGCTTTAGGACAGCACATCTTTGTGTCTTTGTTTTATTTTTGGAGATAAGAACAAAAAAAATGTGTGAATGGCCAGGTATCTAACACTTGTCAAAATTAAATAATGTGTTCTTATCTTTGTATTTCTTTCAAAGTGACGGATTCTTTGGCCCAGTCTGTTGTCCACCATTTAAGATGGATAATGCAGAAAGATCTTCTTGGCCAAGACGTCTTTCTTATTGGTCCTCCTGGGCCTCTTCGGCGATCTATTGCCATGCAGTATCTGGTAAGTAAGTTGGCTTAAATTCTTGGAGATAGAGTCATTAATGTCAGTTAGTCATTCCTCTACCAGCCAAATTGTAAAAGGTAGTCCTAGAAAATCTTACAGTAACCTACTTAGGAGGTCAATAATTTTTTCCATAAATATGTTTTCCAAAGTTCAGTTTTTGTTATAGATGAGTAGAAAGTACAGACATTTTAATACATGTTTTTCTGCTTAAACTCGGGGGGGGGGAGGGAAGAGTTGGAAAACTGTGTTACCATATGCTATCACAAATGGAGAAACAGTTTGTTCTAGGCATTATGTATGTTAGAAGATTAAGATATCTGCCTACTGTTACAGACAACAAATCGTTTTTGCTTCGTTATATAAAAAAAAGGAAAGAAGGGAAGGATTTGGGAGAGGAGTGTTCTGAGTAACATTTGGGAACAGTTATCATGAGTGATTAGAAAGAGTAGATGCGTGTATGATCCTCTCTTGGAATGTGGGAAGGATTTGCCTACATCCATCTGCATGAACCATGGCAGCACCATGTGCAAAATTTCACATTTAAATCATCAGTGCCCTTAAATGATCAGGAAGAGGGGGTTGTCTGCCCCAAAAGGTGATGTGGGTAGGACTTTCTCTGCCATGAGCTCTGTCTAGAATCTGATTGGGCAGAAAGATTACAAATGGAGGCGTATAAACAATTGTCATAAAGATCAACCATTTCCTTAAAAGTCAAAAGATCCTAATTCAAAGACTCGTTCTCAGAAGTGAAGCATACAGGAGAGCGCTGCAAGATTTTGAACTTTGCAAAGTAGAGTAATGATTTCTTAATTCAGCAAACCAGATATGCTACTTGATAGCTCGATGCATTCCTTAAAATAAATGAGAAGAGGACTTGGGAAACACCCCATATCCAGGCATGGGACATAGACTGTGTCGTGTTATTTATACTGCTGTTTGTATGCACCTGAGCTATGTTAGAAAGGCTGCAGCTTACTGTTTCAGTGCCATACAACAATTATGTGAAGGCTGGTCTTTGCATGTGAGCTGATACATGCTTTGGTGCCTTTAATGAAGCTATAGAAGCCCGGAAAACTTTGATCTGCTCTTGCTGAAAGCTACTACTATGTGTCCATACACAGGGCTAATTATTGAAGAAAACTCTCCTGTATTTCACCTTCTGTTTTTCCTTTAATTTTAAGAAAGTACAATTGTGTCTACCTGCAGCATAAAGGAATTGGTGGCTCTGTAACCAATAGGCACTGAAAAAGTGGCAAGGAAGTAATTTTCATGGGGTTTAATTCCTTTGCTTGATTTTTTTTCATACAACTATAGTTAAAAGCAGCCTCTTAAGAGAGATCTGTTAAACGTATCATACCTTTAATTGAGGGGTGAGGGCTAAGAGCATTTCAGCATGAATCTGTTTCATAGCAGGTTGCATGATAACCCAGATATGGAAGTAGCAGGAACATCAGGTATATATGGTTTTTTTATTTTTTCTTTAAGATAGAAAATTCTCAGTATGTCTCATTGAATCAAAATAAACAAAACAATAACCCAAGGGTTCTCATTTTTTAAATACTCTATAATTTTACAGATGCAGACTGCATCTCATGACATTAAAGGGAGAGAGGGTAAGAACAGCATAGTTTATCAGTGTACTGGCAAATCATATACAGGAAACAATCACAACTGTGTCACAGTATAAGTGTTACTGAGCAGTGAGAGTTGAAGCTTTTCAATCTTTTACGGAAAACTTATGATTTTTATTCATGATTTGCAGATGCTGATTGTTTTTCAGAGGCCAGAACCAGAAGATTAACTTACAGAATGTTACAGATGTTCAGTGGAAAGAATATATAGCTAGTTAATATGGTTTTGGAACAGGTTTGGGGGAAATAAAAGTTTATTGAGCAGAAAATCAAACCATTTTGTTTGAGGCAGAACACACCGTAAACTTTTTAAAAGTAAGAGATATTAGATTTTGTTCAGAGTTATTTCAGATCACTGTGCTGCTGCCTAGAGCTCTTTTGTACAATTATACCACTAGGCCTATTGTTAAAGTTCACTACTGGGGTTAGAGTCTTATTTTTGTAATAACTTTAGACTATTGTCCACAGGAGCTAACAAAGCGGGAAGTCGAATATATCGCGCTATCAAGGGACACCACAGAAACTGACCTCAAACAGCGACGAGAGATCCGAGATGGTAGTGCTTTTTATCTTGATCAGGCAAGTTGCAGTCACACACCACCTAATTATTGTTTACAAGTAGTTTGAAGGAAGTCATGGTTTATATGATGAAAAATTAGTATGTGGATTACTGACTGACATGTTTCTGATGCAGTTAGAAAGTCTCATATAACACTCTTGATCTCGTTATTACCAGAAATGTTATCTTTACCTAAATCCAAGATTACTCTGTCCCTTAAGCGTACTACAGGGTTGATTTAGGCAGACTACTTTTTATATGCTTCTGTAACGAGGAGTGAGATCTATTCTGGGCAAGTTAGACAAGCACTTCTCTTGGTGTGTCTCTTCCCTAACAATTGTAGCACATTAGATGTAATCCTGAAATTAATCTTCTGATCTAGTTTTATTGAAAAAGAGTCTACTTCATGTATTTTAAGACTGCTCTGTGTTGTGAAACCCAAGCATAGTAAATGGAGACAGTTGGGAGATTTGATTTGAAAGCTCACTGGTGATCTGGACTAAAATAATGATTTAAACACTCCTGCCACCAGTATGGCCCCAACCCATTAGCTGATTTAGTACAACCATAGAGTGACTTAGATTAGATAAGATTTCTCTTTGTAAGTTATCAATGATATGTCTCCCTTTTGATTATGCAGGTAAAATCATCATAGAATCATAGAATCATAGAATGCTTTGGGTTGGAAGGGACCTTTAGAGATCATCTTGCCCAACGCCCCTGCAGTGAGCAGGGACAGCTTTAACCAGATCAGGTTGCTCAGAGCCCCATCCAACCTGACCTTGAATGTTGCCAGGGATGGCGCCTCTACCACCTCTCTGGGCAACCTGTTCCAGTGCTTCACCACCCTCATTGTAAAATATTTCTTTCTAATGTCTAGTCTAAATCTATTCTTCTTTAGTTTAAATCCGTTATTCCTTGTCCTGTCACAACAGGCCTTGCTAAAAAGATTCTCCCCATCTTTCCTGTAGGCCCCCTTTAAGTACTGGAAGGTTGCAATAAGGTCTCCCCACAGCCTTCTCTTCTCCAGGCTGAACAATCCCAACTCTCTCAGCCCTTATTCACAGGAGAGGTGCTCCAGCCCTCGGATCATTTTTGTGGCCCTTCTCTGGACCCGCTCCAGCAGGTCCATGTCCTTTTT
Source organism: Pelecanus crispus (assembly GCF_030463565.1). Lineage (NCBI taxonomy): Eukaryota > Metazoa > Chordata > Aves > Pelecaniformes > Pelecanidae > Pelecanus > Pelecanus crispus. The sequence goes on along the minus strand of NC_134643.1, from coordinate 192,358,224 downwards.
GTGCTGAGGGCCCCAGAGCTGGATGCAGTACTCCAGGTGAGGTCTCACCAGAGCAGAGCAGAGGGGCAGAATCACCTCCCTCGACCTGCTGGCCACGCTGCTTTTGATGCAGCCCAGGATACGGTTGGCTTTCTGGGCTGCAAGCGCACATTGCCGGCTCATGTCCAAATACACACTTCATTTAGAATGCCTGTTTTCCTAGATACCTAAAATTTGTATACAAGTTAGGTTTCTAATTAAATAGGGTGGGTCAGTTCCTCTAACGTAGTGTCAATTTAATGTGTTCCCTAGAACAGTTTTCAGTTGGTGATGCTAGAGAGATTAATGATATCACCATCATACGAGTGATTTATGGGTGGAAAGGGAGATGGGAACAGGACAGGAAAGAGAACCTAGAAGCTTTGTTTTAAAGAAACATTTTCCTTTTCTTTTCTCTTAATTCCCAATGATCTCTTTTTCAGCCTCCAAACTTAAAGAAACCTTTAAATAAATTTTTCTTGAAACCACGTGTCCTGGTTTCAGCTGGGATAGAGTTAATTTTCTTCCTAGTAGCAGGCATAATGCTGTGTTTTGGATTTAGTAGGAGAAGAATGTTGATAACACGCTGATGTTTTTAGTTGTTGCTGAGTACTGCGTATGCCAGTCAAGGACTTTTCAGCTTCCCATGCTCTGCCAGGTGCACAAGAAGCTGGGAGGGGGCACAGCCAGGATAGTTGATCCAAACTGACCAAAGGGCTATTCCATACCATATGACGTCATGCCCAGTATATAAACTGGGGGGGGTTGGCCGGGGAGCAGCGATCGCTGCTCGGGAACTGTCTGGGTATTGGTCAGCGGGTGGTGAGCAATTGCATTGTGCATCACCTGTTTTGTATATTATTATTGTTATTATCATTATTATATTGTTATTATTATCATTACTATTTTACTTTATTTCAATTATTAAACTGTTCTTATCTCAACTTAGGAGTGTTTCTCACTCTTACTCCTCCAATTCTCTCCCCCATCCCATCGGGGTAGGGGGAGTGAGCGAGCGGCTGCGTAGTGCTTAGCTGCTGGCTGGGGCTAAACCATGACACCACGATAAGTGACTTTGAGTGATGGAAGATCCTCAGAATGAAGGACAACAACTAATGTAAATAGGGGGTTTTTTTTAGTTACTTCTGGGACTTCAAATTATCTCATACTTATCTGGAAGTATGGGAGTTGCACAATATGAGATAATTTAAAGTACTGTACTGTGGATTAGGACTGTAAGTGGCTTCTCATTTACCAGAGGATAAGAGCATTTGTGTAGGCTGTGAGGTTAACTCATTAACTCATGTTAACTCCACGTCTAACTGCTGTTATGGACAGCCTTATCCTCATGCTTGCTACAGGATAGTCAAGGTAATTTACCCCTGGTGTAAGAGCATTAGTTAGCTAACATTTGTAAGAGCTGCTGTATCAGGGACTATAAGAAGGTCACCAAGATGTGACATGGTCTGTTAACCCTGTATTTTTCTGAAGACTTTGATCCCAATGTATGTGTGAGGCAGCTTGCTTCACTTTGTACAAGCTGTTTTGAGTGATCTCACTCCAGTAAGAACACTCTAGAAGATTAGCTTTCTAAAGTAAAGGTCTAAGATTACCTTTCTTCCTCAATCTTTTGGGAATTTTCAGTTAAAAGGTTTTTACCAGAATCCAGCACAGCAGTACTTCAGACCAAGACTTGACTTTAGTAAGATACCGAAGTACTAAAATCAGTCAGAATCATGATGTCTTTCCTCAGCTCGTGTTACTCATCCCATATGTAACCAATGTCTGTTTAAACTCTGAAGGGAAAATAAGAAAATAAATCATTGGTATTTAGATGAGTACTTTTAAAATATTGGAAAAATGAAAGATGAATCTCACAGATAGTGATGTTCCGGCTGAAGTTTTCTAACCCTACATTTTAGTTAGACACATAAAATATGGTACATGGTTATGTTTAGAACCGTCACAGATCTAATTATAGCTCAATAATAAAAGGGAATAAAGTTTTACAGGTTACACTGGCATTTGAATTTTAGTTAGTTTATTTAATGATTTTGAGGTTTGCAGATGGCTGTACCAGTTCAAAACATTACAGAAGCCAGACGCTCTTTAAACCCCAGACCATGAACTGTTTCAAGACAGAGGAGGCTATCAGTAGGTAGCCTTAACAAAATGAGGTGTTCAAAAAAAGGGTAGATGTGGCACTTCAGGACATGGTTTAGTCTAGTCTACCCTTGATTGGTTTAGTGTGGACTTGGTAGTGTAGGTTAATGGTTGGACTGGATGATCTTAAAGGTCTTTTCCAACCTAAACGATTCTGTGATTCTAAAATATTCCCCAAAGAGGTTGAATTGATCCCATTGCCACCGGTGAGCTAAAGAGAAGGTGAATTCATACAAGGGACTAAAGATACAGACTATGCTTTTCAGATTGACATACCATTTCCCTTCCTGTGGAATCTCATGGTTGCTCGTCATGACACCCAAGGGAAGACAGCAAAGCTTGAAAGTCTGGTTTCCAGAACATCCACTGTATGAATTCTGTGGGTCAAATAAAACTTAGCTGTTGTTTAAGATAGATGAGGCTCTGTGCATGCAAGTCATAATGTAGTAGTGTACTTATCTTACACTTTGAATAATAATGTACTGTAATGAAAGCTGGCATTTTGTTACCAGAAATGACTTTAATATAGTGAATCATCAGGTCTGCAGACCCACAAAGGTTTGCAAAGTTGTCTGTGAGTGATTGTTAAGATATTACGATTGTTTATAGCTCTACATTTAATAGTGACAGATTAAATGCTGTAAATTGATATCTCAGAGGTTTCAAAACATCTGATATATTTTAACATGAAGTTACTGAATATGACTGCAATTAGTTATTTAAGATAGACTTGGAAGATGGTGATTTGGAAGCAGTGATTGAAATTCCCTATTGAAATGTATATTGAAGGGCCGATATATCAAATATCCTTGCATATTAGCATTTCTGAGTACTAGAGTGAAACAAATGGGAGAAAATTTGGGGTTAGGAAGTTAGAAGAGATATCTGATGAGGGGAGAAAAGAAAGGGGGAGTCTACCGCAGAAATAGAGGACCATTAAAATAAAGGTAAACATTGAATTATCAAATTCATTCCCAATTAAAATTGTGTAAAATAAAGGACCTATAATGGGGTAATGGTGAATTATTTGTTTTCATTCATGTACTGACAGCAGAAAATTCTGTTTTCTTGTCTTTACCTTGGGCCATTAATTTTGGTTTTCAGCTGTTAATTCACTGTTAAAAGCCTCAGAAATGTTGTTATTGCTCTTATTGAGATAATTAAGTAACCCTTGGTTTTATTCTGTAATTTATTGCATGGGTTAATTATGTTGTGTATCAAGTAATTAGTTAGAATTACTTTATATAACTTAAATATTTAAATGGCAGCTTCAAATTTTACTTTTATTGGTAGAAGAGATGGTCTTGCAGTGTGGTTTTGTGTTTCTGTAACGCTTTGTAGTTGAGCTGCCAGCTTGATTGAACCAGTATGGAGATTCTAATACCAGCATATTGTATTTTCAAAAATTAAGGAATTATATTTGATAATTTTATGTCTTTTTCTTTTTTTTTCCCCCCTTTCCATTTCTGGTGCAGTTTTGCTTTTTGTTGTGTGTTTACAGCTGTAATACCTCTGGTTTACTCTTATTACTACAGCCTCCCATATTTTTAATTATTACATTAAAGGAAATCCTACACTGTTTGAATGTAGTGGATGCAATTGGGAGAGCAGCTAAGTCATTTTCTTAGTGCTTGAGAGGTGTATTGCTCCAGGATTGTGCCGCAAACTGTGTTGCCTGGAATGCCTGCATCTTCCAGCTTTTGCATTAAATGAAACAAGCTTCCCAAACACAGACCACTTAATAAAGTGTACAGTCTTTTCTGTTTGGGACAATCAAACTAACTGAGGTTGGAGTAAGCAGAAAAATATTGTATGGTTATGTGCTGAAAAATTAGAAATACAGTGTCATGGTTTTGAAGATTTGCTGATTAAGCTGTATCCACTGAGTGGATAAGTATGTGTATCACTGTCATTTCTGGATATACAGAGTTAGAGTCAGTTTTGGTGTATCTTTGAACTATGTGAACATACTTGTTTTAGTAGAATACTTTTGCATCCCTAACTGCACCAGCATCATGTTATACAGTGATAAAATGTAAAGTTGATTGTCCAGATACCAGAAAAATGATCTTCTACCATGGCTTGAAAGACTTAATGTAGTAATCAATTAAAAGTGCAGAGTGACAGAAATGACAGCTTAAACTGTCCTGTCTGTAAAATGAACATGACATGAAATCCCCTGGAGTAGCACTACACAGGCTTGAGTTTGCTTTCTTTTAATCAAAAAAGATGAGAAAGAGCATTATAAAATAAGACATGAGATTAATTGAATGAAATTATAATCATATTTGAGAGTGTGTGTGTGTATACATATGTATATATGTTTGTGCACACATATAAAAATATTCTTGCTATACCCTACCAATGAGGTGGGTAAGAATAATTCAACTTTTAAAAAAAATAACCAGTGAGTGAAAATTGTGTGATTCTGTTACTTATTAACTTACTACCTTGGAGGTGACGGTGGATTTTTGATGAGCTGGTAAGTTAGCCACAGCATAGGCATCGTCAGAAAGTATAACTTAGTTGACTGACTGTCACTGCAATATCTGTCTGTCTAGTACAGGGAGCTAGATAGCAAAGTCTGTAGAAAGAAGAGACAAGCAATGCAGTGCTCCAGAAGTATGAATGTTGCTATTAATTTTCTTGTTGTGTCCGACATTGCACAGAAAGAGGGAAATATTAGGTAGAAACCAGTAGTATTTGGATGAAGTTAATCTGTATTGGCGTTGACATAGGTTAAACCACAACAATCTTGTATTGAAAAAAGAAAATGCATGATAAGGACCCCTATACAGTAGCCTCTTAAGTCGAAGAAGTGATTTTGTTTTAATCATTTGCAATACTTCTTTTACGTTTCTAGAAGTGTCAGCTTTTAACTGGGTTTGTTAGGTTAGCAGTTCAGACTCTGGTATCTTGTTTTGATGTAGAGGTCATATAGATGAGTGTCTGCAATGTCATGTGAGGAATACTAGGAGTGTGTGTTTATAATTCCTTACAGATTAAAATCAAAGGTGTGGGGTTCTTTTTTCTTATGTTTGTGACTTACATACATATTCCACTTTCTTTTCAGCTAGAATTTCCTACAAAGCGGGAAGGGGCAATACTTTGTAACATGTGGGGTCACGACATTCATAGGCAAAGTGGACTTGATGGATGGTACTCTGATCAAAGTGATAAGTTACTTCATCATTTTTAGATATTTGTCAAGTACTTGATTTCCTTTTTATCCTGGTACTCATCAGGAAGAAAAATTTAAATAACCCATCTCCCTTACTCTTGTCCAGAAGACAAGAGTTGTATAGAATGAAGGTAAAAACTCCTAGGTTTCTTTCTTTGTAGATAATTTGTACTGGTAAATCTGTTCAGAAACTCAGATTGCTTGCTCCTGGGCCTGCTTTCTGCCCAGGATGCAAAATGTTTCACATACTTAATGTAAATGTACAGTTGTACTAATATACCTGCTGTAAAGAAGCTAAAATGGCCAGACCCTGCCTAAGTGGGGACATAATCTCTTGTAAATACAGTTTGCAGGCACTGTTACAAAAACACCTGACTGTCGTGCTAGGGGGAGTGGTGATGGAAATAAAACAGATCATTTGATGTGTGGTAGTTCAAAAAAGGAAAAAAAGAAATCATGTGGAGGAAGCTGAAATCAATGACTCGGGAAGCTGAAATCAGTGACTGTGAAATGAAAGACTGTTCCAGTTCTTGTCACATTAACATACTTATGATCTTATCACGTTGATTCACTTCCTAGGGTAAACTTTCCTAGCCTCGTTTTCTGATTCAAACCTCCAATAAATTCAGGTTGTTTCTTTTTCAGTTGCTTTTCTTTCTTTCCGTGCCATGGTGTTGCATCATGAATTAGGTGCTGTCGTGGTTTAGCCCCAGCCAGCAGCTAAGCACCACGCAGCGGCTCGCTCACTCCCCCTGCCCCGATGGGATGGGGGAGAGAATCGGAGGAGTAAGAGTGAGAAACACTCCTGGGTTGAGATAAGAACAGTTTAATAATTGAAATAAAATAAAGTAAAATAATAATAATAACAATATAATAATAATAGTAATAATAATATACAAAGCAAGTGATGCACAATGCAATTGCTCACCACCCGCCGACCAATACCCAGACAGTTCCCGAGCAGCGATCGCTGCTCCCCGGCCAACCCCCCCCAGTTTATATACTGGGCATGACGTCATATGGTATGGAATAGCCCTGTGGTCAGTTTGGATCAGCTATTCTGGCTGTGCCCCCTCCCAGTTTCTTGTGCCCCTGGCAGAGCATGGGAAGCTGAAAAAGTCCTTGACTGGCATAAGCAGTACTCAGCAACAACTAAAAACATCAGTGTGTTATCAGCATTCTTCTCCTCCTAAATCCAAAACACAGCACTATGCCTGCTACTAGGAAGAAAATTAACTCTATCCCAGCCAAAACCAGGACAGGTGCTCACCAGTTCAGGCCATTCTTCCTCACTGAAATGTTAGCTACTGCAGACAGCTGGAGTCTGTCTTTGGATACTAACTAGCCTGGCTGGTGGTGCTCTGGTATACTGTGATTTCTGTGTAATCTTTTTTTCTTTTTTTATAAAGAAGGAGTGAATAACAGTATTAAATGCAACTTCCCCTGTAATTTTCCTAACCTCACGGGGGAAAATTAGCTATAAAACCCACCCAGAAAACACTTGATTAACTCAGTGGGGAGGTAGGCTGAATGGTGAAGAGGTAGCCCCCCCCTCTGTTACAGAGGGAGAAAAAGATTGAATTATTTAGTTCTTAAGTTACTTTTTAAATTTGAATAACCACATTAGTTACTCTTACATTGATTTTTTTAATAAAACCTGAACATCACATTTGGAATATATGTAACTCAGTATATTTGTGGCCTAAAATTGTAAAATGCAAAACTAGAGTTTATCATCATCTACAAAGTGAAAAAATTTATAACAAAAAATAGAATACACATGTTGGATGAATAGTAGGTCTGTTTGTAAACTCATCTTTGAATGGCATTATGCATTCAGAACTTTTTTATTAAGTACATGTTATTTTAAATGACTAACAAGATTTTACAAATATTTAAGGAAAAAGATAACAGTAAGTTTTTATAAAAACTTGACGTTGTTGCTTTGAAACTGGTTGAACATGGCTTTTAATAGCCCTTTATCTTACTACTTAATTTTTGACAATACTTTTATTTTGGAGGAAGTATGTTATCACTTCACTCCATTAAATAGTCATCATTTCAGAGTTGCTCTGCAGCTTTCCTGTTTGCCTAACTCATGAGAGAAAACAATAACTAGGGAATTAAGAGGCCTAAAAACTGAACAAATACATTGAAAGAAATTCTTTGGTAGAGGCATACCATTAGACATGCTGTTATTCTACAGTTATTTTTAAAATCTAGCAAAGTAGATTCCCCAATATGAGACAGCCTTATATGCTTCGCTGCCCTCAACAGCTGTTTGTACATCTATCTTTAGACTGTCTCTGAATTTCTAGATAATTTGCTGTTTCCATATAAATATTATAAAAAACTCGATGATCTTACTAGTTCTGTTGCATCTTCTTAAAAGAGTAACCTGAGGCACTTATAGTAAATTACAAGTCTTGGTCAATGTCCTCTTCCTTCCCCAGTAAAATGAGTAAAAGCTTATAGCATACTCCATTCTGCATTTCTGTCATATCTTTTCCTAGTATCTTTTACTTGTTAGTTTTAATGATTTAAATTTGAAAAACTTGATTAATTGTACTTAACCTGTGGAAAGAAATTTAGAAGATACCAGTTTCCTCTGAGTTTTGTGGTATTTGGTAGCTTGGTAGGTTACAGGGACTCAAATTAATGTCCACCTCCCTGGAAGACAGGCTGCACCATGGATTTAATAGTTCAAGTTCTGTTAGCCTGCTGCAGCCAGTCAGCATAGTGTTAGCTCAAAACCAGCCAAAGTTTTGTGTTGTCTTTACCAGATGGTTGTTAAGGATCTCTTTTCACCATAAGAGACATCTGGACATATCATTGTTGGGATGTTAATGAGATGCAGGAGTGAATGGAAAGACTTGGGTGGATGAGTTTGTGTGGGATATTGTGCGGGTGATGGGAACAAGATATTGTGTTGGAAGGGACATCTAAAATGTAGGCTGCAGATGTAGGGAAACCTTACCTCACTAGTTCTTGTGTTCACTGAGCTACTTGTTCTGTTGTTTTTCTACATTGTAGTTTTGGTTGCTGTGCTTGAGTTGTTGTTACAGGGACCCAGTTTTCAGACCGGGGCGAGTCATCTTCTAAAAACAAACTTATGTTGAGGTAGCTCCTTAAAAATAGACACTTATGTAGTGATTACAGTTGAAAACTTCTAGCAGCATTTTTTTTTAATACAGTTCTGAAACGTAGCCTGTACATCATATTCAGAATGATGCCCAGGTCTGAAAAACTAAAGCCCTTTAGACTTCTGTGACAACCTTCCTCACGGATTTCAGGGTGACCAGAGTTTTCTGGTTTACAATATACATTTTCCTGAGAGAAGATAACTACTGTTTCAGTTCTGGTATTTTAAACTATACTGTTAAAATTTCTTGTGCCTTTACAAACTATTTTGGTTAGCTTTATAAAAATGTCCTCCTTTTTCTGGTGTTTGTGCATTTCAAAATGTGCATTGTGATGAGCTTTTTTTCTCTCCTTCTTCCCTTTCTGAAACTGTATGACTTCATCCATGTACTTATATGCTGTGATTTATGTCAAAATTGGGGTTTATAGCTTCCTGCAGTTGTTATATTTTGCACTGCTCAAGTGGAGGAGCTCACCATGGTTCAACTATGGGAAAGGCAATGAAAGTCTGCTTAGGGTTGTTTCCTTCCTAAGGTGTTTTTGCCTTTAAAGGTAAAAATATATTTTGCCGTATGAAACCAAGGTAAGCAATCTGTGTTACGTATTTGTTGCATAAAGCCATTACTATGAGAGCAGCACTGTGTGAAGGATTTCTGCTCCCGGCCTGCAGTAGCTGCAGGTATTCCCTGGAGCAGGTATCCAGGTTACCATCCTCCCAGAGCCCTAGGAGCACGGGTGGGAGGCAGCAGCATGTGTCCTCCTCTGATGAGCAAAATAATCCCTCGCTGCAGTTACAATAAATCTGAAAGTAAACATTTAACAAATCCCTCTCGGCCTTTTAACAAGAATTAATACTTTTAATCTCAGGTTTATCATCAAGGTTGCACAATATAAGCCCCCCTGTCAAATTGTGTTTTATGTTAAACATTTAGAACAAATGAGACTGGTGAGAGAGGGAGGCAATGCAGCTATTTCTGGGTTTTCATTATAGGATTATGAAGATTTGTTTCTTGGAAGCATTTTTAAAAAATTATTTTCAGTGACAGATTGCAAACTTACTTTCCTTCCTCTGATTTTTTTTTTTATGCATTTTAGTTTCCATACCAATCCATCAATACACAGACAAAACTGAAATAATGATTCAGAGGATGCCTTGTAGTATGCCTAGCTTATTGCAAAAACTTATTACTCATTACCAACCAGAATGCAGAAATTCAGCCAGAGATATGCAGCTGTTTTGGTCTTAAGAGCAGAATTCATGCTATTTAACACAAGCACTTTAGAGGTAGATGAATTGTGCATTTATTTAGTAGTATTTTGGAGAAAAATTTCCAATATTTCAGATATGCTTTCAAGACATATGAGGAGCACAATTTGGAAGAAAGCCAGTCAGAGTACATTAGCACCCAGGTGGTGATGGTGTTACTGTTGTTATGGGATGTGTTTGATTAAGAAGTGAAAAAACATGGTTGTGCATTCAGCCATTCCCAAAGCATATACATATAGGTAGGCAAAGACCGACTGCAGCATATCTTTTGAAATATCATTGTGCTGAGCAATAGAATTTTGAATAAAAACTTCAAATAGTTTCCACACTCTGCAAACTGTGTACTTTTTAAATTTTGATCCTGTAAGCTGATGATCAGCAGGCAACATAGTGTAGCAGGCTACTTCTCAAGATTGCACTGCTAAGGGAGAGCATCTTCTTTCTTGAAGTTAATGGTTGTTATATACTTCCCGATATTCGCTGTCTACCCCTACAGCAGACTGCTTTCATGTACAAGTTCAGGAGAGAGATTTATGTTGATACTGGAAGCCTGTTATTTCAGCAAGCCTTCATCCATAGTGTGAGTGTCTCAACATGAGTCAACAAGATTCTATGGATACTCAAAATATTTTGAAACCATATGAACAGAATGTGTATTTTCCTCTGGCTAGTAAAACTCAGTCATAAAGTCTTCATAGACTTACAATATGCAGAATCCAACCAACTTGGCAAATAAATTGTTTGTTAAAGCATATTCTGGCTGTATCTCCAAACTGTGTTTAGACAAAATAGCATTTTGTTCATGCCAGGTATTGGACTGGCCGCTGGAGACTCAGGTTTTCTATTCAAGCAGGTTGGAGCAGATTTTTGACTTGACCAGTGACCTTCCTAGAGAAGAATGTTAGTACAAAATTTGTCCTTTATACAAATTTTATGGGATGAGGAGAGAGGAATTTTATATTGCCTGTTAGTAGAATATGATGTCCTGACTTAACAAAAAAACCAAAAAATCAATTCACATACTGATTGCTTTTGGAAAGAATTTGTGATTTAGTGGAAGAGAAATAATCTGAGGACTATTACTTGCTTAATGGGATTATTCCAGGTTCCTCAGATACCGATCATGAGGCTAGATATTAAAACGTTAGATAGAATGACTTTCAGAGAAGAGAACTTGATCTGTAGATGTGTACCAGGGTTTGTGAGGGCCTTTTTTCAGTGACGTTTGCTTGAATCCAGATTAGATACAGGAATTATTTCCATCTTAATAATGATGTGAAAAGGTTACGTTATGGCTAATTTGCCAGTAGTTAGTTATGCTTCTGTACTGTACATAAGAAGCATCTAAATTAGTCGCTCTTATCATTTAGTGTTGTCTTTATCTTCTCAGATGGATCACTGATTCTGCTGTATGCTTTGTACCATGTAGCAATTCATTTGTTGTGCTGAACTGTTCTTTGTTTCTAGTTTATGCTTATACTTTTGTCCTTTATACATCTGCTTTCATATGTAATGCTTATTTTTGTTCTTGTTATTTTTGTATTCTGGTACCTCTTCATTATTCTCTCCCATATCTTCCTTCTTTCTCTCTGTCCCAGTTTTTGGCATCTATAGTATTCATCAGAGATTTCTACCTAGCATCATATGACAGGTTCTTCTGTAGGAGTTTATAGGAGACATGCTGGGAAGAGATTTCATTTGTTCTCCCTTTGCAACTGTGCTTGTGTCTAAAATTGTGTTAAAATGTAATAGGAATGCAAAGGAAGACTCTTTGGTGCCTCTGAATGTTGCCTGTGCCTAAACCTGCCCCATTATTAATCTGATTAAACTTTTGCAAATTGGAAGTAGACAAGAATGCAATGAGTTTCAGAGTCTTTTACTGGACAGTAATTGTGAACATTAGATATGAAGTGTAGTTAATTTAGCTGAGTGAATGTCATTGACTGCAAGAAAGTTGCACAAAATTACCAGCACCAGAGTTTAGTTTTACATTTTGGCTCCACATTATGCACTTAAATAAACAGCCACATATAAACAACTAATAAAGTGAAATACAGAAAAGAAATAACTTTCTATCCCAAAGGCTCCAAAGATTATTAAGTTAATGGCTACATTTTTATTCTGATTTTGTAGAAGACCATGTTCAGTCAGGGAGTATAATTCTAAATCTTAGTTTTATTACAGTTTTTAACATCTGATTATTTGTAGCACTATTTTGTTTTTATCATCCGTGTTTGGTTTCAATAGACATGTTCTAGTCAGACTAAAGCAGTGTACTGAGGATGAATTACACTGGTGCCTAACCAGAGCAATCTGAAGGAATACCTGACTTTTTTCTAAATATTTTAATATAATTGTAAACATATAAAACCACCTTGATTGTATGTTTTCTGTATAAATAGCTGTCCCAGAATTGTTAGATCATGTTAAAATACCTGAAAAGTACCAAATAATACGCAACATCAAAAAGAAGAGGTGCCACTTACTAATATATACTGGGTATACACTAAAATGTCTGCAAGGTTTTACATTTTATTCTGTTGGTACAAAATATGGGAATTTATTTTTGTCAATCCGTGTAATAGTTAGGAGATGAAAGTCCAGCTCATGAATGTGTAGCACTGTTACGGCAATCAGCTGTCACTCTTCCTGATTGCTACTGATGTGAATCTAATTGATTCTTATAGAAAAGAATACTGTTTTGGGAAGCACCTGGAGGTTCTTTTTCAGCAGGATTTAATGAGGTATGTAATGTTTATTTCTATTATAATGCTGGGATTTTATTTCTTAAAAGTGTGCAGTTCGTGCGGCTACTGAAGGCAGAATCCTCGTGCTGGAAGGTTTGGAGAAGGCTGAGCGGAATGTCCTGCCAGTGTTAAACAATTTGCTGGAGAATAGGGAAATGCAGCTTGAAGATGGTCGTTTTCTCATGTCTGCAGAGCGTTACGACAAACTTCTGCAGGTATGGAAATGCTGTTTGGTTTTTCCATTTTTGTTTTCCTTGATAGTGCTGAAATACCATTATGAAGGGGAGATGTATGCATGAGCCAAATGGGGCAAATCTCAGCAAGGTGGTTTTTCTGGGATGTTCTGTGGGATGAAATAGGCAGGGTGAAAATGATGTGAGAAGTCAAACTACTGCTTGCAACAACAAAACAAGCAACAACATTTCATCAGTATGTTGTCTGTCCACGTGAAAAAGAGTAGTCCATGTTAACCTTATATGAAGCCTGTATGTCTCTAAAATGTGAAAGCCACAATGTGAGAGTAACCAAAATGTACTTGTGAAAAGAGATTTAAGTTGAAGTTGTTCCCATGAAGTTCAGATAATGCTTCAACACTGCAATAGCGTTGTGCTAAACTCCTAAAATGTTAGGATACCAAAAAAATGAGGTCAAGATGAGCGATACATCAGTGCTGTCTTGCCTTTAATTTATGAAAATGTGTGTAAACAGCCAATCTAAATTACAGGAGATGGTCAGAGAATTTTCATTTGATACGAAATGGGATTTTAGTGTCTGCTGCCATTGCTGCTTTCCTTTTTTGGGGGGCTTTGAGCCCTACTGCTTAAATTTGAGTGAATACCTTTCAGGTTTTTGGGGACCTCAGTAAATTTCATCAGACAGTTTCCATTAGTACTCCACATCTTACTTTCATGTACTGTAGTTCCCAGTTGCATACCTGTCAGTCTCCCATAACAGTCTGACCCCTGCTCACTCATGTTTCTGTCTGTCATACCTAACTGTGGTTAGGTGTGTAATTCAGACCCATGTGGCACAGGAAGGAAATTTGTAATAAGCCTTCTGTCATTGATCCTGATTTGTATGAAGTTGCCAACTATGCTGAAGTACTGTAGTGGATTTCTGAGAATATATCATTATTTCTTATGCCTCTTATCTGTGGTTACAATTCTTCTGATCCATGCCTTTTCCAAAAACATTTTTATAATATTTAATTAGTAGATACAGTTGTTGGAAAAGTAAGCTTTTAAAATGTAATTATATTTAAAGACTGAAAAAGAGAATTCAAACTTAGATAGGCTTTGGTTGCAATTATGCAAAGCATCTGCCTCTTCTTTTTTCCTTTTTAACACTTTCCTAATGATAAAACATTTCGAAATGAGTGCCTCAGGCACACTGCTAATAGTATATGAATTAAATAAATCTCTTGCTACAATACTAAATCTAATATTGTTGTTTTATTGTGTGGGGAATTGCATTATATAAGCTACTGTTCATTTTCTCTTCTCCTGTGTAAATAATTACTGTACACCTAGGTCTGGAGGAAATGTACTCATGGTTTCAAGGAAGACTTAACTGTGATGTGGGAAGACTAAGGAGTACATTTTCTGTGTGCAGTGAATCTCTTACATGACAACAACTGAAATACAACTTTTAATGTCCTCATGAAGGAGTCTAGTTCTGCATTATTGCTTATAATAGAGCATAATTTGTAAGTGAAACTTTTGAAATGCAGATTTTAGTCTCCTTTACAGTTACAAGAGGAGGGGAAAAAAGAATGAAAAAGCCTTGCTCATGGTAACCCACTTCTAATGTTTAGAGTAAAATAAATTTTGTGGTCTGTTTATTTTCTATTCCATGTGAAAACAATGTTATAATGAGGGGTCTTCGGTCAAATTGCTACAGGCCTGAAAGCTGCACCTAATCAAGCATTCTATCTACTTTCATTTTGGAAAAGCTTGCTTTTACCATTCACAGATTTGACTAGTGCAGAGCTTTGTAGCCCCTCTGAATGAACGATGAGAATATTACCGCATTTAGGCTGAAGGACCAGGGCTGTTAGTCAATCAGCAGGTTAGTCATCATAAATTTTTGATGTTGTAATATTTGGGTTTTTTGTTTGTTTTTTTTTTTTTCTTGTTGCTTTATTTTAATTAATTTAGGATCATACAAAATCAGAGTTAGATTCATGGAAGATTGTTCGGGTTAGTGAAGATTTTCGAGTTATAGCGTTGGGCCTGCCAGTACCTAAATACTCTGGTAACCCTTTGGATCCACCCCTTCGCTCTCGATTTCAAGCTAGAGATGTTTATCATCTGCCCTTTAAGGTAAGTGTCTTACAGAAGAGTTGGATTATCTGTACCGAGTACAGCTAATATTTTGACGTTACGTTTTACTTACCTCACCTCTGAAAAGAATCGCTGGGGAATAAATTTATCTTAAAGGGTATTTTTCATACTGGGGCCTAATAAATTCCTGAAAAGCAGGCTTAGCGTTGCCAAGGAATCCTGCAGCAGAAAAATAACTTACGTAAAAGAAAGATTTGATAATCTTTCTTCTTTTTAAATAGAATTAATTCTGTGTCAAGGAGCGAGTAGACTCCTCATGTCTAGAGAGGAAAAATAGAAAATGCCTCGTATATCATGAGCTGTGACCCACAGTATGATCCCGAAATTAATTTACTCTGTGATTTTATGTTCTATTTTCAGGACCATCTTCAGCTATTATATTCAATTGGATCAAACATTTCCACAGAGAGGTAATTTTTCGTAATTAAAAAAAAAAAGAAAAATGGAATGAATGAAGAAAAGCAATGTCCTTTCAGGATTCCTTGCTATTTTTGTGTCTTCTATCACTGCATGGAGACCAGAACTGAAGAAGTTTTTTAATATGTGTAGGTGTATGCTCACACAGCTTTTCGTATGCAGCCTTCATATAATGAATCTTAATGCTTTAGAACTTCAATCACACCTTACTTATTTGCACTCAGAAATGGTTTCAGCATCTTATACTGTATTTAAGTTTTTACGCTTTAGTATTTTAAATATAGATAGCATGTATAAAACTCTGTAATTACTTTTTCCTATGCAGAATTTCTCAGCTCCTGTCTTTTGCTACAACTCTCTGCTCTCAAGAATCTTCTACACTGGGACTTCCAGATTTTCCTTTAGACAGCTTATCGGCTGCAGTTCAGATTTTGGTATGTGCGTACACATGTGCTGTGAAACTATATGCGCTTAAAATTTCTCAAAATTAGATCTGGATTATTTGTGTTGTTAGAAGAAGACTAACATGAACATTTAAAAAATAAACCCGAAAAAACTAGGGATGGTTTGAGGGAGAAAAGCCCCAGTCAGATATCTCTGGATAATACTTTAACCAAGTATATAGCGCAAGACTGAAGGACGAAGTATGGCGTGACACAAGATTTGTGATATGATTAAATGTATCTTAGTGCTCAAAATAATGGTTTATGTTCTGCTAAATTGTCTCACCTGACTTCAGGGGCCAGATGTCACAGTTTACCTGATGACACTGAGGTAGTCAGTGGAGAGAAATAAATGTCACAAGCTAAAAGTGCTTCTGATTTAATGGTATGCATGTAAATCAGATTGATTGCGTTACAGAGACACCTATTACTCTCCATTGACCCAAAACAACTATTCAAATGTGGGTATAGGAGAAAGTTAAGTTGTATGAGATGAAGCCTACATTAGATCTTTGGGTTGGCTGGTGGATTTAGAATAAACATAGACATAGAGGGTTATCTGCAGGTGCAGGTTGTGCACACCTGAAGATGCAATACTTTCTGACAGCTACAGTCTGTAGGGAAATACAGCAGCTGTACACTTGCCGAGTTCACAGTGGCAGATCAAGCAGGTCAGGACTAAAGCTGTGTCAGTCTTTCTGCTTTCTCTGACAGGCTTTTGTCCCTTGGACTTTATAATTATGTGGTAAAAAGTTAAAATAAGAACAGAAGGTGCCTCCTGAAGGAAGTCAGGGTGATGAAGTCTGTATAAAGAGAGGGAGGGGTTGGTACCCTTTTGCATGCAGGAAGATATGGTCAACCCAGCAGGGTAGAACACCAGGACAGCTTCTCAAACCCTCTCTCCAAGGTGCAAGTGTGTGTAGAAAGGATAATTCCCTGTTGTGTGTCCTGTGCAATCATTTTACCTAGGTACTGCTCAGTGGCAGATTACTTTTACGTATTTTATTGGCTTATATACATCCAAACATACCAATTACTTGTGCTACTGTGTGCTCAGTCCCCTCAGTTGTGCTGCTTACTTACAAACATAATTTTTTTCTGAACTAGTGATACTACATCAGATGTTAAGAAGTGATTAAAATTCAAGTTCAGAGAAATGAAACGGTATTCAGAGGGCTTTAGGAAAGAAATACATGTCGGATTTTAAAATAAATTACAACTTTTTATTCTTTGAGCCCTGTAGTGAAAAATTATTTTTAAATGAATGCCAGATGGCTTTCAGAGTAATGGAAGGAAAATGAGCCCTAAGCTATTATCTAAACTATGGAATGAAGGAAGCATTTTATTTTACATTAGAGAATGTGAATTGTTATCATTGTATGACAGTGTCTTTTTTAGGTAGACGACAACTGTTTCTTTTAGAATTAGTTTTAATCACTTGGTTTTCTAAGCCGACTGTTCTCAGTTGTTCTAGCTACAGCATTTTTCCTTCAGATGCTGGGTCACTGCCATCTTCTAGCTTGGTTGATTTAATCGTTTAAAAGTGTGGAGGGAATGCATTGTAATGACTAGCTTCTTATCTTGTATCATGGATTCACATAGTCCCAAAATGTATTTCTCAGGTTGAAAAGTCCTGCCCACTGAAAGGGAGAGTTTTTTTATAGGGTGCTGTTCTGAAGAGGCTAATTTCATACAAGCCATTGTAATTATTATTAATTTGAGATAATGTGGACAAATTATATGTTATGTCTTTATATATAGACAGAGGGCTTTTAAAATGCAATAAAGGGCTCCCTGATCCTTTAAGCAGTACATTTACTACAGTGCCTCAAATGGTTTATTTTTACTGATCTTTTTTTAATATGGAACATTATAAATAGTATTACTGATTATAAGTATGAATTGAATTACGCATTTCATAAAATATGCATCTCCTGATTTCATTTCTAAGCAACTCTTTTTTTCAGTTGGGTGCCTATGTAAATCCAAGTGTATAACTGAAAATCAGTTGATTTTATTTGAATTATGTTATTTACTTTTTACTTACTTTGAAGGCTTAAAAAAGTAGTGCCAGTCCACTGACTGTTTTTCGCCAGTGTTACACACAGCTAGTCCTTAAAAATTTGCAAGTCTTTTTTGAAACAATCAATCAAGCATTACTTGAGGGTTTTTCAAACACTTTTTTCCACCATGAAAGGCTTTATGCATATGTTTCTTGAGTATTCATAATGGTATTCCCATTTCTTTCTGTACTACTGTGGCAAAATAATTGAATCTTTGTCTAGTTCAGGCAGCAACTGACAAAAGAATTAATACTTACAACTAACAAGGAGATAGTAAAGAAAAAAAAAGTTGTTTTCAATGTTGTGTAGAAAGTGCAAGCATACTTAGTAACTCATTTCAAAACAAAACAGTTTTGATGAAACTCTTCAGAAATCTCTAGGAATTGATTTGTTAAGTAGAATCTGTACAATGTAATAGAATCAAATTTAAATACTAGAAATTGCTGTGAATGAGTAGATATTATTCTAATATAGATTTCTTATCATATCGATTCTTTTCTGGTAGTACTATGAAACTCAGTTACCTGTGGTGGGATTTGTCTCTCCTAACCTTAAATGTCTTTAGGTATCTGAGCCAGTCACTGTAGCTACCATTTATGCTCAGGAAAGAAAGTAATTTTTAGGACATAGTTCTTCTGATCTACTTAGACATTTATATTATAATGCATTGCACCTTAGAAATGCCTGTTTTGACATTTGATCGAATACTGCATGTAGTGGTCATTTGTATATTGCTGTTACAATTTTATTTTAAGTTCAGTGCTATATAGGATTTTGAGGTTAATGGCTGGTGATAGAATGAGCCAATAATTTTTTTTAATTCGTATTTTTTAATTTGAATTAGGATTCCTTTCCCATGATGTCAGTCCAGCATGTTATTGAACGGCTTTACCCCTATAATGTTTTCCTTGGAAAGGAAGGCAGGACTGCAGTCAAAGATGCATTAAAAGTAAGTATTGCAAGTATATATTATAATGCCAGGGAGCGATGGATTATGACAGTTGTTCTCCTGACTAACGTTACTTCACTACTTCTGTAAAAAAAAAAAAAGAAATCTTAAGTAAACTAAATGGCTACATTATTCCTGATGCTAAAACAGTATTTAACAAAAAACCTTCATAAGCTAGTAGATTTCATTATAGTGAAAGGTGAAGCTTCTGTGTTCTGTAGCATATTTAGACCTCAGTTCAAAACTATACAAAACCCCCCATTATATTAAGTGGTTAAGTAATTTGAAAGTAGCTACTTACATGGTTAAGGTAGTCAAATGCTTAAAAAATACCTCTGGCATTTGACCGTTAAGGGCCTTTTGTTGCTTGTTGTTGGTCAGATCTGTTTTTGGTTGTTTTGTCCATGTTTAATAACAGCTTACAAAGCCTATGATTTTGCTGGGTTATTCCATCTATGCTTTTAAAACTTTAGCACAGTGCCAGCTTTCTTTCATTTTTGAATATGTTGTAGGAGTTATGGACGTTGTTCAACATTAGCATTCACAGCTTAGAGCATCTTACACAGCTCTTTCAGTCCTGAAAATTAGAAGTTATTTGTACATGCATATTTAGAAATAACCAACTTTGTAGCTAGTGAATTTTTGTTTTTCCTGAAACCAAGCATATGTGTCAGGGAAATAAATGTTTGTAGCCCATCCCTGCTGACACCTCCCATATACTGCCTGTTTGCCTTGGAGCTCAGTCCTGTATTCCCTGTTTAACCAGGCTGGTCTTCTACTTGTATTCCTGAGTTTTGGGATGAACAGTCCTTGCGTTTGAAGGAGGTTGTCCTGAATGACCTGCTAGCTTTCATGAATCTTG
Source organism: Pelecanus crispus (assembly GCF_030463565.1). NCBI lineage: Eukaryota > Metazoa > Chordata > Aves > Pelecaniformes > Pelecanidae > Pelecanus > Pelecanus crispus. Next base: position 192,338,631 of record NC_134643.1, on the reverse strand, counting down.
AAGTGTAATTGCAATTGATGGGTTAATTTGTGTGAATTGAATCACTTCTTAGTATCAGATAACATTTAAAGAAAATAAAAACAAATTTCATATAATAAAATGTAAGGTTTAGGCATCAGACTTGGAGACAGATATGGGGAAGTAGTAATCTAGCTGATAACATATCTTAATTTCAGGATGTCTTCCCTTCAGCCAGTAGTTAGGCTGAACAACTAGTTTTGGCAGCTGTTAGACCCTGTGCATATTTCTTGAAGAGATCATATTCTCCAGGCATTGTCTTCCCAAACATTATCTTCAGCTTGGGTAAATCCTTTCCTTATGTGCCTCCTTGCTCACTGAGACTCCACCAATACCTAGATATTCCTCATAATTCTTATTCTCGATAATGAATTAATGTGAAATATTGACTTATACCTTCCCTGTGAGTGAAAGTATTTGGTTACAGTGTTAGCCTTGGATGTGTGAAGATGCTTTGAAATGCAAATCTCTTGTTGAGTGGATCTAGTTGGAGTTAAAACCTGTCTTAGGCTATCTCTGTCTATCAGCCAACTTTTTCATTTGATACAAATGTGGCTCCTTGTGTCAGAGTAGTTAGCATCAAAAAAAGTGTTTATGGATAGCACACTAATCAAGCATCAGCAGTGATCTTGAGAGTTGCTTGCCATACAGAATATTTGTACAAGTGGTATGGTTTGCAGCATTCATTAGTTAGTTAGCTTGCAACAGACAGGACAGAAGTACCAAAATAAACTTGAGAATGACATGCCTTTGTGTACACTTATTTGAAGTTTCTGCACTTTGGAAACTGTATCAATTTCTATTCTGATTCTTACAGAAAATCTTCAACTTAGAAGATCTCGCAAAGGAAAATATGGCTTGGTTTGAATTCTGCCCTTTAAAATTATTCTGTACTTGCATGGAATATTGGCATGACAAATTATTTTGACTGACAGATGAACATTTGAAATGTGATTGCAAAAATTCAGTAAAAATTTATTTAAGCTTTTTCTTTACAAGATTTAGATATAGAGAAATCACTGCGTTCAAGGAAAACAGCCTCCTGTTAAACGTTCCCAAACAATAAGCTGAAGCACATATGATGTCTCCCACAGGATTGAAGTTTTCTTTCCCGTACACTACTGATAGGCATTTATAAAACTGGCCATCTTCATTTAGGCTGGTTTGGTGGCTCGTAAGAGACTCCAACTGTTCAGTAGTTATTTCTTCATTGTTCCATAAACTTTTAGTATTTTACTTCAGATTCATCAGAGATTTTGGGTTTGCTTTTTTAATTCTCACATGCCTTTTGTGTGCCCTTTTTTCCCAGTGTTGGAAACACCCACTCTCTAATCAAGAGAATCTTCCCATCAGATTTTAGAAACAACATATAAATCAGATTTGTCTTAATAAATGAGCAAGTCCCTCTTAGCCTACTGTCCAAGTGCTTAACTTCACTCTTAAGACCTTTCTACAATTTGTCTTCATTTTTTTATGCCTTGATTAATTCTGTGTTTACTGTCTTGTTCTTATATCAAATAAAAGCTTTTTTGTTCCCTTTGACTCATTTTTGTATTATTTGCACACCCACTTCAATCTTAGCTGACCTCCTCCTCAAAAACTGTTTCTCTGCCTTGCAGTAGGGAATCTTCAGACTATGTAGGCACTCTCTCGCAGAGAGTTGGCTAATAGTTCAGAAAACTGGAATCTTCTTTCTTGTCTAGAGAATTCTGTTCACTTCTAAGATATCTCTGTTGGAAATTTTGGTCTAAGGAAGGATTTGTTTCTCTTTTATTCCCCCCAAAGTAACTTACAATCTTCGGGGGTTTGCATTAATAAATGCTCTTAGTGCCAATACATACCATCGTAGTGGAATCTGTCCTTCAGACTGCACCTATCTATCCCATCTTGCACTTGCAGTTCATATTTTGCTTCTTGTGAAACAGTTCAGTCCTCTTGTTCCTTGAAAAATTCTCTTTCCTTCCAATGCAGAGAATCATCAAGAAAGATCAGTTGCCTTTGGATGCCTCTTTTGGATAGCTTAGCTGTCTTGTAGGTTCAGCATAGTGGTTATCTGCAAATACGTCTCATTTAAGCTCTCTGTTCCTTTGACCAGCTGGATCACCAGCGTATTCTTTGCAATTTCCATGCTGAGACATAACTGATCATTAGATACTTCCAAGTGGTCAGAATCCCTCTTTTTCCTTTTTTCTAATTTTTACAGTGTGCCTTTTCTCACACGTTTCTAGGCATATGGAGTGTGGCCTCTGATGATTATGGACTGCCAAACCACTTCCCTTGGTTTTGGTGGCTAGCCTTTTCTTTCCTCTTGAGTCTGAGCCAATTAAGGCTGCCCACTTCAGACTCTCCAAGTATCTTCCAATCCTTCTTATACTGAATGTGCTCAATAGTTGTCCTTCCAAGCTACAGAAAATTTTTTCCTTTGCACCTATGAACTTGGACTTTGTGTAGAGGAAGTTGCTCAGGCAGAAGAATGTTTACTGTGTTGTACATCCATTACATGCCACTCTGATTCCATATTTAGCTATCATAATTCTAAATGAAGAACTGTGTCAAAGAGATCTGTCTAACTCTGAAAGCCACAAACAGTTTTGTTAAATGAAGAACTGTGTCAAAGAGATCTGTCTAACTCTGAAAGCCACAAACAGTTTTGTTGGCTGCTCCTGTCCAGGTGTAAGTGTGGTAGCTTGTTCAATTACTACATTATCCATTTCAGCAGCATCTCTGTGCTTACATGTGATGAATTCAAATTGTACAAATTCAGTTAGATGAATTCAAGTTGTATAAACTCAGTTAGGATCTGTACAGAGATAGACAGTCCTCTTTCACTGTCCTAGTTTAGGGTCTAAAAGGCTAGCTGCAGAACCCTCAACAATGTTTTAAGAAAACAAAACAAAACAAACCCCCCCCCTAAAAAAAACAAACCAAAAAACACCTTAGAAATTTTAGACTCCAAGACCTTTGTGTACAAGGTCTGCTGCTGCTGTCTCCGAATCTTCCTTGTTTGATACAGAGGTTGCTGGCGCAGGTAATGTTCTTGCTTGCTCACAGTTATTTTCTTTTGTTGGTGTATGACTAAGGGTTCTTAGTGTACAAGCAGTTTGCAATTTCATGTATGAGCAGCTTTGTCCCTATCCAAAATGCCATTAACTTAGTAATAATATTGCAATTTACTAATGAACATAAGAGTGAGAACATCTGTAGTTCATTTCACAGAATCATAGTTGGAGCATTTCTTAGAATCATAGTTTGAGATACTACTCAGTAGGCATTCCTGTCCTCTGTTATTGTTTAAACATTTAATGGTGTCGGAAGTAGACTCAGTTGTTACAATAAGAATATAATTTGGTGCAGCCCCTTAGTCAAGCACATTTATCTTAAATTTATGTTTAAACATGAAATTTTTGTAGGCTCTTGTTCCAGATTGGGAATTTACAAAGTAATGAAGAGCCAACGCATTTGTATGAATGCATCTCAGTTTTCTTTCTAAACTTTAATAGGCGGTGCTGTGAATCCTACTAGTAATAAAACTACATGCATTTAAAGAATTATTTTACATTAGTGACTTCTGTTTAAAACCCCCTTTTTTTCTAAGAACTCTAAGGACTTGGATAATACTCCTTTTTCTCTTGTTTACTCAGCTTTCATTCTGTTGAATAAAATGGCTCTATGAGTTCAGTAATTTCAGTTAGTGGCTTTTTGGTGCATAAACCCCCTGTATGACTTCCCCTTCCCCAACAAAATAGACTTTTTACAGGATTTTTTAGATGTTTTTCATGCTTTCTATATACAGCATAAAATAGAGTATAATGCTCAAAAGAGGATTGGGAAGACAGATGCATGGGTTTTTGTCCTTGATATACCCAGAACATGCTGAAGGCTTAATTTGTACAGGTTGTCCTCAATTTTCATTGTATGATAAGGCTGTGGAGCTAAGTAAACATAATGTTTGATGGTTATTTTTATTGGTAGCCAGATGTTTAAATCTGCAGTTGGTTATAATGAGCTGTGGAGGTAGGTGATCTATTATTACACATGCTAAGGGCTATCATCCGTTTCTCTTATTATTTTGGTCTGTCAGGCTAAGACCTGGCAAAATCACCATATGACATTTTCACTTTACATCTGTCACTACAGTCAGAGTAAGTAGATGGTATACAATCTTTTTGCTTTCGTTTTAAATGTAAAATATATAGGCCATCAAGAATGTGAACGCAGGTATGTGAAGTAAAAGTTGAAGTAAAGTAAATGGATTTAGGACTTCACAAGCAATTATTCTTGAATATACTTCTGGCCTGGTTTTCAGAAGGAACGGTTTTAAAAACCAGAAAGCTGTATTTAATAACTAATTTCTCCCACTCCCTAATTCCACAGCGTTTTGAGCTTCAAGATTCAAAAAGCCATTTGCTTCCCAGAAGGATTACAAAAGTAGAAAGTGTACAAGGAAACAAACCCTTCAAGGCTGATGTAACTGTCCAGATTGGTGAAAAAGAAGTGACGTTCCAGGTATGAATTTATATATTCATTGAAATGTATATATTTTTAGATATCATTAACTTGTTTTCATCTCATCGAGAATATGACACTTACAGTTCGATACTAAAACTCATTTGCAATGAATATTTTTTGATAAACACATGATATTTATTATAGATATTTATTTAGCATTTAGATACTGGAATATTAGATTATGGATACACAAGATTTTATTTCTAGATAGACTCATACTTTCCTACATGAGATTAATTTAATTTTCTTGTGTTAAAAGAAATGCTAAAGAATAGATGAAAGAAAAGCCTCTAAATTTCATATTTTTTTATTGGATTAGAGTAACAGAGAGTACTTCAAATGCTCTTGGTGCTGCTTTCTCTTTTTCTTTTAACAAAAACAATAGTCTGTCTACACTTCAAATAAAATCTAATGAATGCTTGGTAATGTTCCGACAGGATGTTGGGAAAATGGAACAAAAGTAATCACATCAAATATGATTAGTTTGAGTTTCTTCCAATGAAGTTTATGACCTGCTAGGTGGTGAAATAAGGTCTTATTCAGGAAACAGATGCTGATCTGAGAATTTGAAGTTGATGTTGAATTTGGAGAGTCTAGAGAGTCTGTAAAGAAGGTGAATTAGTGGGAGTCAGAGAGAGATCATATTAACATTGGTGAGGAATATCCAGAGAGTTTGTACCATGACAAAGTGAAAAGGGGAACAGCAGGAAATGGGAATTTGTCAGAAAAAGGTGAGTCTGTAGGGACCTGATTCAGCTCTTTTCTGAGGGGAAGATTTTTGCTTTTGTTTGAAATGTAGGTGATACCTTCTGAAAACAGGTCTGCAGAATGTCTCTTTGGGAACAGGAGGGCATAAGGAGTTTGCTGATGAAACGGTTCCCAGACTAAAATGGGAAGTGGAAATAGAGCAAGTGCCTTAACATGGGGAATGATTGAAACTCTCCAAAGTTCTGGTCAGAGTAGCTCCTTCAGATTTTCACAATACAGATTGCTCTTTCTCTTACGTGTTCCTCTGAGGAGCAATAAATATTGGTGGTTTTTATATTTTGTCTCTAGCACAAAGAGCCTCACGTTCTTTGCAGACCCCAGTGCTGTAATTTAATTGGTTCACATTTTGTTATTTTTTGTTTTCATGAAGATTGGGCGAAGGAGGTGTGAAGGAGGTTGTCTATTAGAAATTATATGATTGAATGTTTTTAAGTGAAAGATTTAAGTTTGATGGATGACAATCATCAGCAAAATATTACAGTAATTTTGAGAAGCGTAACCCAGTCCGTGCAAAGCCTAGAGTTATCACAGTATAGCTTATTTAGCATTTTGATTTTTTTTTTTCTCCTTACAGGTTCCAGCTGGGACTGGGCTGTTAAAAAAGCATCCTCAGTCAGATACCTTCATAAGGACTTCCAGCCATAATCAACTGTTGGCAGAAATGGTGCAGTCCCATATGGTTAAAGATATGTGTCTAATTGGAGGAAAAGTAAGAATTTAAATTTCTTTTCTGCCTCCTTCCCCATGTTCCTTAGAATATAATCTAGTTCTTATTTTTTAACCTTTTAGGGCTGTGGCAAAACAGTTCTTGCTAAGGAGTTTGCTGATATACTGGGATACAGCATAGAACCTATCATGCTGTACCAGGTAAGTAAACTATCTGCTGATGATCATGCTTTAAATATGAGCCATGTTCATATACAGCTGCAGCTTTTAAAATCACTGATAATCACTGATATGGGTTAAAAAAATAAAGGATAGCAAAGATTTCAAAGATAGCAAAGTTTTCTGATCATTATAGAGCATTTTTTACTCTCTCTGTTAGAATGCTCATCTAAGATCTCTTCTTACTGCCAGCCTAAACAGAGGGGGTACTGGGCAGCAATATAGATAGTACAACGTTTTTACATATAAACTAGCCCTGATACTGCTTTCCTTCAATTTTATTGACTTCATTGTGAATGTGAAAGAGAGGTAATCTAAATAAAATGTAAGGAGAATAGTTTAACACAGTGGTCTTTCTCCTAGCTGTAGAGAGTTGACAACTCATTCTGTGATTTGGCATGACTGAGTGTCATAAAGAAAACTTTGTCTTTGTGTTGTCTTGGTTTTGGATGGTTTTTTCCCCTTTTGAAGTACGTTTCCTGCCTTTAGGTCAGAGTGGTGACCACTTGTAATTCATGCATGTTGAATACCTCTGGGAAACCTTTTGTGGTTTTTGGAGGGTTTTTTTTTTTGGTCCATACACTGTTTAATCTTAAAATGGAATTCTCCATTATCGATACTATTTTTTTATTATTATGGAAGACAGTTTCTTTATTGTATTGAGAATACATAATGGGTTTTATCTTTTTGGGGAATTTGTTCTAAAGTTGTTTCTCATGTTCTGTAGGCTTAATCTTTCTTCTGGGTTTTTTTTGATGTGTTTCTTCTGTCAAGATTGCCTAATATCCTCTTACATGTTTATTTTTTCTGATGCCTAACAAGTGTCATTTTAATATTATAAATTCTGTGCCTTTTCTTTTTCTACATTTCTGTTTAGTCTGACAATTACAGTTGTGGTGGGACTGTGTTGCAGTAGAGATTAGCAGATAAGGTTCCATGTTAAAAAATGTTGCATCCTAGAAATATAAAATGAGGGCTGGTGTTTAAATGTAATATACACGTATTACATTCAATGAATATTAACTTCATGATTCATACGGCTATAAGGAACAGACAGTAATCTTCTTCTGCCCTTAGCCTAATTGTTGCCAATTTATTTATGTTATGTCTTAGTACAGCTGTGCCTTTAAAGACATATTTTGGGCGAAGTATGTATTAAGACTGTTTGAGACATGCACAGGCAGTTGACGTAGTTGCCTCAAAATGGCAGCCATGGGGTAAAATGACAAGAAGGAAGAACTGGAGCAGTCGTAAGGGTGTCCATGGGCTTTGAAGGTGGTGGTAAGGAGCTGCTTGTTCTAGCTGCATTTTTCATGAGTTGGTGGTAAGGAGCTGCTTGTTCTAGCTGCATTTTTCATGAGTTGGAAGACATTTACAGTAATTGAAAAAGTAAGGGCAGAGTGAATGTTTTTACTAAGTAAAATGTACAGTTTGTATTTAAAAAGATTAACATAGAAGTAGTAGTAATGGTTCCAGGAGGGTTGAACGTGCAGAATAATAAGGGAATGAAGGTTATGGAGCTGTCAGTTTTCTCACAGTGTGGTAAACATGGCACAGTGGGGCTGCTGTACATGTAGGGGTTTCCCCTTTGATTTCACCTGGACAGTGCTTCAGGCTTTCTCACAGCACTAGAGTTTTTTTGCAAACCCCAAGCTCTGTCATGCTTAATAGTGCTCTCCCATAGCCCGTGGTCACTCAGTACGTGTTTGGAAAGAATTGTCAGTCTTAGATCTTGATACACGCTAACCTCATGACATAAACTGAAAAATTACAGGATTAAAAAGTAGAATTAATTAATTAATTTGCTAGCTTTTCACAGTAGAGATCACACGTATAAGGTTTTCTCCATAACCTTGAGGAATGAAGTCAAGAGGCTCCCATGACCTTGTGAGAAAAAATACACCAAATATCACAGGATTTACAGTTGTAAGTGATAACTGGCAATGCTACAGGGGAACATTGCCAGCAGATTTAATGCAATATATTGGTCTCTTTCTTCCATCCCTTTGCTGCTTTAAATTTTTCCCAGGCAGCACGGAGACCTCTAAAGGGAGAAATGGCAGTGGCAGCTGATTTGGAAGTGCAATGGCATGTGGGGAGAGAGAGGGACACTGACAGAAATGGATGGTGGGGTTTAAGGATTGAAACAGACAACAAGTGAGAGAAAATAGCAAAGAGAAATACTGCTGATGATGAAAAAAGAAAGACAGTCCATTTTATGTTTTCCTGCACCATTGAGAACCTCCCCAGACAGGATCCCGCTGCTTTTCCTTCCCCCTATATGGCTTCAGCTGATAAAGGCGCAGACTCTGAAACTGTGCCTGCATAGATGGAGTCAGACAGATGACTTCTGCCCTTTTCTTACACTTTAATGCAGCCAGGTGCAAGCAGATTTGGCGTCTGAAGCTACGTATCCTCATCAATGCGATGTTATGTTCATAGTAATATACCTGGATTCCCAGCAGCACCTATTACCTTCCGTATAGTGGTACATTAAGATAGGTGTGTAGTTTCTGAGCCAGAACTGAGTGTGTCCGGCTAGCCTGCATACTTCTCTCTGCTCTTGTCACTGTAAACCTATCTTTAAATTATCCCAGGAAAGTAACTTTTGCAACTTGACAAACCTGCTTAAGGACAGGCACACCCTAACACTTGTTTTGTTGCATGCAATACAATATTGGGTACTCACCAGCAAAATTAGACAATTACTTGGTTAAAAAAATAGCCACTGTTTTTCAACATCCTACCTTTGATTAGTACGGCTTCGCTGAATAGGAGCAGGCGATTTGCTTTTTGGAGACACATGAGAAGAGCTGACAATTAAATTAGTTAATTCAGTAAGCATCTTTCTTTCAGAGGGATCTGTAATTCCTACAGAAATAAATTTAGATGAAGGGTTTGAAGTATTTCCCACTAAAATGAACCTTTCCTTTGGTTTCACCAGGGTTTGGTCAAGTTCAAAGGGCAGAGGGTTTTTACAGAGAGGCGTTTTGGTGATATCAAACAGTATCGCTAAGGCAAATAAATAACTGTGAGCTCGTTCACTATAAATTCCTGTGTAGACAAGTCTACAAAAGATCCACGTGTGTCTATACGTCTAGATACTTCCTATGTGCAATGTCTTACATAATCTCAAAAGTTTTTACAGGAAGCAGTATGTAAGAAAATGATTGAATGTAGCTGAGCTATACATCTTCTGATAAGTTTTAAGAATGCTTTTTTTTTTCTTAAAATATATAGTAACACATCAGGGGGTTTGCATAGCAAAGTAATAGGATAATTTAATGACAGAACAAATGTTAAATGTATTAATTCATACAGTAGTTCAGCAGTAATGACCTGGACCAGTGAAGGCTATGAGAAGTTTGATAATGCTGTGAATTTAGCAGATTTTTCTACTTTGGTTCACTTTTTTGAGAGACACACGATATTGTCCTAAATCCATGTCTAAAATTAAGGAGGCTTTCGTTTGTCCTGTGGTTCATTTTTATTTCCCAATAATTTCTGCAGGCACGAAAATAAGTAGTGGGGTACTTATCCTTGGTCTGAAGCAATAGCACTGTTTTTCTTCAGGCTCTGTGAAGAAATGAATTCTCAGATTTTTATATGTATAATTTTAACTTTTAGTTTTAATATTTGCTTCATCATTCTTTCCATCTGAAGCTGATTTAAGGGCTTGAATAGTGTGAAAAGGCATAGCTGTTTATATTGATTTCACAGAAAAAACCTCTAAAAGCTTTTGTGTTGTGCGATGAGAATCAAATTTACCTAAACCAAGGGTTCCCTAACCTTTTGAGCATATAGACCATCTCTTCTACTAACAGCTGGCTCAGAGAACAATTCCCGTCTCATTTGTAATATCTGACATCATTCTATGGATGTCTCATTATATGCAATTCCATGTAGGAATGAATTCCTTTGCTGACAAAGGAAACTCATCCTGATTAGGAAAGGTTTGTTTTTAAGTTGTCTCTTAATGCAGTTAAGCAACAGCAAATGAGAAGCAGCAGCCAGCTAGTTCTTTGTGGACTGTAGTTAGGGAAATTTCGGTTTAAATTGTTTAAAATAAAACATTTTCTCCCCTCAGAGTTTCAGGGGGAGGAAAAAAGCAATATTCAAAGTGATGTTACAACAGTTTCCCAGCAACTTGTTCCTTTTCTTCCCCAGCAAAAACAGTCTTTTAAGCACAGCACTAGTGTTTGTGTATTGTCATGTTTTTGTTTCTAGGATTTCTTTTTTTTTCTGCATGACCTCACCTCATCATTTTTCTTTACAAATTCCTTCCAATTTTTATTTGAGAAATACTAAACAAAATGTGAGTCCAAACTGGCATGCAAAGCAGGAAACATAGATTTTTCACCTCATAATTGCCAAGAACGTGATTAGCACTGTGAGCCATGAAAAATGGCTAGGTTGGAGGCTTGTATTGCTGTAGCTACGAAAGGAAGTGGAACAGAAGTTATCCTACTTGTTTTCTCTCCTAAACTACTTCTTTCCTGTATGCAAGGTATTTTAGAAAATAAAGCCAATGTAAAACACGTAAGTTACAATGACTGTTACAAATTAAAGTAAGCATTTTGTTTCATAAGGTAATATAATATTGCCATTGCTTAGCCCAAAATGAGGGGAAAAAAATAATTCATATATTTCTATTACTTTCCCTTCAAAGGGAGGGATTTTTAGTGTTAGAGTATTATAATACTGTATCTCATAATCCTATTTTAAAAATTGGTTTAGAATAAATAAATAGAAACAATAAGTCACTGGGCAGGTACTTAGCCATAAAACAAATTCCTTACAGAAACTGTGCAGCTGTTAGCAAATGATACTTCTTTTTAATGCATCACTAAATTGAATCTCATTCAACCATTTAAATTACAGTATAAACATTCATTTTATATTTCAGAAAATATTTTGCAGCAAAATACACTTCTGAGTTTATCTCCAGGAAATTAATGCATGGTTCTCAAGTCATTGTTGGAATTACAGATGGACATTCTATATAACATACTAGACTCCAAATAGGTTCATACTGTATGTTGTTTCATTCCTCTAAAGGTGAATTATCAGGTGTATTAGTTAAATAATTCACTTATACAGTCTTTACTAGCTACTGAATGCATACTTCTGATGCAAGTCCTGAAAACACTTAGATTTTTCTCTGGCTTTGCAAAAAATGTTTCATGTTCTGGTTTTAGTCCAGTTCATTAATAAAATAGAAAAGAGCAAACACAGCAGTAAAAAAACCCCAGAAATACAACAATAAAAATACGGTCTGGTTTTGTGGGTTTGAATGTGGAACTTTATATTACACGAATGTGGAAGCACTGAAGGAACCAGGCTTTGTCCTGTTATTTTAAGGCTTTTAAGGAAATGTAGAAAGAGGAAATGATTCAGGCCATATGACGTAATGTGTTCTATTTTTATTCTTGAAAGTTCAAAGGGTTTATAGTTGTGAAAAGAACATATGCAAAAGCTACAGCTACAATAGAAAATATTTTTCTCATCTGATTTTACGTTAAGTTGTGCTCACAGCACAGCCTGAGGAAGGAATTTCATCTTCACAAAATGACTATTACATCTTTGTTGCTCTAGTGCTTACCTGTTATAATGAAACATCTAAAATATCTGTGCTGGAGTCTATGCTAGATTTTGCCTTTGGTTTTGGTTTATCCCTTAAGCATTATTTTGTGATATGCTATGTGCTTTTGATATTTTGTGTGTTACTGGCTTCTTTCTTACTCGGTCCTTTATTCTCTGATGCTTTCGCTGCATTTTCCTTCTGAGAGGTGAAATGTCATGCTAGTTTGTGTTCAAGGTTGATGACGAAATCTTTGCTCTTTCAGGTGACTTCTATATGAAGTAAGTGACTCGTTTGTTCCAGGTGTAAATTGCTGCCCCCTTCTGTACACAAAGCTGTGTACAAGTTGTGATATGCTTGCCTTACGAGTAAGTGGGGGTGGAAAAAAGGCTTTTGTTCTGGTTTCAAAGAGGTGCTATTGGCAAGCCTAGAACTTCCAAAGACTGTTTAACATAATGTGCGTGTAGATTTGTGTGTATATTTCTAATAGTCTTTGGAAAAGTAATTGAAGATTTTCTGCTAATCTTCTTTGGGTATATTCTCAGGAAAAACAGAATGCAGGTTTTTAAGGAGAAAGCATGTACCTCTAGATGAAGAAAATAGAGCATAAATATATTTTTCTGATTAATTGGTATTTGCAGGATATGACAGCTAGAGATTTGCTACAGCAAAGGTATACTCTTCCTAATGGAGACACTGCTTGGAGACCATCGCCACTTGTTACTGCTGCTCTGGAAGGAAAGCTTGTTATTCTTGATGGCATTCATCGAATTAACCCTGGCACTCTAGCTGTACTTCAAAGGTCAGGATGTGAGCACAGATAAGTTGGGTGCGCGCGATCTGTTTGTTGAGCGCCTGCATACTGAGGAATTAAGTCCCTTCTGGTGAATATGACTCTATAACTTCAAGAATACAGTAAAGATCAAGCTGAGCATTGAAGTTTCATGGAGTATGTAATGTTCACTCTTTACATACTTAAAAGCAGAAGCAATTCTTTCATGTTCTTTGTAAGTCTGTAATAACAGGAAATTTCAGCTCTTTGCAAATACAGAATGCAAGTCTGAATTGGAGAATGAGCTAGATTTTACTCTGACCTTATGAAATCTAAAAATTGGTAATATTTGTGCAGTGATTTGAAAAGGCAAGATGTCAGAAAATGTTTAAAATACTTTGAATGCATTCTGCTTCTAAATAAAATGTGATCATTACAGTTATATGTAAAAGTATATTTTATATTGCTTGCAAAGAACTCTTTCTAAACATTATTTCATAATTCAATAAAAAATAAATTAAACTTTGCAGAACAGAAGTAGTAATAGTAAATACTATGTTAATAATAATCTATACTGTCAGGTCAAACTTTTCTGCTATTTCACGTGCCTGCATCATATGCTGTCTTTTGCAAACTTAAAGGGCATCACCAACTTTAAAAGCAGGTTGTAAAAACATTTTGTGCCTTCTTTTATTATATATATTTGCAGAAGGGTAGAAGAGAGAATTATGCTTGCCTGTTTTTTCCCTTTTTAATCAGTTTAGCTTTGCCTTCTGGTTTTTCTTCTGACATGTGCATGCATTATATCTAATCAACTTTTGCATAAAAAAAATAAAACCTGGGTCTGTATGTATGTTAATCATTAAAGCCAACTGAAATATATTGCTTCAAGAAACAAAACAAATATATTACTTGGTACAAGTATAACAGAATGGCTGTTTCATGCCATTTATGCACACTACTGGTAAGACAGAATTTTTTGTTTTTCATTTTCTTACCATATCTATTAAAACTAAGTTGACTAACTGACTATGCACTGAAACTGTTTACTTAGGCATATTATTTTACCTTCACAACTGGATGCATCTTAAATTGGTATAGCTTTTTCTTTCTACTATGACCCATGTTGGCTGAGGCAGCTTTTCAAAAAAGCATGAGTTGATATAAGTATTTTAAAAAGTAATCAAAGGCTAGATAAAGCTTATTCTTTATTTTCAAACAGACTAATACATGACAGAGAACTGACTCTCTATGATGGCACCAGATTGTTAAGGGAAGATAGATACCAAAACTTAAAAGAAGAATTACAGATCTCTGATGAGAAACTACAGGAAAGGTAATGTGTGAGCACGACTATAGAATGCAAACAGTGTTTCATCCTGTAAAGAGCTTAACCTCGTCTTTTTTTTTTTTTTGACAAAAATGTCATGCAAAATGCTTCCCTATTAAATTCATACCTTGTAATTACTAAGAGAAACATATTTTAAAAGTCAGTTTCCTCATGAGCTTTTCTTCTTTTTGTGGCATGGGAAAATTATATCCTGTTTAGAGTGCTTGAACTAAAAGGAAAACATTCAGTATCCTTTAACAGAAGGAGTTTGAAATTGAAGAGATATTATAGTACATAAAAAATAGATATAAACGTATATAATATTTAATTTTGGATCAGTTTATTAAGAGAGTTGGAAAATAAAGCTAGATTGAAGTTAAATACAACATTACTTTCTTTTGCCTCATTAGCTAGAAAGCTGGTATTTAATTTACAACTAATATGGGGCAGGAAATCCTAAGGATGGGTTGGGACCCATTATGCTTATTCTTTTTGTTTCTTCACTTCCACTTGTCTGCTAGAAACATTCCACGGATAGAAATGTTTTCCAGTCCTCTGAGGCCATACTTGATACACAGTCAAACACTGCTGACCAATTCTAGTTCATGGGAGGGATATTGTTGAGTGTACGTCAAAACAAATGCAATCTAATATTCAGTAGTATATAAGGAGCTAAACATACTGTGATTCTTAAATGACTCTAACCTCTGAAAGAACAGTAGAAGTTTTATGTCAGATGTCTGTGCGCATATTTACACTGCAGAGTGTGCATGTGCCCAAACTTTGAAGAAGCCTTATCGGTTATATGTCGCCCTTTTCGGCATTCATGATGTGCCACCCTGTTTCTCTCAATTGTCTCGCTAAATAATTTTTTTTTTCTTTGACCTCCTTCATAGTTCACCCTTTAGAAAAGCTGTTTTTCTTTTACTGCATGGTGATTTTGTTATTTCTGGTTCCTCTTTCATCCAAAATACTGTGTTTTTTTTAAAAAACCCCAGCAACAAACCAAACCAAACTTCATTTTAAGTCTTCCATAGCATGCATTTTTATTTTTTTTTATGTATGGTGTAATCTAAGCCTACTTGTTGCAAATTGTATCCATGCTGCTGAGGCCATACACCCAGATAGATGGGCATTTCCTGCATTTGTTTTATATGAGTGAAGAACTATGTATTAGGGAAGTGGACTGTTTATCAGGATTTTAAGCCTAGACTTCGAAAAGGGAGGCAAAAAAGCTCCAAGGATCCATCTGGGATGGTATCCCAACTTTGCATTGGACTTTGTACTTCAAAATACATCTGGTTACTGTGTGGGTCTCCACCCTGCTCTGTGTTCATGGTCTTGTCCAAGGTGCTTTCAGGCAGAATGGCAGTGGCTATGCTGTTTCGCTTACTGCATGGTACCCTTTAGTTCATGCCAATATACTCAAAAAACCTAGACAATTCATCACACAATCATCTTCACTACTGCCCCTCTTCCTGCATCAAATCTCCCTCATAAGAAAAGAGCTTTACATCTGGATTCTGTGTCTCCCTGTTTGTTCTAACTATGGCTGTTTTGGCAGTGGGCTCCCTTATAACCTTCATTATCTGTTAGACCATGAGAACTGTCCGAGCTGTCTTCTTTAATGACTGTTCTGCAGACCCATCTTCCTATGGTGCCACCTCTGTACACACTTTCCTTCCCTTCAGTATCGTTGAGTAACCTTTTGGTTCCACTGTTCAGTGCTAATTGTGCATTGCTTTTGACTACTTTGGAGGCTCCAAAAGTCTCTTTTTGGCTTTCCTCGGAATGCTGTCCCCCTTTCCTTCAGACTGCAATGTAATGCTTTTACCTAGCCACCTTAATACTTTGCAAGATAGTGTATTGTGAATTGCTAAGTTCTGAATTATGTATTTGGCTGACAGTGAGCTTTCACCCTCTAATCCGTAAATAAGGGGTGTCTGTTATCTTAGACAGGAATACATTTCTGATTAGTACTTGATCTTAAACTAACAAACCCCCCTGTGTAGGCGTTCTTGCATGTGGAAATTCAGTGTGACCATTTAGCACCGTCTTGAATACAGATGAAAATTCTTGGTACCGAATTAGCTGAAGTCCATTGTGCTGAGAATCCCACCTTCTTCTAGGTGAAACGTTCAATCTGGCCCCTGTTCAACTTTTTTCTGTAATGACATATTCAAAAGAAGCTAGGGTAAAGTAATGCAAACACATATCCGCTTCTTTGGTTTTGGCTGTGGGCTTCTTTAGCATCAGTGAATCACTGCTCTGTAGAGAAGTCACTGTTCTGATCAGCCCTTGAGGAACCGAAGGTGTTCCAGGACCTCACCCTTGTTTTGGTCCCTTACATATTCTGAAAACATCACTACCTTTCACTGGCTTCAGGATGCAATGTCAATAGTTGCTCTTTGATTTCAGGACTGCATTCCTCCCTGCTACTCACCCTTTTCAGCAGCAGTTACCTGTCACTACAAGCTTCAGTACCTTCCAGTGTTGCAGAACATCTGTGCAGAATCAGCCCTTCTCTCCAGACACCTTCTTATCAAATGTCTAGGGTGCTGACAGCTGATTTAATCACAGACTAAGAAAACATGATGGTGTTAACCATCCCTCATTTGCCTGCAAAAGATTACCTTGTGGAGACGTTATATAGAATATGTTGTAACCTGAATTTATTAGCAGATTGGCTGGACAAATTCTAACTTTAAATCGTGACTGGGAGATGCTTTCGATATTGATGAGAAATGTTGTGTCTCTTGCTGTGTGTCAGTGGCTGTGGCTAGTGACCTTAGCTATATTTCTGATGTTAAGAGTAAGATGAAAAAAGAGCGTTACTTATCCTGATTTACTGGATTTGACTAAAGTGATTTCGGTACAGTTGCTCTTTGAGAGGCCTGCAGAATATACAGTTCCGTCATTCCCAGTTCTGCTGGGACTGAATCTGGAGTACTTGATGAGTGACACATTAAGACTAGTGTTAATTTTCCAGTAAGGGAGTTCCCCATGGAAAGTGGTTTCAAGTTTTGTTTGAATCAGGAGATTGTTCTGACTCTTTTTTCCTAAATCCGACTCAATCAGCCTCTATTCCCATTTGTATATAGGGAATCAATATGGTACATAGAATACATATTAAGTTACAAAAGTAACTTTTTATTTTGTTATTAACCTTTTTATTATCTACCTGATCTCATGTACTAACGTAGTTCTTAAGAGAAACAGAGGAAGGGGAAAAAACATACTGAGAGGTACATCAATGATTCAGTGGAAGTGCATGACAGTTTTAAATGTCTAAGCAGTCAGGCAGGACCTGAATGAAGCAGCTGAAAATAGTCATAAACAGAGGAGATGTAAGATCAAGAGAAAAAGGAGTATTTCTGAAGGACTAGAATTTGAAAGAAAGAAGCCAAAAGCTTCATTAGGAAATCATTCGATTAGGAGAGGGAAAGGCCATCTTCAGGATTTCAGTTAAAAGCAATAGCTGGAGACTGGAAGGCAGCTGTGATAGAGAAGAACTGATACGTTACTGCCATATGTCAGAGAAACCGAGAGCATGGAGTGCATGCTTCTTCCCCCGCCCCCAATTTGGGTCAGCTTTGCTGTGCATGAGTGTTCTTGATTGTAGTGACTATTTGTAGTCTAGTTTGCAGTTTGTGTCTTCTGTGCTATTTCTAATGATTCATAAATACAAAATAGCTCACTGTTACTCTCTGTTCCCTTAATTTAAGACTTACTAATGAGGTGGCCAGATGCTGTTGTAAGTTACATAAATACAAATATGTCTTTCATAATGGAAAAGAACAACTGATAATGCTTTTTAGTAGACTACTTGGACTCAGTACTTTGTGCATGGAATTTTAAAACAGAATTTCCATTTAAATCCATTTTAGAGAAAAGGAGTACTGTTGCTAACCAATGAGCCAAAACTTCTGTAAACATTTTTTTTAGTCTGTGTTTGTAAAAGGATTTGACATACCTAAAGATTTTTCCTATTTTGAAGAACAGAAAAATTTGAGATATTAATGGAGAAGTTTTAGGGGATCCCTTCTTCAGACAAGCAAGACACATTTTGTCCTAAGCTTTCATACTCCTATGTGAAAATATTTGATAGTAAAAAAAAAAAAAAAGTAAAAAAAATGTTTTTTCACAGTTTTAGTGCCTTTAATTTTTAGTGCTTCAATAGTAATAATACTCATATATGTAGTAGAATGGAGAGGAGAACACTGCACAGTCCATCACTTAACTTCCAACCCTGATAAGTCAAGAGGTTTGGGGTTTTTTTTAAATAAAGGGATGGTATTTCAGATCACACTATGGTCTAAAGAAATCACATGCTTCTGTATACGAACGTAAACAGTATTACAGTAGAGAATGTGAATGTGCTTAAACCATGGCAGTGTCAGTAGCAGTGCTGGACAAAGAGGGAAGTATTGTTTGGTTTTCAGATTGTTTTCAGGTTTTGCAGGTTAAAACACTATTTTTCATAAATTATACCTTTGGACAACTTTATTTAAAGGTTTTATTACCATTGTAAGAGCTAATAAAATATATTCTTATTTTAAATTATGTTCATTATTGTCATTGAGTTATATGTTGACTATTAATTTCATTACATTTCTACATCTGTCATGTCTACTGGCATTTTTCTGAGAAGGGCTTCAGACTGGTGGGTGCAATAGCTCTGTGAGGACTGACAAGTGCAAGCAGTACGTTTGCCCTTGTGAGATTTTGGGATAGTCCTTGGCCTGCTGACAAGCCTATAAGCTACAAGGTAACTAGCAGCGGGCACAGACCACATTTTCCTCTGTTCTTTCTTGTGCCAGTTTGGCTGCGGAGTTAAGTTAGCAAACAGTCACAGTAAGATGACATTCACTCATTTGAGGAAACTTAAGTATTTTTGTTTATGAGTTTGAGGAGAAGAAAAAAAAAGCTGGCCTTGAGAAAGTGACAGATGATCCTTAAAGATCTTTTACATAGACTGAAATTATAGCTGCTGATTCCTTACTCATTTAATGATTGTATGATTCATTTTCCTGAACAGGTTCAGAGATTAAAAGAAAGTGTGCTCAAGTACTGTGCATATCCAAGATTTCTGCATAGAATTTCTTCTGTAATCATCCATTACTTCACTGAGACAGATACTGTAAAGGTAGCACACAGCCTTTACAAGATGAGCAGTGAAGTGTTGGTTTGTCTTACGATGCAGTATTTTAACCTGTTTGGGTGGATATCCCCCCCACAACACGCGCACACACACACAGATAATAAGTCCTTGGTGTGGTGAGCAGAAAGGCAGCTATTATGGGAAAATCTAGAAGTAGGTATATAACAGGATTGTTCAGAAGCTAAAAGAAGTCGCTCATAATGCATGGGTGGGTTTAATGCCCTGCAGACAGTGGATTTTCCATGCGATTAGGTTGAAAGGGAACACACAGTAGATGAGACAAATATAAGATGTGTCAGGGAGTGAATTTAGCAAGCAATACAAGTTTTTAATTGCTTACATTTTCTAGCTTTTACTTCATTTTTTGTTGTGTTTTCTTTTTTTTTTTCCAGTTTAGTGAATTTGTAGATAAAGTAATCTGTTAATTTTAGACGGTGGTGAAATTTAAGAAAAACAGCAAGAAAACAACAATAGGTTATTGTGGTCCTAGTGTTATAACAATTCCCAACTCATAAAATTTGATAGAAAATGAGATTTATTAAATCATGTTACAGGAAAAGACAACCAAACTATTTTGGCATTAGGTGGCATTAGGAATTACTTTTTTTTTTTTTTTTTTTTTTTTTTTTTTGAGAAGCCTCAATTGCTCAGAACCACATGTCAATAGCAAGAAAATCTTTCCCTAAAATCACCCAGAACAGACCGTGTTCTGATCTTCCTCTTGAGAGCTGTGGTGGTAATCCTTGGTTGGAATTAAACACAGATGTCAAAAGAAGGACATGCATATTATTAGGAGAGTGCTCTGCTACCTGTGTTGTCAGGGAACATTTAATAGAGAGAAGGATAGAGAGTCTCTGCATTAATCAACTAACACCAAATCTTCCCACTGCGTTTGAGGCTCATTAATTTAAAAGGTGTCAAATTTTTAACAAGATACACTTACTTGGCCTTCATGTGCAAAGAACACAAGATGTCAAGGGTTTCTTTTTTTACAAAATATAGCTCCATGTAGGAGCTCCATATTGTATTCCTTTAAAGATTTGATCTGTAGTACGATGGAACAACTTTGAAGCTCTTCAGTTGCGCTGATGGAAGCTGGGAACTTCCAGAGCATTGCAGGATTGAGTCATTTGTGACATTTGTTTTAGTAATACACTTAGCTTGACATTTTCAATATTGCAAACATTAGTCCAAACAATAGGCTTTTGAAGTAGCCAAATAGTTTTATTCATGTTTACAAACTGGAAGCCTACAGCAGTGATATTGTGATATGTTCAAGTCCGGAGAGTACGTCAGTGACTTAAACTGATACCACCAAGTTAGCTTGCCCTGACTTTGCATCTCCTCTCCTCTGACTTTTCCCTGTGCCCTCCCTGGGTGTCCCCACCATGCCCTTCAAGTTAGGCAGTGACGTGGAGGCGGTACAAGAGAAATGTGTTCCCTTTACTAGGGAAGCTGACTGCTTCTTCTGTTCTTTTATGGTATTGCAGAAGGACCAGAATTGTTCCTTCGGATTTGGTGGATTTCTGGAGGAGGGTTGTTTTTCTTCTTAGTAATGGCAGGGGGGAGGTGAGTCTGGAAGTATATGTATTTATCCTGTCTAGGAAATGTTTTCTTCTGTAATAAGGTTGGCAAATATTCCCTGACCTTCTTTTATGCTTAGTGACAGTGACATTCCCATTGGTTTCTCTTTCATGTGATGTTTTCAGACATTTATTTCTATTTTTATCAATCAGGGAGTAGCTTCTAGGCTTATGACTTTCAGCTGAGAGTAACTCATGCCACCCCTTGTGTTTGCTTTGATACAAGAGACTGTTTGCTATAATTGCTCTGTTGTATCACAGGTTTTTTGTTGTGACGAACAGATGAGCCAGCTATGCAGTAGTTTTGTTAATTTGTGTTTAATGATCATAGTCTGTCTTCAGATTCTCTTGCTTATGCCGTAGTTTCCCCCCTCAGTTTAACCAGGAAGAATACTTGCCTCCAAGTGTTCTGATTTCAAATGTAGTAATTTCTATGGAAAATGGCATGATAACAGGCATATCTAGCAATATAAACTAATTAAATTTCACTTGCTTTTTCCGATTTAACATCTCTTATTTTAATAAGAGTACTGTGAAATCAATTGTTGAAAACAGGCCCTCCTTGCACAATTTGAGTGGCTTTTGTATCTGACTTGTCACTTTTTATTATTTCTGCCCCTTCTAGAGATCATGCAATTGTGCTGATTGATGAGTAGCAATGAATTCCCAGTCTGAAGAGGTGATAGTATTACATAGATAAGGGAGACAAAAGATGTGAAGAAGGCAAAGATACCAAAAACCATTAGGCAGCAGTCTTCTACTGCCCTAATACACGCATCTAGAAGTTGTGTATTTTAAGTTTGCGTTGATCACAGTAAGCTCCCATTATCTTTGGTGGAATCAAATAAGCAGGTGTTTAAGAGACTGTTAGTCACCAAATCCTGCAGTGTGAACTAGGGGACACTGACTGAAGCTAGCAGGGCAGTGCCATAAAGATTTAAAAAATAATAATAATCAAAGTACCTTTTTCAACCCTGAACAGTGCATGTGTTGCCACAGGAAGTTGTGGAGGCAGATGGGTTTAAGAAGTTCAGAAAGGGATTAGACAAATTTGTGAGTAAACAGACATTAAAGCAAGTAGATATCTACCCTCCAATGTCTTTGAAGATATGATTGTGAGTGCTGGGAGAGTATGAGGGGGACAGACTACTGGTAGTGGCTAGGCTTTTGTGCTTTCCCCAAGGAGTAGCTCCAGCTGTCATAATCAGAGACAGAACATGTAGCGAGACGGGTAGATTGAAGGACCCAGTAGGGCATTTCTTAAGTTCTTGTAAGTCTTAATCTGCCATTGGAGGCACCTGTCTCCCCATGCTGACTCTAAAATGCGCCAAGGGTGAGCTGACTCATTTGGTCTTTGAAGTATAACTTTCAGGAATATTATGAAGTTAGGCATATTAATCCCACCCCAAGAGTCTAGGTGTTTTTCCAAGGGCCACAAAGAGCATCAGTAAGAGGAATGTTCCTAAACTGTTACTAAATCCATCTCTTCCTGGTAGCTAGGCCAATTTCTACAGTGTCATCCTTTCTGTCAGTCTAATTGAGTAAAAGAAGTTACTCATTACTGCAGCTCCGGTAGATCTTGTTCTGTCCCTGATTTGCCTGTGAGACATCCTGCTTTAGGTAAAGCATTTGTAAAAGTCCGTCAGATGAGTGAGATGTGTCCATTCCAGACATACAATGCAATAGACTGTAGCTTAGTCGTTCGTATTTGTTAATCTGGAGGCATGCAGGTCCTGTTGCAGATGAGGAGACTAGGGTACCCTTCTGAGCATAAAAAAAATTGTAAATTTAGAAAATTGTAAGTCATATTATGCAGTGTTTGTCTTTTTTTTTTAAAGTTGCGTTGCAAATGGTCTGAATAGACTGTGATATGATTCAGTATAATAATTCTTTTTTTTCATCCACTGTAAAAATTAAATTTTATATTCACTGCTTAAGCCAGGTAATGCATTTTTAAACTCTTTTTTTGCAGGTCTATCTTTCCTATCCATCCTTCTTTCAGAATAATGGTCTTAGCAGAACCTCCTGTCATTGGTAGTAGTACCCAACAATGGCTGGGTCCAGAGTTTCTGACACTGTTTCTTTTTCATAATGTTCGATCTTTAAGCAAGAGTGAAGAAATTGAAGTTATTAAAAAAATGGTAAGTACGTTCAACGTTTTAGACACTTACTATTGCTTACTGAACACGATTCTTTACTATGTAAAAAATATTTTGCTATTTCAGTGTAGCATAAATGAGTCTTCATTTTCAAAGCTTATCAAAGCAGCATATCTGCTTATCCTTTAATGATATTGATATAAATTAGCATTCTTATTGTGATATTAAATGATACTGTAATAGAAAAATGCTCTTTGTCAAAACTGTATTCCTTGTTGGTTGACATAAAGCAACTGCAGCAACTGTATGCTCATTGCATCTGGGTGTAGCTGTATTGGAACTTGCATATCTTGCAGTAAGATTAATACTGTTTTTCTTTCAAGCAGATTCCAAATGTACCTAGTGTTGCTGTGGAGCAGTTGTTGTCATTAACACACAAGCTTCGGGAGACAAATGATGCCACGGTGAGCTTTTATTTTTTTTTTAAACTTTACTTTCTCTGACTGTGACTGTTTCTTTTAACAGAGGCTGGGTGAAGCATGCTAAGCTATAGTGTTATTTCAAAGGCTGCCTGATTGGAAAACCAGCCCCAGAAAATTATTGCTGGCAATTACTGCAACACATGCTGTAAACTTTTTTGATTTATGATGTACGTTTTTAGAATCTGCATAAGTAAAGCTTTTAGGAAATTGCCCGAATCCCAGAGAAGTCAGGCAGAACAGTACACATGTTGTTGATGGGTTTAGATACATGGCTCACAGTGAAACATGCTTGAGGTACCTTTTGAATAGGTATGGATATAATCATGCGTGTCCAAATGTTTTTTGATTACTTCAGTCATTGGAACTTTGGTAGCTGAAATTATTGGGGCCATTATAAAATGCCAACAGGCAACAGCAAAGGCTCAGAAAAAGGAAAGCTCCAGAACTCCTGGCTATGTTACTGCTACAGGCTATTCTATTAAAGCAGTCTTGTCAAGGAAAAGATGTTCTGCTGACATAGTAACCACAAAATTCTTTAAAAAGATACAGTCAAATCATGGTGAAAAGAAAAAGAAATTAGTGCTATGGCAACTAAAGCACTGGATGTTTTTAATTTAACTAAAATGTAAAACACTTTTAGTGGAATCCAGCAGTTTAACTGGTATGCAAATGTAATCTGTTCTCCTTAATTTTCATAATTTTATCATGGTTAAGTTTTTACAGTATTACTATTTAAGAAGCTGAGAGAGGCTGTTATGCTCTTCTGAGCTTAAAAAAAGTAAGTAAAACGGTTGACTTTTAGGTACACCTTTTGGACAGTGGTGGTGGTGTTATCTGTTTAGCTTCCTACACCTAGTGTATAAATGTATTGGTTTTGACATACTTGGAGACATACCATGCCTGAACAGAGCAATACAAAAATCCTTTCCAAATACATGGATGCCTATAGCATTGTGAAATATCTAAATGAAGTATGTGATGTTGGATGAGAAGTGAGTCACAGTATGGATTGAGGGAGGATTCTTGTAGATCAGCAGTGACATGAGACATGTTGGGAATAGCATACCTGTGCGGAGAGCTGAAATGTGTGCCTTAGGTATGTCACGCTATTTATAGAGTTGCCTAAGTAAGTAAGCCTCTGCCAGAGATTGTCCTGAAATATTAACCATTGTTTGAAGTGATTTTGTTAACAGTAGAAGAATACCTGTAGACTGTTCGGCCTGTGGGCGTTGTCTTCGTCATTGCAGTTGTTTGCTTGATTTGCAATAGAATCTAGAGACCACAGTCAAGATCCTGTTAAATTAGATGCCTCATAGATATATATTACAAAGACTGTCACTAACCCAATTTTGAATTTACAGTTGTTCAATATAAAATAAGAAAAAAAAACCCAAAAAAGGTAAGAGAAAAGAGGAAATTTTGTTCCCAAAACTCTTAACTGACAGTTGCAAATATTTAGATGTGATACAGCTTTTCCTCTGTGTGCCTGTCCTCTATGCTTATTTATTTCAGTGCATGCTATATATTATTTAAACTGTAAAATGTCTATGTCCTTAGAGATTGGACTTAATCAAGGTGGCATAATGTATGAAATACACTACTTCAGTTACTATGCCCAGCTGCCATTCTCCATCCGTGCAGTCCCATAGGTTGTGACTTAGGAGGATTGATTACCTGCCAAAACTTTCTCTACTTGGGAACCTGTCAGCTGTTTAAGATACTTTTGGAGAGTATACAAAGGCAGTGAGGGTTCTGGCTAGTGAGCAGGGGTAACAAGGATACAACATTCACGCCACTCCCTTGCCCATGCTTCACACATGGCTGAGTAGGTTTTGAAATAACTTGAAATGCTATCATTTACATCACAGTGTCGATAATGCTGGGTCGTAAACTACAATAGTTCAGAAGATGCTTCACAATCTTCCATCAATGAAAGCAGGAGGGGCAGGAGTAGTACTCTTTGCAGTTAGCCCAATCTAAGTCATTCTTGCTCATTGCTCAGAGCTATGCTAAAAAGTATTATCCTTTGCTTTCTCAGCATTCGAGAAAAGTTTTGTTTGTCAAAACTGCAGTTTTCCAGGGGAAAGAATTGGTGTTAGACATTTTTCATGCTTAAAAATTAAGGGAGCAAAAAAGGCTCTGCAATTCATGAAGTGTTGCTTTTCTCTATTTTTTTCCAATTGAAACAGCATAATGTATTAAGATAATTGTAATGCAGTTAGAAATAATTTATGTGAACCAAACCAAAACATTTTACCTAATTAAAACGTTTCACTTGACCCAGGCAAACCGTGGCATGACTTATCAGATCATGCTCATTGTTGTATGTTTCCTGCTAAAATAAGGAACCTGTTTGTATTAGATACCTTCATCCGGTAGATACAATTATGGAATGATTTCTTTCTCAGTCTTTATATCTCTCTTTCAATACATGGTCACTTGTTTTGGGGTTTTGTTTGTTTGTTTGTTTTTTAAATTTTGCTGTATTTGTTTGAGGTCTGTTTTGCCAGGCATTGAATCATTTTTGTAACTCTTTGCTGAATGATGTCCAGTTTTTAGCATTTATTTTAACATGTGGACAACAGAAAAGGACACAGTGTTCCAGTAACGGCCCGCCCAGAAGGCGTGTGCAGAGGTGATACAATCTCCTTACTGCTGCCCAGTGTTGTCTTGTTTATACATCCAAGAATCCTGCCAGACCCTTTTGCCAGAGCATTACATGTGGAGCTCGTATTCAGTTTGTCAAGAGCAGATGAGTTTTTGTGACATTGGTCCTTTTACAGTGGCTAACCTCCTTGTTATTGTTAATATTGTTTAGTGTTAGGTTTTATACAGTGAATAAAATTCAGTTATCAGCACATTCTTCTTCCTGCTGCTTATCTAGTGAAATCGTAAGGCTAATCTTTTGATGACATCATGATTTCCATGGCAGTGAATTACTGCAACAAATATGGAATTACAAGCCTGCAGATTAAAAAGCACAAGCTGCTGTAGGAGGCAGAATGCACCTATGAATTAGGAGAAAGGTTGAAATAATTCCTTTTGGATTACTTTTTTCTCCTGACTTGTTTGATTTAAATCCCTGAGATCCAGTCCCAGAGATCAAATAATTAAACTGCTGTGTATTTTTTGACAGGCACAGTCACTGGCTTCATCTTTATCTACTCGACAACTATTGCGAATTTGTCGTCGACTGTCACAACATCCAGATGAAAGCCTTTACTATGCTGTTAATAAAGCCTGCCTTTCCAGGTAGAAGTGCTAGTTTTGGTAGAAGTTCAAGAGCTTCTTGGTCAGTTGCTAACATGCAAGATAGCTTTTAATGCATTTTAGTAGACAATACAGTTGCTGTCCTGCTCCTTAAAGTCTGTCATTTCTTTAGAAGTATTTCTGTGGTATTCTCAAACCTAGGAGGTAAGTAGAAATGACTTTGTACTCTTTTCTCATCTTTTTGAAGATATTTCATTACATTATATAAATTAGGTCACCATTAGCAGTATTACTTCACTGTCTCAAAACAAAACGGAGTTATAGTAATGTCTAGTATGACTAGATGTTTGGTGGAGGCTTGGTTTCAGTTCTAAAAGCTGTATCTAGAAAAGTTACCAACATCTAGGTTTTTTGTTTGTTTGTTTTTTCCAAAAGAAAGCAAATTATAATTACCAAATGGTTTGGAAAACTGAAAGGGCCTAGTTTGGATACCTCAGAGCTCACTCTTTCTCTTTGGTCCTGGGGTCCAAGTGAACTGAGTCAAGAGAAAAGGTATTTCCGAAAAAACATTGTTTCTATTGTAGCTCTTACTGGCAGTGGAATGAGGACATTACATACTTCCAGTCCTAATCCATCCTACGTTACAACCCTGTTGCAATATTCGATAGCACTGAAGCCTTTTAAAATGAGCATACAGCCACAAATGTAGTTCATTGCCTGTGGAAGAAACTCAGTTTCTCTCCTTAGGGATAGGTGAAATGTTGAAGACTATTTGAGTGTGAAAGGAGTAGACATTCAGAGTTTGGAGGTCCAAGTAAAGCTTCATACTGATTTTAGATTACAGAAAATACTGAAAACTTTAAAAAAAAAATTCCTTGAAATACAATCTCCCTGTTATTTTTCTTCATTCAGGTTTTTACCAAACCTTGCCAGATCAGCTTTACATAAAAATCTTCAGGATTCTCGTATTGAGACAAGTTCAAATGACATGAAGAAATTAGAGGAAAAGGATTACACATGTAAGCTTCTGCCATCTTTTGTCCTGTTCTTCATGACTGTTACTCAGACAGTTGAGCATATAAAGATGTATTAATTATCCTCAAAATTAAATGTGGTTTGCTCCAGTTATATACCTTTGACTTTGTTCTGTCAGAATGCAGTACTGCCCTCAGTATGTTGATACTTTTGTATTTTCTGCTGTATTCCCAGCTCATGGAATTTTGTCCTCCATCGTGTTTAAGTGTTTCCCAGTCTATAAGATCCATGACCTCAAGCTTTCTTGGACTGCCCTTTTTTTTTTTTTCCCCCTCATCACTGATAACTACTCTTCCGTACAGTTACAGCGCCTTGGTTTGATCTTCGTATTTCTCTGTTCTCTTTTTTTACCATCGCTTCTTTCTCTCCACTGTTAAAATCAACCTTTTTCTCATTGAGACTCTTGTAAAAGTCTTGGATTATGTTTTGCTTTCATTCTGGCACACACAACTTTGTTAGTTTCCCTTCTTTCTGTTCTCTTTGAATTGCTGTGTTGTTAGATGTGGGCTTTATTGAGCAGGTCTTTGTCTCTTTACCTCATCCAGCTTGTACTCATTTGCAGTAGCTTTCAGTGCTACACATATATTTCGGCTTCTGCCATTTTTCTAACTTCTGCTTTCTCATTCCCGCGTGACCCTTGGTCTTCATGCTAGCTGTATATCTTTTCATATCTTCTGTCAGGCAGCACCCTCTGAGCAATTTGTCATTTTCCATTCACTAAACTTCTCCTTTACTTCACCAGTGTTGTCTCTGCTGTCATTCTTCTGTATGTTTATTCTCAGTTTTGTGATATATTTGACTTTGGTGTTTTTACTGTTAGATCTTTGCAGTATTAGACACATCTTTGGTTTTAATTAACATGTATCCTGTCTTTATAGATGTTAATTGTGTGTATATATGAATATATATGTAAATACAGATATATTAATGTATCTATTATACACAGTATAATATATATGTGCAGCCATATATATGTGTATACACATATATATACACATATACATATGCAGCCATCCGTGTATTATTATATCTGTGTTTGTATTTTTTGTACATATAAAAACCTATATATATAAAATAATTTGAACTCTTGCCAGTTGTGTGATGCTACCTGCTTAGCATTCTTTTTATTTTTTATCTGGACACATCCCTTGAATTTTCTTTATGTTTCTCTGTTTCATGCCATAAAGATAGAACCATATAGAACAATAGGTGAACAACTAAAAACATCTGTCTAGAAATTAGGTTATTTTCAGTTTTACACCATACCAGATTAAGAAGTTAGTGGCAAAAAATTATTACTGTTTTTATTGCACAATATTATTGTTTACACTTAGTTTCTATTTTCCTAAGGACAGAATTTATGGTTCTTTTGATCTAAGAAATTTTTATAATGTACTTTTTCTCTCAGAGCTGTAGTTGAAGGTTGCTTCAAAGAGTACAAATTTAGCCAGTTTTGACCAAAATGTTAAATGTGTCCACATTCTGGCATTAACCCATTTGAGCAAAAATGCAATGCTGAAAGGGGGAATCAACAGTGAGTCTATACTGTTGCAGTGGGTTGGCCTCTGCTCTCAGCCAAGCAGCCCCACAGCCGCTCGCTCACCCCCCTCTGCACACCACTCCCCAGTGGGACAGGGAGAGAGAACAGGGAGAATAAGAGTGAAAAAACTTGTGGGTTGATGAAACGCAGCCTAACAATATTGGTGATATTCCAGTAATAAAATGAGAGTATGAAATTAAACCAAAGCAGCAGTCACAACTTCTCGTGTTTCTTATGGAACTTTTCCCTTAAGATCCCCTATTCATGATTTATTCTAATTGACTTATTTGCAATTTTAAAGATAATTCAAATTCATGATAATGCAACCTCCTGTTAATGGATCCTCTTTCAAGCATTCTCTGTCTTTAGATAGAAATCATTTACTGCAACCCACAGCCTTGTTAAAATTTGAAAATTGTCACTTGCAAGTGTTGGGGATAGACTGCCTGTCTGTTCAGAGGATGCTGTAAGTAATGCATTTGCTTGTTTCCTGAAAAATGTCTAGGTGAAATAAACAATGGGATTCTGAAGATAGGGTCTGTGACGATGCCAATTTATAACTCAACCAAGAAAGTGAAAGTGCCTGATGTTTTGTTTTATGAAAATACGCAAGTAAGTACGAATCTCTGGCTTCTGAGGTACAAAAAGTTTGTTAAATGTGTATTAATGTGTGTGTTCATATATATTAAATAATGTACTAACTAAATTTTAGGGGTATTTCTGAAGTAGTTTCTTTAAGATTTGATGCTCATTTCAGATGTCTTCACCATCCCTTTGTGAAGAGATTGTAACAATCCTTTTGAATATTCATAAAATATGAAGTAACAGCGACTGAAACTGGATTTTATTTAGAATGATTTGATCAGATGTTGTGTTGAGTGATTTTTTTTTTTTTTTTAATTTTTTATTATTGCTGCTGGACTGATCCAGTCTTCAGGCTGGATTATTGATTCCATCCTGAGACCATGTTTTACAGGCTTGTCGCATGAAGTTGTACTTGCCTTTTATTAGAATTACACTGCATATTTGAAAAGCAAGGCGAAGAGTAATCAGTTATTAGCTAATTGGTTATTAATTATTTTAATTAGTTTAGTTTATTAATTAGTCATTACTGTTATTAGTGTTAATTAGTTCATAGTAGTGAAGAGTAATAGTAATTACTGAACACAATGAAAGTGAGTAATTAGTGAACACAATAAAAGGGAAGGGCTTGGTGACTGTGGTTTTTTTGGTTTTTGTTTCCCTTCCCCCCGTTTTGTAGAGGTAGGTGTACTGCAGCTTTCTTCTCCATCTAGTGTGGAAGCCTCAAAACTGTCAGACAAGGATATCCTTAGCAAGAGAATTACCCTCTGATCTACCTTTAGAATATTTTGCCTCTGAAAGGCAACACTGATAGCGTGATCTTGTGAAACATTTTTCTTTAGGGGCCTGGTGTGGGTTTGCTTACTTTTCCTTTCCTATTCTTTTTTCTTCCACTTGCAATTTCTCCACAGGAAGTCTATGCTACCTGTGTATCACCTACTGAAGGTGATGACAGGCTGTGCAAGGGGAACAGGTGACAGTCGTCTTCATCTTCCCTAATAACATTTCATGTGAGATTTTGTTCTGTGTTGCCATTTGAGTAAAGTACTTAATTTGGGTCTGTTGGAAATGAAATCCTGAGTCTTGCTAGGACTTAAATCTGTATTGCTTTTTCCACCTTCTTGCTTATAGGTTCAGAAAACTGTACACAACCTGTGTTCAGATACTATGCATCTGTTTTATAGGATAGCTGTTCCCATTTCTAAATGAATTCTACCCTTATTTTCTGTATTGCTAGTTTGTAGTTCGGTCATTCAAGTGCTGTAATGATCATTTAGCAAAACCTCCTGGAGAACAAATTTGATTTATGAGTCTAATGCACTATTTCCTCTTTATTATCTGAAACTAGAGAAACTGAAACAGAGAAAAAAAAATATCCTCAGCCCTTTGCAGTGCTGCACAACGTAATGAAATACATAGTTTTTGCCTCTGTGTGTTTGGTCTTGAAACATTTCGTGTTCCAGTGGAATTTGGCATTGCTGTGGAACATTGCTGTTGGTCCACAAGTGGCACAGGGATGGAAATAATTTTTAGGTGGTAGGCCAAATGGCACTTTCAGGCCAGGCTTTGGGGAACGTGGATTGATAAATTTGACACAATGTTGATGTATCTACTAACAAGTCCTTTGTGTAAATAGTTAATCTGAAATGTCTGCATGCATCCTAATACAATGCTAATTCACATCCTGGTGGAAAAAGAAAGGAAAAAAAAAAAAAAAGAAAAAGTATCAATACATAGCATCTCTTGAGGGAAAGCTGTTCTGCAGGGGAACTATAATGTACACATATTTGTGCAATTTAGGATAAAAAAAGAAGTCATCAGAAGGAAGTACTCATGCCTTAGCAATAAAATAAAAAATATAACCAGTGTGTGTGGTAAAACTGACTTCCTAGAATTTATGCTGTATCTGGTCAAAGTTATTCTCATCAGTTATAAATTTCCAGTGTATATGCATGCCAGAAAATATAATAATTTACCCAGAAGTCCTCTCCTTAAATTGTGTATTGAGTATTCAGTAGTCTTTTGACATGCCTGGTTAGGATTTTGTGGTATTAAGCTGTGTTTACAAGAGTTTCTTTCCCCACCCCCAGCCTCTGTTCTGGAGAGATTTGGAAACCTAAAACATCTTTAACACATTTAGAAATGGAGCATTTCTATGCTCAGAAATTACAGGCAAGCTACTGATTTTTGTTTTGTTTTGTTTTTTGGGTTTTTTTGTTTAAAATCAGGTACTGAAGATGAGATGATGATGTGAAAAAATATATGTTTTTCTAAAGGCAAGCATTCATTTCTCTAAGTAGGTTGTCTGACCTACTTACAGATGACCTATTTTTACTAGATACAGTGCAGAAATATACATTACCTTATTGCAAGTAAAGTAGTCTGCATTGACACATTATCCTTAAATCCTTTCGATCCTTTTAAACAAATTATTCGTGAGGAGCAAGATAAGGTTAAATGATGTGCAGTGTGTGTTACCTTTTATGATATTGGATGTATGTAAAATACACCTCAAGCACTTTGGCTTCAGTTAGGCAGTCTAATTTAGAAGTTGTAAGACACATAATAAACACTTTTGTACTTGAGCTTGCGTTTTCCTATCTTTGTTTTCCTTGAAAATAAACTTTGATTAGAATAGAAAAGTGTATTTGTCATTAAGCTAGACCTGGTGTTTAATCTTTAATAAAATAAATGTGCATAATTTACATATTCATGTCAGCTGCCTTTTATTCTCTGTTTCATTCCTTCTTCCCAGTACAATTGCTGGAAAATTGTCATACACATATTAATGGAAGTTCTTACACTCTGGGTGACAAGCATTCAACTAGGCTAAAAGGAAATGCATTAGGAGTGATTATGGACAATTAAATATATTTAGGGAAATCAGACACCCACAATTAGTTAGAGCAGAGGAAATTCATAAGGAGAGTTAGTATTTTTGTTTCATTGTTTTAGTCACTGGATAGATTGCCTCTGTTATTACTGGCTGAGAGACTCTTGCTATGACATAAATAGCTGTAAGTATAGAGTTCAAAAAATTTGGGCCCCAAATCCTGAAAGTAAAGTTCCTGTTGTACTACTATCGTTAGTGAATGCATAAACTTGAGAGTATAAAAACAGGGGTGAAAATTCTTTTTTTGTTTCTCTAGCACATGATGGTAATGGAAGATATGCTAAAAGACTTTCTGCTGGGAGAACATCTTCTTTTAGTTGGCAATCAGGTGAGTTAAACATCTCCTACAATGCACGGAACAAACTCATCATTTAATAATGAAATTAAATCTCTGGTTTGCTTCATTGAAATTACATTCGTTTGTACTGCTGAGGTATTTGACCCATTTTTTGATTCTTTGTATACTAGTGTCCATGGCTTTTATGGGCACATATCTGTGGAAAATGTAAATGCCTTAAATGTTTTTTTTCATTGCTGTCAGAGTAAAAAGTCAAAACATTAATATTTATATGTAACATCATTACCATTAAAATCTTCAGTTAATGGCTTTGGTTATCCTTCTTGGCTATTTGTCAAACCTCTTCTTTAAAATCTACAATGGTAGATAAGAGGTGTACACATAAGTATTATCTAAATCTTATTTATTGATAGCAAAATACCAGTTTTCTCTAAAAGAGATACAGATTCACTTTATTCTCTGGGTAGTATCTTTGTTGATGGAGACTTTATTGGTGAGATCAAGGGGGCTGTTGTGTTCTTTTAGTTGGTTGTTGCTGTTTCATGACACCTTCTAACAGTTTATAGGCTGCCCAAGATGAAGTATGGGCGGATGTTCTCCAGTTGGGTATGTTTGAAAGTCCTTGTTCTTCAGAACCATCTTAAACTATTACTGGAACTGTTAGCTGACTTGAACAGAATTATACACTTTGCCAGTTAACTCTGAAAAAAAAGAGAGCTTTTGTTATTATTTCTCTATGTTTGAAGTGTTCAGGGAAGTGATACTTCCCAAGCTGCCAGGCTGGTTTTTCCCTCATAAAGTAATCTCCCTTTAGTTTAGCTTTCCCTTAGCAAGGATACAATAATTTTCTAGCAGATGTTTCTCTTTATGTTTTGCAATAGCCTTTGGAAAAAGTCTAACACAAACCACTAATGTTCTAACCTACATGGCAAGGAATATAAAATGCTAATTGTTATTAATGTGCATATATTAAAATAACAGTGTACAGTTTTATATACAGTCTCATCTATTTAGAGTCCTTGTTAACAGCTTGAATGCTGTACTTGAAACCTCTGTAGATTTTGCTGGATGATGCCAGCTTCTCCCAAAAGGTTTTGTCTATCCATAAATAGAAATTAATCTATTTCATAAATGAAATAAGATCTATTTATTCTATTTCATAAACAGTGCTGTCTATGCCAGCTTCCAAGTTGGTATTGAAAATGTTATATAGTACAGATTGCCTGCAGGACCTGCTTTCAGGGAATAGCAAGAGTGGGCTGCTCCAGAGGAGAATGGAGGCAGGGACAGTGTCCTTAATGACAAGGTTCGCAGTCCCGCAGTGTCCAAGCAAGAAGAGTGGGTCTGGGGGCAGTAGCCACGGTCAGCCAGGTGCCCAGTGGCTGCCAGACAAATCTGTGGTGATGAGGCAAGTCTGAGGTCAAGCTGGGAAGTCAGGCCAGCAGGTCCAGGCTGGGATCAGCAAGGTACAGGGCCACAGTGTAGGTTGGGAAGGGACCAAAGAAAGGACCTGAGTGTAAATGCAGCTCCCAAGCCATGGGGGGCAATGGGGACCCCAGTGAGGCAGCAACACCATGTCCCAGCTGACCTTCAACACAGGCAAGTAAAACCCTAGCTGGGGGGAAGAGCTTGCAGAGCCCGGTGGTACACCCAGGGCCCTGACACATGCTTCATATGGCTCTACCAATTTGGCAAAAAAATTTTGAAGACTATGCGAGTACCATTTTTAGGGTATAAAGTATTTTCCCAGCAGTGCTGTACTCATCTTTAATAATTTAATGTGTGCCACATTTTCTCCAAGCTTATGAAACTCTAATTGAAGGCAGTGTTGAAAGATTTAACTGGGTTGAAGTATTGGAACATACTGCTTTGATTCTAGACATCAGGTCAGCTGTATCTTTAAGCTGGAAAATCGATTGATTTGCTGTGATTTCTCTTTGGCAATCAGTAATACTTACAGGTTTTGTTTTTTGATTGCTAATGTACTTCTGAGTACTTCCAGGTGTACTCTTTACTAATTGGTTCCACTGTGTTTATGTGTGACTGAGAAAAGGCCAACTGGCCTTTTCTTTTTGAAATACTATTTTTAAGTTTGAGCACTGTATCTGCCATTCTGAAGTCTTTTAGGACCACACCAATCATCCTTATTTCTCAGGGATGATCGCTAACCATTTAGAAATGGCTTGGCTAATTCCTTAAATATATTACTGTAAATTCCTTAAATATATTACTACATACTGCAGCATGTGATAAATCCTGTTCAAGTACTTTAAAAGCAACCGTATTACATCAGTATGCTTTCATGCTATATGTGCAGGTACCTTCCCATTGAAGATTTTAGAGTTTTCATCCTCTTTTGGTAAAGCAAATAGTTAAAAAACAGGATTTTTTTGCTGTTCAGGTACTTTAACAATTCAGTCTGTAATAAGAAGGTAGGGGGTTATGATTGCTTGATACATGTATCAGTGTGTACTCATGTTTTGCATTTGGAAGAAATAGATAAATGTTTTTGTGGGGAGATACAAAATGCTGTTTTGAGTTCTGTTCTGTTGTACTTCTTGTTGGTGAATGAGTGAATCATGGAAATTCAGTGTAAATAACTGACAATTCAAATACTCTGAACCTGGGTATTTCAAAATATATGACTAACATCCCTTTGAATGCTCATGTTGTTTCCTAGATATTTAAATGAGTTGAGTTGGCATATACCCTAGAACATAATTTGGTCCATCAAAATAATGACTATGTAAGTGAGTATCTCTGTTCAACTGTGATTTGATGTGCAAGGCTTGACCTGTAGTCTTTCTTTTAGAGACTGGATTTGGTTTTGCCTGGTTGCCTGAATGTGGTTTTCCTCTTTTGCCTCTTTTGTTTTCATAACACATGTACACACACAAAATCCCTGTTAGCTTAAGACCTCTCTCTTTATTTCAGAGTCTGTAAATGTAGTCTCTTTTGTGTATTCTTTTTAGTTAAGAGCTGCCTGGTGAGAGTCCCTTTACCAAGATTGTTTTCAAGATATGAACTTTGATGATTAATATTTGAAATTCAGTAAATTAGAATTAAATTATCTTGGTGAATGTTAGGGGCTGGTTTTCTTAATGAAACCAAGGAGAATTTGAAGACAAGTGTTAGATACCAACATTCTTTAGAAGTGTTCAGCTTCTGAAGTAAACTACTTTATAATCCCCTTCATTCATGTGTGTTCCCTGGAGCTTATATGGCCCTGGAGCTTATATTTCACAGCATAAATGATTACATGAAATATGGTTTTGTCTAAATATTTGTTTACGTTGGTTGTTGATTTATTTTGGATGCTAACTGGAATGTGCTTCCATTTCATATATAAGCAAACAGGTTTCTTTGGGTCCTTGGGAAAGGCAGTGGATAGGTATGAATTTTCAGCTATGAAATAGCTGAAAATTAGGGGAAATGCCAGTACTTTAAATATGGCTTCTGATACTGCTTCCTGAAAGAGCCTGTAGTCTGAGTGTGAATGAGACTATCTATGACCATCTATAGTTTCTCAAAGCAGCTATAAAGCATCTTCTTCCTTAACTGAGAGTAAGCAGCTATTTATTGCTCTCAAAGCAACAGGCAGACAACAGCAAGAGTCCTATTTAGTAAAGGTTACTTATTCCAGACTTTGCAGTGACTGTTTATTTAGTCATTACATATAGTTCTTAGAGCTGCTCCCGAGCTTTCATGAGACAGACTGGAGTATTTATTCTTACTACCAAGGACAATTTTTAGGCTGTGTTTTTGTGAAATTTTTCCTGATGAACGTTGTGCCGCTACTTGGTATCTTTTACTGTGTCCTTGAATTTCCTGTCTTTGGCAAATAGGAGAGAAACTATGTTAATAAACAGAATTTGTTTCTGTGGAAAAACCTTGAAAAATAGCAATAGCTGAAACCCTTTTATTTTGTCTCGCAATTTTAAATTTTACATACAACTTTCCCAAATATATAGAGAGAGGTGTTGGATGTTTTCACCTTTATTGGTCATAGGTGAAATCTTGGCAAACATCAGCTGTCTTTGAAGATACCAAACAAAATATTGATAGTTATAAGGGATTTGTGGCTTTCTTGTCACTTCTGAATTACTTTATAGCCTTGAAGTTCTAAAATACCTAACCACATGTTAAACAAATTTGAGATATTTTATTTGGCATTATTCTGTTGCCATGACTTATAGTATGAGCTGTTCAGATAGCTGGTCTCATAAATTAAAGAGGTTTTGTTGTAGCAATGAATCCTGAACATTTCTGGGTTTAGGGCACAGTTAGCATACAGGAAGTATTTAATAACAAGTTGTGTTCAGTTTGGCTTTTAGAGTTACTCTATTTTCATTCACTGTATAAATGTGGCATAATATAAATTTGAATATAGTACATAAATATCTTTAAAATACACTTCTACCATGATCTACCATGAGTTACCTAAAACAGCACAATTGCACTTTTATGTAGCAGGACAGATGCAGCTTGTACCAGGTCCAAGAGTTCTGCTATGCCTTGAGAACTGCATGTGATCCCTGGCCACGTCTGCATTAATGCTTCACTAGCCCTTATCCATAATACATATGTTTTATTTTGATTCAAGTTTCAATATGTACAGCCGATATTCTTAGGTGCATTTTAGTGTGTGCTCCTTGGCTTGACTGTACTCTGTCAGCTTTGGCACACAGTGCTTGGCCTTTACACTTATGTTGTCTGTTATAGTCTTTGCACCATTTTCAAAGTGTGGAGCATAGCAATGAAAAGTGGCTGAGTGGACATTACTCTCCATATTGTATAAATGTTACCAAAATTATAAGGAATGTTCTCTTTGTCAATCTTCCTGAAGAGTGGACAGAGGAGATGCAATACATTGGGACAGCCTCAGTGTTTATCATGACCATTCCCTATTTGTCATCTTTTGCTTGTTCTTGTCTTTCCAGAATTCTCAGTTTCTCTTTTGTCTTCTAGTTTTCTTCACTGGCAATCTTTATGGCTATTTCTAAGTATTTGGTACTGGCTGGTCTACCCTTGAAAATTAAATATTTGTGTGACCAGATCCATCCTGCTTTTATGGTAAATTACTTAATAAGGAAGAGCTGGGGTTTTTTGTTGTTTGTTTGTTTGTTTGTTTGTTTATGTGTTTTAAAAAAACCAAACAAGGCAACAAATAATATATTTCTCCTCTTCAAGAATTATTATTAAGGCTTAATGGATGCTGGAGTTCCACATTTTGTTCTGGTTTTCCTATTGTTTATGTTCTCTTTTCAACAAGAAACACAAAGTTGATAATCAATAAGAATAATCAGAAATGCCATTCAGTTACTGATTAAATTACTGCTGAATACAGAAAGCATTTAAGTTTTGTCCTCCTTCATTTGATGGTGTGGCAATTGGGATTGTACATCTTGTTCAAAATTGCTCCCACTCTACTTCCCCATGTACA
The DNA here is from genome assembly GCF_030463565.1 of Pelecanus crispus. Taxonomy (NCBI): domain Eukaryota; kingdom Metazoa; phylum Chordata; class Aves; order Pelecaniformes; family Pelecanidae; genus Pelecanus; species Pelecanus crispus. The sequence goes on along the minus strand of NC_134643.1, from coordinate 192,300,442 downwards.
AGGAAAGCACCTTGCAAGGTGATAAAACAAGCCTGTTCCTGGATAGCTTGCAGTGTAAGTAGATGATGTATAGATAAGGGAAAATCAGAAAGAAATATGAAGTAGCATAAGAATGAAGAATTCTATAAAGGTGCTAAATATTGTTGTAAATAGTTTGAAAGAAGACCATGACAAAATCTCTGGCAGCACTTAGCAAAAATGTTGATGTGAGCCCACAGTAAGCAGAGTATCACAAATACATTAAAAGAACTTAAAAATGTAATGGCCGTTTGACACATTTGGTAATTTATTTCTGCTGCCTGCCCTTAACTTGAGAGATCAACTTAAATGAACTCTTGGGCTTTCACTAGGAATTTATTTTATTCTTGAAGAATTTAGTAGGTAAAGATATTTAAAAGGACATGCTTGAATAGATCTTTCCTTCTAAGATAACGTTCTTCTTATCTCATTGTGAAATTGAATTAAGTAGATACTAAGAGTATAACATCAGTCACCAGAAAACTTGGAACAGCAAATGCTTGGCATTTTAACTTTTCTAGAAATAAAGCACTTTGTTTTCCTGCTTAAACTTGTGTAAAAATGGACAGCTTACTTTGCAAGGCAAGAATGTACTATCCTAAACCAATTTTTTATTATTATTATGAGCATGAAGAAACTGAGCTCCAAATGAGCTAAATTAAGCCAAATACTATGGTATTTTTTGCCTAAGGAATTCTGTGTGAAAGTTTTGGAGAACTCAGAAAATATTTCTTTTACTTGCTACAGTCATAACAGTATGTGCACATATGAGAATAGGTGTGCTCTTTAAATGTGTATCTGCTTACATTATTGCTTTCTGCCTTTACAAGTTACATTGAAGAACCAGAATAAAAAAAGAATCAATGAATTGATTTTTCTTTTGGATGTTTCTTCCCACATATTCTTTCTACTGTAAATTTTTCATGTGCTCCTCTCCATTGAACCACAACTGTCTTACCTCGCTGGAAATGTGAAGATCATATTTAGCCTGATAGGGCTCTGGGTTGAAGGTTGTACTTAAATTCAGAAAAAGGCATAAACTTTACAAGCTTACCTAGACCTGTAGTCAGAGATGTATCCAAAGCATTCAATTAATTACTTCTATCAGAGAATTGAATTTATCTCTTCTTACGGTGAAATTTTTTTATTTTACCATCACCATAATTTTTGCATGCCCCAGATGATAAACTCAGAATACAATAATAAGATCCTAAACCACAGAACATTCACTGTTGTGACCGATAAATTGCAGCTGGGGCAAGACCTAAATCACCACTGCTTTTGCACAGCTATTATCCTTTGTTACTAACATCCAAGCGAGGTAGCAATGATAGGGTCTATCGTCATGGTCCTCTGGTAGCAATGTCTGGTGTCTGCTAGTGACACACCTTCTGCAATTGGGTTCATGAAAGGCAGGTCCTGCTTGACCAACCTGATCTCCTTTTATGACCTGGTGACCCGCCTGGTAGATGATGGAAAGGCTGTGGATGTCATTTACCTGGACTTTAGCAAAGCTTTTGACACCGTCTCCCACAATATTCTCCTTGGGAAGCTGGCAGCTCATGGCTTGGACGGGCACACGCTTTGCTGGGTAAAAAACTGGTTGGGTGGCCGAGCCCAGAGAGAGGTGGTGAATGGAGTTAAGTCCAGTTGACAGCCGGTCACGAGCAGTGTTCCCCAGGGCTCTGTTTTGGGGCCAGCCTTGTTTAATATCTTTATCGATGATCTGGATGAGGGGATTGAGTGCACCCTCAGTAAGTTTGCAGATGACACCAAGTTGGGTGGGAGTGTCAATCTGCTGGAGGGTAGGATGGCCCTGCAGAGGGACCTGGACAGGCTGGACCGATGGGCCGAGGTCAGTTGTATGAGGTTCAACAAGGCCAAGTGTCGGGTCCTGCACTTGGGTCACAACAACCCCATGCAACGCTACAGGCTTGGGGAAGAGTGGCTGGAAAGCTGCCTGGCTGAAAAGGACCTGGGGGTGTTGGTAGACAGCCGGCTGAACATGAGCCAGCAGTGTGCCCAGGTGGCCAAGAAGGCCAACAGCACCCTGGCTTGTATCGGGAATGCTGTGGCCAGCAGGAGCAGGGAGGTGATTGTTCCCCTGTACTCGGCGCTGGTGAGGCCACACCTCAAATACTGTGTCCAGTTTTGGGCCCCTCACTACAAGAAAGACATTGAGGTGCTGGAGCGTGTTCAGAAAAGGACAGCAAGGCTGGTGAAGGGCCTGGAGCACAGGCCTTATGAGGAGCAGCTGAGGGAACTGGGGTTGTTTAGCTTAGAGAAGAGGAGGCTGAGGGGAGACCTTATCGCTCTCTACAACTCCCTGAAAGGAGGTTGTAGTGAGGTGGGTGTTGGTCTCTTTCATTTTCTTCATTTTCATTATTCAGCCATAAGTTTCTGTGATAATGACGCTATCGATATAACTCTTTCTGTTGAGTCACAAACTGAGAACTCTGACATGAGGGTTCTGTATACTAAAATTTATTGAAAAGTCAAGGTTGTATTTAATTTTGTAATAATACAATTTTTAAATTAATTATACAATAAAATTTCCAAAGGTGAAAAAGCAATAAACTGGTTTTTTTCCACCAGTTTCAAAATTTGATTAATTCTTCTGTAATGAAACTGGTGCTCTGCTATGCAGGATGGCTGTGTGCTGAAATGGAAAAGGTGTGATGGCAATGTCTCAGCTGAAGGGCAGTACTGAAGAGCACAACGTGGCAAGCTCTTTAACTGCTTCAGTATGACCTGCAAATCATTTAAAAGAAAATAAAAAGAGGCAGCATGGTTTAGATTTTTTTTTTCCCAATACTGTTATTTTCTAAGAGGCAAACTATTAATTTCAAAAACCTGGGTCCAGTTCTTTTGCACTATAACTTTATTGACTTTAGTTGGGCTGTGCAGGGGAGAAATTTGTCCCACTACTGTAATAGCTGCATCCTGAATTGCAAAATGCCTCCTGGGACTTGTAACAACCTTGTTTACATTTGAAATTGCAGTTACTGCTAGAAGATTAAGTCATTTTATCCTTGGTAACAAGTGTTTACGATGTCAGGAGAATTTTTAACTAAGGGATTATTTTGCCTTCTAATTGCATAATTTCCTTTTTGTTATTCATTAGTGCAGATATTTACTTCCCATTTTTCTATTTCATTTGTCCCATATGCCTGACGGAATAAAAATTGTCTAATATTTGCTTTCTGAAATATTTTCGTTCAGTTCAGCTGAAACACCAACACAGGTATTCTTTTCTGTCTAATTAGCATATGTTTATATTTCTGTTAAATTAAGTCACTGCAATAGTACGTATATAAATAACATGTTACATTAGTTATAAGTGTTAATGGCGAACTGGTTTGTGCTCTTAATGTTATTTTAGGCTGCAGTAGTTGCAAATTACATGAGATTATGTTCTGAATCCAGTCCAAGTTCAACTCAGTCTTTTAGTATGTTCATATGAAAGGTAGTTCTGATTCTTTCTGCTTAAATAGTTTACTGCCAGCTATGTGGGTGATCCAGCTTGATCTGTGGCACTGGGTATAGGCTCAGGGGAAAGGAAGGTGACTTTGTTGCCATTTTTATTGTTTCTTGTTTCTGAGGTGCCAGTAACTCATTTCAGATGGGTTTTTTCCCAAATGGGTAAGCATTTTCCACATTTCTTGTTCACCTGAAGAAGACTACCAGGCGATTCTTTATCCCATGAAGGTTGGGTGAACTTGGAATAAACCTACTTTTCTTGGCCTTACATTAATGAATAGTACTTAAGGAAGGAACTCATCAAAGCTCTTTTTTGCAGATTTTAATGGTGCTAAAGAGCCTTCTGAATAGCTTTGGTCTCTTCCTTCCTTTCTATTATACCGAGCCTTCTCAATGGAGTAACTGAGACAAAGAGAAGTGGTAACTTGTCATGAAGTAGGAATGTGGAAGGGTGGAATCAAAGAGCTTTGACTTGAACTTTGCTCCAGCTACTGTTGCCAACCGAGGATTTTATGTGGTACACCACAGCCTCTATGAAGGCACATAATGTACTCTCTGAAGCAGTTCAGTCTAGAAGTTGGGCAACTTTAACATGTTTATAATAGCTAAAATCTGGTGGGAATGCCTTTTGGCTTTTGAATACTGCGTGCACGTTCTAAAAAATGTATCGCGTTCTGAAATTGAGGTACACTTAAAATGAAATAAAAGGCGGTGTGCGGGGAGTCTGGCAAGATGCACAAATACAAATGAAGAAGGGGCAAGATGTGGTCATGGCACAGCTCCCATTGGCTTCACTGTGTTACTTTGGTAACCGTGCTCTCCCCGGTCCTCCACAGTGGTGCTCCACCATGCTTGTGTCCTTTGAGCATTCTCAAAAGTGAGATGCGCTCCTGTTAATACCCTTGGTGATAACAGCATAGATAGAAATACGCAAAACCAGCTATTTGGTCCTCTTTCTATTGGAACTGGAGATGGAGAAAAAAAATCTAGCAGTGTTATTTTGTAATTGGGAAAATACTCTTTTCAGGCATAATTTTAAGAATCTGTCATAAACATACAAACTACATGCGCTTTCCGTTAATGCACATGAAAGCCAATTTTTTTTTTAAATTACAGTAACCATTTTGTTTGATATTAAGTATGTTTTACATTGATTCAATATGTTGATCTATTTCTTCATCTTTGTACTTGCCGCAGCTGGCTGGAGTCCCACTCTGCAGAGAAAAGGATATGCAATCCGCTTGGGATTGTTACAGAAGACTGTGTGCTGACATCTGCCCAGTTGGCTTTAGCTCTCTTAGGAAAAGTAAAGGAAGCTGTTTTCAGCATGGGTGTTTTGTGCTTGACATTAGGACTATTCCTCTTTATTCACCCATTTATGATTTCAAGTATCTGACTGCAAGTAGTAGGAAACATATGGGAATAAAACTGTCTGTGTGCACTACTAGAGGATTCTTACCCTGTTTCTGGTTACTTTTGATGTTTCTGATGCAATTCCTGAAGTTGTGTATTTCCCCCCGAATGGGTATGTTCTTTGAGTTCCTGGAAGAATCTGTTAGCACAGTTTCATCTCCTGTTTCAAAGCAGTGGAGAACTGTGTTTCCAGTGACAGTTTTCAGAAATGACTGGTGATAGATATTAAGTGTGTTGCAGCTTCTTACTACACCTGTCTGTAAAGCTGTGGATTCTTCTGAAGGATCAGCTGGAAGAAAGTTCGTGAGGAGGCGTGTGGCAGAGCACTAACTTGAGTTGGCTTTCCTGTGTTGCAGTCGAGTCCACAGTAGAATCTAGGTAGTTCTATTTTTGTCAGCTCTGCGGTGTATTTTTTTTTTTCTTTTCCTCTCATGGTGAGAACTCTCCTTCCATGATTTCAGCTACTATGCATATGTGCACGATTCTCCATTCTCATAAATGTAGTCAGATGAGAGACTGTGGTCCCATTTTGAGAAGCTTAAACAGTTTGCAGTTCTGCAGCTGGCAGTTACCATCTATCAGCTAGAACGTAGTCATAAATGTCATAACTTGCAGTTCTGAATGTCTCTATTCTGTTTCAGTGCCAAGTGAAACAGATTAGCGGGTCTCAAGTTGGTTTAATCTAATCTCTTTAATCTTCCTGTGGGTTATATTTATCTACTTTACTTTACACTGGTGTGGACTACTATATGCATTCATGCAGTCAGAATGAGAATCTCAGCAGAGAGGCAGTGTCTTGTCAAACAGCTTTTGGCTGGGTTACAATTGAACTTTTCTTTCTACTCATTCTTTTTCTTTTTCCTTTGCAACCCTTGGCAATCTCACTCTCATTCTGAGCTCCCGAGTCTGCAGCCATGTCCTTGCAGGAGGGATAAGAATTTCTGCATCTAAACTGTCATCTTGGTCTGCATCTACATTAGCATTTTAGACCTGATCAGGAATGTACTTCCAAAGGAATCTCCTTACTGCAGTTTGATAAGTGTCAAGGGACGTATGACCTGGATCCTCTTAGGATGAGACTAAAGTGGAGGATGTTCTCCAGCAGCACACCTAATTCATGCCTTCTGCTAATTCCTTCCATGGGACTAGGCTAGGCCTGGGCTGAAGTACCAGCTCCTGAACCGCTTGTACAGGACACACCGGGGTGTTAACAACACCTGTTTCCCTTCAGAAATCCACTGCCATCATTCTGCACAGCTTGCTAATGCAGACATCCTGCAATAGGAGAGTTAGAGATCAGTTTGATCTCCAACCCAATTCTGACTCCATCTGGACCTTTTTTGTTAACTCCAGTGGAATGGGATTAGCAAATATTACCAAGGCAGTGCTCTAATTCCACATGACAGTTACACGATGTTTCCTATGACCACCAAGAATGACCTTTTCCTATTAAGTGCAAGCCAACTTCCTAGCTTTCGCAGCCTCGCAATACCTTTGTGAAATAAAAGGGCTGGAAAAAACTGGTGTTAGTTAAAAGGATGCATCGGCACATGTGACATAACTCTAGGGACACAGTCCTATTTCTGGTTATTCCTAGTAAGACAGATAAGTATTTTGCAAATATATATATATATGCAAAATGAAATGTATATCATTAAACTGTGCTCAGAATTCTTTGATGTGTATTGAAATTGTATTTGCCTATAAAGGAATATGGAGAGTATTTTACCAGTTTTGGAGAGTTGTTATCTTTTCTTTGTTTATAACTCTTAAATGTGTACATCTATATTATGTCTTAATATTATATTTATTTACTGCAGGGTGTTGGGAAAAACAAGATTGTTGACAGATTCCTTCACCTTTTAAACAGGCCCAGAGAGTATTTACAGCTGCATAGGTAAGAATGTTACATTTCCATACTTTGTGTTTATAATCTGATTTCCCGTGTTTTAAAACTCATGTCTCTGAAGCTTAATTTGTTCTTACTGTTTGAACAAAGACCCTGTTATGGTAGGTGGCACACAAACCACAGGAATGTATCCATTTTATAAGCAGAGGCAATAAGCTGACAGGTTGAGGAGGGGGTTGTCCTGGTTTCGGCTGGGATAGAGTTAATTTTCTTCCTAGCAGCAGGCATAGTGCTGTGTTTTGGATTTAGTAGGAGAAGAATGTTGATAACATGCTGATGTTTTTAGTTGTTGCTGAGTACTGCTTATGCTAGTCAAGGACTTTTTCAGCTTCCCATGCTCTTCCAGGCGCACAAGAAACTGGGAGGGGGCACAGCCGGGATAGTTGATCCAAACTGACCAAAGGGCTATTCCATACCATATGACGTCATGCTCAGTATAGAAACTGGGGGGGGTTGGCCAGGGAGCAGCGATCGCTGCTCGGGGACTGTCTGGGTATCGGTTGGCGGGTGGTGAGCAATTGCATTGTGCATCACTTGCTTCGTGTATCATTATTATTATTATCGTTATTATACTGTTACTATTAGCATTACTATTTTACTTTATTTCAATTATTAAACTGTTCTTATCTCAACCCAGGAGTGTTTCTCACTCTTACTCCTCCGATTCTCTCCCCCATCCCATCAGGGTAGGGGGAGTGAGCGAGCGGCTGCGTGGTGCTTAGTTGCTGGCTGGGGCTAAACCACGACAGGGTACAAGAAGCTAATGCAATCACATTGCTTAATATAAGAGGAAGTAGGAGTGTACTGATGTTGAACCATGCTCAAGAAGAGAATAGTATTTTGCTGTCATTTCTGGAGAGATTTCCCTAAGCATGAGGTACTGTGTGAGGGAAAAAGTTCAAAGGTGCTTGTTTGAATATATCACTCATAGACAAGAAACATTTTTACATAATAAGGCTTTATGGTTTTTTTCCTTTGGCACTCCTGCTAAGCACATGTATTCTTTTCTCACCTGTAAACATTTGGATTAGGAAATTATATTTCTTTTCATATGCAAGGTAAAAAATGGACAACAAACAGATTGAAAACAATTCAAAAGGTGAAACAATATCAAATTATCTGCCTGCTTTTTATGATATGAATTTTAAATGAATACATTGAAATAAAGACTGAGTATGTCTAGAAGACTCAGTTTCAATTGAACTGCATCCTTTTTCAACTTCATTCCTAACCTTTACCTCTCTGTCTTCAACTTCCTAGCTTCATCACCCTGTCTCTTTCCATAATCATTGTTTTTTAAATAATGCTAATAAAAATGTACATCTTTGATATTTTGCTCGTTAACAACAGTCTCTGTAACACTTTCACTTTCTCCCCCAGCTTTTTGTCTTCAAATGTCTTGTACTTGTATTCCTGATGCTTAGAGAGCTCTATCTCATTGGTTTTCTATTGCTGGGGGTTTTTTTATACTACCTCTCCTAGACTTCCATCACTTCTTTGTGAAATACCGCTTTTGTGACCCGCTACTTTCAGCTTTGTGCTAACTTTCCTGCTGTCTTCTCTGCTTGGAGCAGCCACCTGCTCCTTCTGGATAAAATACACTATCATCTTTGCAAATCCCGATTGTTTCACAAAATACTACGGTATTTCTGGCTTTCTCTGTGTGTGTCTGAAAAATTGTTACCCAGTGAGGTGTGGTCAAGCAGAACAGGAATATAAATTCAGATAGCTCAAAAGAATGTTGGATAAGCATAATGTTTGGGGTGATGATGGGGTTGTAGAATGTATTAGTTACAGTATGCCAGTAGATGCATCGCTAGGAAAAACAAATGTGCCTTTTTTGTCTAGCCAAGACAAACTTCTATAGGCTCTGTAAAGTACTGCTTATGGTTACAGAGTTTTAGAGATAGATTGAAGTAGAAAATTATGAACAGTTGTATGCAGTTCTACAAAAATAATTCCTGAATATAGACAAATCAGGAATTTCTATTTCCTGGGTAGCATTTTGAAATACTTTGTGAAGAACTCGGTCTATAGAATACCTTGGTAAACTTTATACGGTGTTTAAACAAGGATTACGATATTGGTAGTGCACACTTTTGGATTGCAAAACAGAATAAGAGCAAATTTACATAAAAAAACCCAAAACATTTCACTACTAAGCTTTTAGATATTTTGTGGGGAGAAATGCAGTCAGTAACTTGTGGCACAGATGTATTTTATTAGAAAGTATGCTAGAATGTGCACTTCATCTTTCATAGCCCTGGGTGTTTCGGCAGATGTCCTAGCTAGCTACTATCAATACCATTAAGAAGCCAACAGGAAAGTATTTCTAAATATCATACCTTTAATGGTGCTTGTATACCTGAATTACAGATCTTGAGAAATTTAACATTCGAAGCATGCATTTTAGTTGATTACCTTGTAAGGGAAAGGAATAATATTAATGCTTTCTTCATGAAAAATGAGGCGATTCAGTGTCAGATGAAGGTGGACATTCTCTGCCCTTTCAGAAATGTGTCTGACAGTTGGTACCTCATTAGTCCTTGGAATTTGGGTTGCAGACTCTGTTCAGTTCCACTTCAACTAGTCTCTCTGGAAATGAGCGTGCACTTGTCAGCTGCATATCCTGAGGCTCTGAGTTTCTAGTGAGGTAGTGAATCTGTCAGAAAATGGCTGATGATGGCGTCATGAGTTCTTGAATTTGCCCATACTGACTGTCACTTCATATGATTAGCTATAGAACAAGTAATACGCATGTATGTATAATAATGCCAATATGGAATGGGTGTTGCAACTGAATAGTATCTGTTCTGGAGTAGAGAGATATACCCTTAGCTATAAAATATCCTTGTTGGTGGCTATAGTTAAGATGTAGCCACAGAAGAAACTGCTGGAGTAGATAAAACTGTAAGAGCTTTAAAATTAATATAATGAAGATCTTTACAAAAATGTAGTGTTATGTAATAAATAAAAGTAGTGAATAAATAATAGACAAAAATAATTAGATTGAAATTCAGAAGTATTCTGATTTACGAATCTAATTGCCATTTTTCAAAAAATGTTTTTTTTAAAGGTATTTAAGTGCAAAAAATCAAGAAGATATTCCAGAAATGTTTACTTTCAATAGCTTGTGAGGTAAATAAGGGGGAAATACACTGTGGTGTAGTGTAGTACAGTTTGTTATGCAATGTAATTGATGTAGGTGTCTTCTGTAGAAGAATACCTCACCCGTTTTGCCAACAAACAGAACACAGAAGAACTAAAAATGCCATTAAATCTGGTTTGGGGTTGGTTGTTGATTGTTTAGTTAGGGTAGGTTTTTTGTTTGGTGTTTTTTAGTAGGTTTGGATTGGGTGGGGGTTTTTTGTTGTTTTGGAATTTTTTTTTACTGTCTTGATGAAACAGTATAAGTAGTTCTGCTGATTTAACATTACATATGTTCGGTGACATTCAAGGAGGGAATAAATATTGCCTTATAGGCAATGAGCTATTCCCAGAAGTAATTTTTAAATCTCACATTTTATGTCATATACTTCAAGATGATGAGAGGAGATAGAAGACAGAAAAAAGAGAATGCTTTTCCTTAAACATCCTTTCTGACCTGTATTTACTCGCTCTACCACTGATTCACATGGGAAGAGTCAGCATGACCTTAAGGTTTCAATTGCTTATGGAGGTTATAAATCCTTTTTCATAACCTTTCTTGCAGCACCTCATTGAGAAGTTTTATTTTCTTGAAATTGTTAAGTCTTGTAAGTCATTTTGGGACCATAAAACCGAAAATCTTAACTGGAAGTAAGCTGTGATTAGATTTAATAAGGAAAGAAGCTAAGAGAAAAGTTTGCTTATAAATTATTCAAAAAGTTGGCTGCTTCCTCTTGGATACTTCCTAATATTAGGAGTTGATCAGGAGTTGACCAACTCATCACATTAATGGTGGGGTTATAGGACTCTTTCTGAAATGGGTAATTTGGCGTAGGCTCTGCATGGCCTTTCTCTAGGACTGTTCTTATGAAGCATCTTGCTGCTTTTCCTTGTTAAGGAAGAACTTTCATCTGCCAGGATTTCCCAGACACTCCTTTCCTACAAGAGTAAGTTTCAGCAGAGAAATCCTAAATTTTGTTTAACTTTCAGGGATGGTTGTCTCCATTTTGTGCACCCAGGACACTGGCTATGCATTGCAGAACAAACAACAGCATTACCTTGCCTAATATTAAACTTCAAGGTTTTACTGCTTTCGCCTTGAGCGTGCATTCATCATGCTACTAGACAGGTGAAAATCTATGAGGCCTGTGCAGTCACAGGCCAACGAGATATCTGTGTAGAAATTAAGCACATACTGGCTGACTTTCTAAGAAACTTTGATGTCCTCCAAATAAATGTAACACAGAGTCAAGTATTTGTGTTGCTCCTAAATGAGTGAACCCTGGAAAGCCTCATCATTTTATGAACCTTGCTGTTATTACTTTTGCCATCTGTCATGTGAGTGATGTGGAAAGAAATTGCCAGTGGTTCTACACAAAAGTCTGAAGTGACGTTTGGTAGACTAAATTGTGGATCTGTAAAACAAATTTCATTGAATCAGGAAAAAGATTTTCATGGAAACTGATACTATCTTCCTTTAAATTATGAAGTCTGTTGGACCAAAAAGATTCCACAGAAGGAAGAAAAAAATTAAAGCTTTGGAGAAGACTCAGGCAAGAACATGTACCATGTTAAGACTATAAAATTGTTCTGGACAAGCTGGAGAGGTGGGCCTGTGTGAACCTCATGAGGTTCAACAAGGCCAAGTGCAAGGTCCTGCACCTGGGACGGGGCAACCCCCGATATCAGTACAGGCTGGGGGACGAAGGGATTGAGAGCAGCCCTGCAGAGAAGGACTTGGGGGTACTGGTGGAGGAAAAGCTGGACATGTGCCAACAATGTGCGCTTGCAGCCCAGAAAGCCAACCGTATCCTGGGCTGCATCAAAAGCAGCGTGGCCAGCAGGTTGAGGGAGGTGATTCTGCCCCTCTACTCTGCTCTGGTGAGACCTCACCTGGAGTACTGCGTCCAGCTCTGGGGCCCTCAGCACAAGAAGGACGTGGAACCTGTGGAGCAGGTCCAGAGGAGGGCCACCAAAATGATCTGAGAACTAGAGCACCTCTCCTGTGAGGCCAGGCTGAGAGAGTTGGGGTTGTTCAGCCTGGAGAAGAGAAGGCTGCGAGGAGACCTTATTGCGGCCTTCCAGTACTTAAAGGGGGCCTATAGGAAGGATGGGGGCAATCTTTTTAGCAAGGCCTGTTGTGACAGGACAAGGAGTAATGGTTTTAAACTAAAGGAGGATAGATTTAGACTGGATATAAGGAAGAAATTTTTTACAATGAGGATGGTGAAGCACTGGCACAGGTTGCCCAGAGAGGTGGTGGAGGCCCCATCCCTGGCAACATTGAAGGTCAGGTTGGATGGGGCTCTGAGCAACCTGATCTGGTTAAAGCTGTCCCTGCTCACTGCAGGGGGGTTGGGCTAGGTGACCTCTAAAGGTCCTTTCCAACCCAAAGCATTCTATGATTCTATGATTCTTCTTAGCACTGATGAGAGTAATAGATAAATATAAAAATGTAAGCTCCCAGCTCTCCCGCAGTTGTTAAGCAGAAATTTCTCTGAATTGTTTTCTCGCTTCATGCTCTCTCAGCCATAGATCAGCCGTAGGAAATGCAAAAGTTGCAGCCCACCATCTCCTCTGTAGAGTGGCTGTCACAGGCATTCCTTTACACAATTCACAGTGTTCAGGAATGAGAAGTACTGATCTTTTCCATTGCAATGGGAACTTGGTTACTCTCAGCTAGTGGGAGAAGTGGATCCCCCCTGAGCTACTGCAGATGTGACCACTGAAGCCATGATATGTAAAACTAGACAACCTCAACTCTGATGTCTTCAGTATGTAGATCTGCAGTTACTTAGTTGTGTAAGAGCATTGCTGTCACTTACAGAAATAGAAGCTTTTGATGAGTAGAGACTGCAGTGTAATCTACATCAATAATTTATTGATGGCTTATGAATGGATTTTCTGCTGCTCAGAGCCTCAGTGAATCTGCGGAAGATATGAAATGATGAGTTTTGTTCAAGTCTTCTCTTTCTGTGTATCATGGTAATAATCTTCTAGGAAATTAGTTTATTGTCAAAAAAGAGAATACAAATTTTCATGAAGTCACATGACAAAAAGAGGGAGTGTTTTTTGGTGTAATGTCAAAAAAGTTAAAACTGCTTATAAATACGGTTTGATGCCTTTTCATGAAGTTTTCTTCTTTAGCTTTTAAATAAAAGGGTTTGTGCCCTTAAATTAGCCATAATAAGTCTTAGTTCTCCATGTGATCTCTTTTCTTACAAGTTGTTTTCCACTTTCCTTGGCATTAACATATATGATAAAGCAATTTGGCTTTGCTGTAAATTTGATGTTTCACCACTGTCAATAGAATACTAACTGCTATAGAAATTCTATTTGTTATCTGATAATCTTACTATTATTTTGGAAGATAGTATACTACCTTATTCTGTTTTCCTAATGTTACATTTCCTTTTAAAGAATTTACCTATTGTATTGCATCTTCCTGTCAAAGTTACTGTGTTTGTTCTAGTGACTGATGATTGGAAAGTGTGATACAGGGTTCATTTTAAAAATCTACTACCTTTTGTGTTGTGCCTTCTCTAGCTCCCTAATAAATTACAGTAATCTGATGATCTTTTCTTCCAAAAATTAACTGAGTTTACATGTGTTATCCTTTTCAAAATAAATGTAATTTTGCTGTGATCTTTAACAATCAAATTAATGGAGAGGTTTGGGGTAGGAAAATGAGCTTATGGTGTCCCTACAAGCAATACTTACTACAAACTGTCCATTAATCTTTAGATGTTAATTTTCTTTCCCTCTTCTTCAGCACACATAATCAGTATAAAATCTAATTACCGGTTTCCCCTATTGAGATAATTTAAAACTACCCGTTCAGCTTTATTGACTTCAGATTTTTTAAATTCTAATTTAAAAAGTTGTTTCAGAAAGAATAACTTCCTTTGCCCAAGACACAGATGAACGCCTGACACTGTAGAATTATAGTGTACTTTTTCTCAGAATTGCATTTGGTTATCTTTTCTTGAAAGAATATAAGACCATGTAAAATAATTTAAATGCTGATACAGCTTTGCAGGTCTGTTTTCAAAAATGAACAACCCAGAAAAGCTACCTCCTGTAGTGGACTGTTGTTGAAGCAAGTGCTCTTAAGCTGCACTGGCTTATTAGAGGAATCCATTGAACACAGTGAAGATGTTTGTGTGTGTGGTGTATTTGTATGTTGGCAGCCACAAAAAGAAGGCTAGGTAATTTTTCCTGATGATTTTGAGTCATGAATGTATATGTCTAGAGTATTTTCTTTTAATGTTGTACAGTAACTTTATAGTGTGTCCTTTATTCTTTGCACAGCTCAGGGTCCCTTTTCTTAAATATGTCAATACAGAGTTGCAATGCAAAGCTTCTAAGAGTTCATGCAAGCTAATGGTCTCTGTTTCCAATGTTAGGTTTTCATAAGCTGGCTGACTAGCTCTGCTATTGTCAGATTCCAGGTGTTAGGGAGCTATTTCATTTGTCTTTTTGTAGGAATTGAATTCAGCTTGACTATCCTGTGGCGTGGCTGTTAGGAAAAATAGCTTAGGTTAGAAGATGCTATTGTTTCATTTTCCTCTAAAGCTGAAGTAACAGTTTCTTGCTGTTTACTTAGTGAAATGTATTCTCGTACACAATAAGGGGAGCTGTAGGGTGTCATGTTTCTTCATTTATGGATTTTACAATTAGGATAAGTGAATTTCTTATGTTGTTATAACAAATTTTGTGAAAACATTGCATCTCATTTTGAAAGATGGATCACATATAAGTAATTCTGTAACTTGATTTAAGCATATAACCTGAATTAAACATATAATTCTCTTTGGCCTTTGTTCTGCCACCCACAGTCACACTGAGTAATGAGTACCTTTACACTCCAAATAATTTCTTGGATTTTAAACAAATATATGTCCTGCTGAGTAGCTATAACAGCCTAGCAGAAAAAAAATGGGGATTTAATTATCAGCACATACAGATGAGTCAAAAAGGTTTTACAGTGTCATTTGAACAGAGAAATGAGACAGCTGACTGGCTTTTCAGATATTTCAGAATTTCCTAAACATAGCAGTCAGATCATGCAATGCAATGGCTGTATGATAGGTTGGCTAAAGAAATTCATTTGTAAATGTCAGAGTCATGCAGATTCTTTCTTTGTGTTAAGATCGCCTACTCTTCATCAGGATAATCCATGAGTGGATTAGCTAACCAATTAAAGGCTTCAAATGGCCCTTGGCCTAATTATTTTTCAAATACTCTTAAAATAGGGTCACAGCAGATGGATATATTCATGTCTGATTGAAATGTAATTGAGAAGATATATAATCTTAGTATATAGATATTTAGATAGATACCTCACAGAAATGAAGAACAACAATTATTAGAGCATATATTCTGTGTCTCTGATTTTTCCTTTCAAGTACCATTAAGTTCCATTTGGAAAATGAGAGGAAGGTCAGACCTGAATTTGGTTTATCTAAGCTTGTTACCATGAGCACCAACCCTTAAAACACAAGATTGCTTTCCATATCTGTTCTCTTACCCTTTCAGCCTCAGTGTAAGTACATAAAAAAGACAGTACAGTGTTCTTCAGCACTTGTCAAGATGGAGTAATTCCAGTGAATATGGATGTCTGTAATGTTAACCGAGGTCATGACGCTGTGTCCTGTATTTGGTTGAAAGCCTTCTTGGGGACTCAAGTCTTAAAATAAAGCATTGGAATACCTTTTCCTTTTCTTACGTTAGATGATTATGAGTTAATTATACAATGGATCACATTCTGTTTTGGTGTTTACATTTCAATGTTCTGGGGAGGACAAGTGTCAAAACATACAATGAGTATTTGCAGATATGTCATACCTGGGGGTGTTGGTCGACAGCTGGCTGAACATGAGCCAGCAGTGTGCCCAGGTGGCCAAGAAGGCCAACAGCATCCTGGCTTGTATGAGGAATAGTGTGGCCAGCAGGAGCAGGGAAGTGATTGTGCCCCTGTACTCGGCGCTGGGGAGGCCACACCTGGAATACTGTGTCCAGTTTTGGGCCCCTCACTACACGAAAGACATTGAGGTGCTGGAGCGTGTCCAGAGAAGGGCAACAAGGCTGGTGAAGGGTCTGGAGCACAGGCCTTATGAGGAACGGCTGAGGGAACTGGGATTGTTTAGCCTGGAGAAGAGGAGGCTGAGGGGAGAGGAGACCTTATTGCTCTCTAATTAATGATTCCTAGTTTTTACTTTCATTAAAAAATAATCCAGCCACCAAGCCAGGAAACATGAAATTGCTACTCTACCCTTAATTGGTTTAGTGGTGGACTTGGTAGTGTTAGGTTAATGGTTGGACTGGATGATCTTAAAGGTCTTTTCCAACCTCAACAATTCTATGATTCTATATAGACAGCATTAACATTTTTAATGAAGAATTTCATGCATTGATTTCATTTCTCTAAAGAAGCATCTTTCAACAGGTGGTCCTCCAGATGAGCTAACACAAATTTGAGGAGAAGATCATTCTCCTTTGTCCTTAATTTTTCCTCCTGGCTAGTTTCAGCTCCTGTGTCTCATCACAGGATATCCAGAATGCTTGGAGATTTACTTTCTTTCCATCTTTGCCTCCCATCCTGCCCTATTTCAAGGTCTGTTGATAGAGGTATTCAGCTCTTCCAAACAACTCCAAATTTTCATTTGAAAAAAGCCTGGGAGAAAGTTTCTTTCTCCCATGAATGGAATAAGAAATGCTGAATTCATTGATTGTATTTGTGTAGAGGATGATCCTATTCTAAACAATAAATAGCAATCAGGTGCAGTTCCTCTCCTCTTTTTGGAGTAATTTTTAAAATTCAATTATTTAATAGAATTTGGGTACTTCTTGAAAACTGACAGGGTCAGAATGGACTGGACAGTCTCTGTGGTTGATGGAAATTTCTCCTGATGCATCTCATAGTTCTTCCCTGGAAAGAAAGCATTGCTGTCAAAGAAATAGTAACTGTCACAGACTAGTATGTTCAAGTAAGTCTGTAGAGCTCAGAAAAAGCTGCCTTTAGGGTAAATAATGCACCAGTAGCAAAAAATAAATAAAAAGCAGTGATGTGAGCTAATAAAAAAAAAAAAAAAAAGAATTCTCAGAAGTCTTACTATGAATTGAGTGGTACTGTCAGAAGAGTTGCTGAGTTTCAGTAGCAGATTTTTTTTTTCTTTTTCTTTTTTTTTCATTTTTTTCTTTTTTTTTATGGAGAGCTTGTGAGGACGGCTTGCTTGATAAAAATAAAAACACATTCTTAGGAAAGACATTAGCGAGCTTTTTGTATTTTTCTTTAACAATCAGGAGAAGACAAATCAGTGCAGTTCAGCAGGATGACAGTATGTCAGACAGCTTTCTCATTCACTTCTACATTCCTACAGTCTTGCTTCTTTGTGTCAGAATTATTTTCATCTTGGGTGCCAAATGTGATGAAATTAGGAGGTTTTGATATTCATGTCTTTGTTAGAGCCTAGTTAATATTAAGACACTAATATTAATAAGTGAATGTGAATTACAGTTTTTAGTTCCTTTCCTGTGGGAGTGCAGTCTAATGTTTTGAGTTCCACACATATTTTACATTTAGGAAAATCTGCATACTGTATTGTTCAGAAAGATTTCAGACTTAGAATTTTTTTATTATTCTATATTTCAGTGTCTTTACATTTACGTATTTCATTACTAAGCGGAAATTTAAGAAGAAAAAAAAAAACCCTAAGGAGGCAAACTATTTTAGCCATTCTTTACCATGTTTAGGTCATGTTAGGTTTCTGAAGAACAGAAATTAATGACATGTAATTGCATAGCTTATGATTCTGAAAGGAAATTAACATTTATCTGTACTAACCCTGGCAAAATCATTCTTATATACATGGCTGAATGTAATAGCCTAAGCAAGTACAGGAGTTTTTCGTTCACTTATGTCATCAAGCCAATGGAATTACTATTTGGCTGTATATTTAGCTTCTATAATACATTGCAAATGCCCTGAAATATTTCCTTAAAATATTAGGGCTAAATAACAACAAAGTAGAAGAAAGGAGGGAACCACAGATAAAATTAGGAAAAAGTTAGAAACTGGATTTAGGATGTCAATTGTTCTTTCATTTTGATTCCTTCTACAATTTTTTTTTTTTTTAACTTTCATATTAGTGCTTAAGTAAACTATAAACTCTTCTAGTATTTATTTCCCCCAAAGATACGGTCAATTCTGTCTTCCCTGAAGAATGAGATTATCCTAAGGATTTCTTGTGCTGCTGGTATTAGTAAGCACAAGTTACTATTCCATATCAGGGGGTTGTGAGTGG